>NC_134029.1:14378949-14724574 GCF_964204645.1 Tubulanus polymorphus | reverse complement strand
TAAGTAGGTATGTTTCTGCCATCTGAGACCCACGACATGATTACTAAACCTTATAGTTATTTTAATGATTCCTCTATTGTAGATGGATAGAGGCCCAGCCAGTTCATAATGATATAATTCTTTGTGATAGCGGGTATGCGTGCCGTCCATATCTTGACCCCTTACCTCAATCCGGCAAACCAACCCCAGAGAAATTATAATCGGAGTCAAAAGAGCACACGCGTAACGATCGAGCGGGTTTTTGGTGTACTAAAGAGACGTTTCCATGTTTTACACGAGGAGCTCAGAATTTCACCCGAACGTGCATCGAGAGTTGTTGTCACTGCAATGATCCTACACAACATTGCAATAGAATAGAACGAACCGGTGTTGGAACCAATGGAAGCTATAGAAGAGGAAGTAGAAGTTGAACCTTATAATGGGAATGATCGTCAGGGAACACTTTACAGGGACGATCTTGCCAATACATTTTTTGCATAAAGAGATTTCCATTGGATAATGTAGCCTTTATTTACTAATTTAAGAATATAACAATAACAATAAATATTTTTCAATTAATTAATTTAAAACTTCCTTTCAATTATTGTTCTTTTCCAATTAGTTCACTTAGCTGCTCGAGTGACAATTCGGTGATATCCAGAATATTATTTTGCCTCTTCAAGATTACGATTTCTACCTGCAGTTTCTCCATTTCCAGTTTAATTTTCGCCGATTACAGTGCGATGCGCTCTTTGTCAGCTTCTAGCACCTTAAATGGTAAATGAGTCATACACAACTTATTTTAGCTGGTAGCCTCTAGAATGAAGAATTTGTTCAGTTCATGGGTCTATTGGGTTTACAATTTCATCTGGCAATGTAATTGGAGACGATCATCTGTGGTATATCTTGATCGGCGCGGCGCCTCTTTCTGCTGGAGTTGACTGTTGGGGTATCTTCTTAGGCTGTGGAACTAACTCAACTTCAACATCATTAATTACTTCTTCTTCAGGGCCTACTTCAGCTGAAACTGTAAAAGTTTGATTATTTCCTCCTCTTGGGTCTATAGAACGCGACTAGGCCTACCCAGTCTTTAATGAAATTTCTAATGAGAAAAAATACAAGAAAATAAGATGACCAGCCAGGTCAAGGTGATTTATGAAAACAATTGAGCTTTTCCGAAACAGGCCAGAGGTAAAGGGCGATAAAGATGAACCATCCGACCCGCCGATGGCGGCCCGAACGCGTCGGTTATATTTCCTCACGTTCCAAACTTTCGGTACTGGTAATTAGCTTTCCAGGTTTAGAGCTTTTTGTGGAGCGGTGTAGCCTGGTGTACACGCGCGATGAAATACTTCAATAGTTCAACTAGGCCTAACTGCATTTTGAATATTCCTCCCGAGAGTTTTAACACTGCACCGGGATGAAAATGTATTTGAATAAGGTGACCCGTCTTGTAAACTGTGTTCACATAGTGGGATTAAGCTCCAATTCAAGGACTACTCTATGGTATGTAATCTCATTAATTATGCATTAGTTTGACCCTGACCTATGACATCATTTGTAAAGAATCCCGTACAAATGTAAACAAAAGCAGACAGTTCAACTAACCGAACCGAAAAATCATATTTATGGTCTGAATGCAATAAATCTTTTAGATATCAATATACTCTTGTTGAATTAAAAATATACATACTCTCATCATTGACACCATCTTCTAGTTGAAAAGAGTCTAGATTAATTGTTCCTTCAATCCCAGTGAAAGAAAGGTTTCCATCTTGGATCTTCAAGATTGCCTGGCTAATTTCCGAGATTTCTTGTGGTGGGGGACCTCCACCAGTTTTCTTGATGCCCTTTTTGTATCCCGATTTCTCCTGCTTAGCGTTTGTATTTAACTGTCGCCACTTCTCCCTAACTTCCTCCGCTGACCTCACCTCAACACCAAACGCTGATACCTTACTGCCGATTTCTTTCCATATTTCGATGTTCTTTTTGTGGTCTAATTTGTTATTAAAGCCACTGTGAATGGTGTGATAATTTTCTTCAACCAAATTGCGCAATAGTGCGATCTCTTGTGATGAGAAATTAGTCTTCCTCTTCCTTTTCAAGCACATATTATGAGGAGCATTCTCACTTAAGTTTGAAGCGGTAGCCATCTTGGAATCAACTAACGACTGGTTAAGGAACTTAAACGACTCGTTAAAGTTCCTAAACTGTCGTTAGCTAACGGTTCCTCTAACGGTCGTTTGAGCAACACTTTTTAATGCGGATGTTAACTAACGAGTCGTTAGGAACTTAAAAGAGTCGTTAAGCTTAACGACTTGTTAAAGTTAACCAAATTTTGAGCAACCGGCCCAAGAACAAGATTAAATGTGGTCACTAGAACATTAGGGGAATAACAGCACTATATGTTATTTCAAATGTTGCGAATGGTATTTACTGAATAGTGACATAGGTTAATGTTAGTTAATGACAATTATTCAATACCTGACAAGCATCGGATATAGCATCTAGTTCAATGATACATCCAGGTCTAGCAGTACTCTGATCGCTGACAATGTTAAATGAAGAATCACAGCATTCACTGAATATGGGAGAGGTAGCATGAGAATCACCATAAGTTGATGATGCACTGCTAGAAAGGCTTGGATTCTGAAATATTAGAAAAGAAATTTTAAGTGAAGGGTTTTACCACTTAAAAAAGGAGATGAATTTAGCGATACTTTGCCTGTGTTTAAACATCATTCCACGGAATTTTGTCGAGATTATTGGAAAAAAAGACCAGAATATTTAAGCATTTGCGGGGGCAGAGTTTCTTACCAGTTCCTATCCCCATCCATCAAAATAATCTGGGTACTACATGAACATACAAAGCAAATCAGCGTTATTCCATACATGAATAATAGATAATCAGTCAATGAAGACTTTTGCAGCCTAAATTCACCCCCAATCTGTTCATTTAACATCACCATTGCAAAGATCCCTTTTGTCGTGAAATATATAGTAGTGCCTGCATATATCAAGACCGATATTAAGATTTTAATTGGACTGTACCGATCCAGGAAGACAACTATCAATTGCGTGTCACGCCATTAAGTAAATAAACGCTTACTAAAAGCTTGAATTTGGGTTAGAGATCTCTTCCCAATGTATACGCACCTGACATTTCAACAGAAAACCATTGGTTGGCTACAGGGCTACAGCTTAAATTCATTACAAAAACGACCTTTATGGTACATGAAAGATTAAGGGAGAGCAATATCTTGAATCCAACACTTTTCCAAATTTTTCTAATGATGATAAGCCTTAGGGTGATAAATATGATGTCGTTTATGGGAAATTGTTTAACCCATTAGCACTCAGGAATTGCACTATGAAGTGTCAATTACTCCTCAAAAAATTCAAGGCCAAATCCAAGTTCATCCCGATACCTAATAGCTCATTTACTGTTTATTTCCATGCATTACAAGTTAGTGTTATTTTGTAGTAAATAGTCAAGGCTTTCATATGATGTAAGATTTAATGATGTGGGCCACAAAAATTGTGTCCTTTTGGCCCCCCGAATATCATTGAAACTTACTTTCATTTGAAGTGAGCGTTCAGATGTGTCATGTTCGAACTCGAAATACTTGAAAAATTGAAGTAGGAGGATGTTGATTTCTGTTCGGTATTTTGAGGACTTAGGTGTGTAGTTTATCATAAGCTTTTGGGTTCAAATCCAAATAAAACCATTTTCGTGCAGCGTATGAAAAAAGTGCAGGGTGGATTCGGGCGGCTTGAGGAGTAATAGGCATGGCCAGTTGGTCATGGAAAATGCATTGTGAACTGAATTTAAATTCTCAAAATTTGGCATTTCACTGTGTGAGCTCACTGCAAGTGAACGTTTTTTCCATTGTACTTATGTGTAGGGAGAAATTTAAATTATCACATTAAAGAAAATGCTTCCACATTTAATGTAACAAAGAGAGGATAGTATTCCACATGCTTTAGGAGAGGAAAATTCCACACCATTATCAGCAATCAGATATACCGTTTAGCCTGGGTTATTCCCATGAAATTTGCCTCAGCAATTATACCAGCAACCTAATTGGTAAAGTTGCGCATGTACCTGTGCAACTGCCCTAATGTGGCAGGGTCTCGTGCTGAGGCCGAGTGTAGCATTGGATTTAGCTGTCAGGTGAAAAGACGAAATTTCACCCACACCTACGATTTAGGTTTAAGTAAGAGATTTTGTTTTTCTAACTTGTAGGATTATAATTAGTGAATCTCATTTAAAACTAAAATCTTAGGCGCTTAATTTGACTTCAGAAGGTGATACTGGCTGACAACGTATGAATCTTTTCATTGGCAATTATGTGCAGGAATGTACTAAAAAGAATCCACTTGTTTAGAATCCATTTGTACTTTGTAAACTAGGCCACTTCACGCCTGCATGATATTCTCTGTAATTAGTAACAGTATACTATGCATAGATTGTATCTTTTCATGTCATTTCTTGAAAAGGACTCGAAGAGATGAGTCGAAATCGATTGAAACGTTTGAACATGTAAATAAACTCATTATCATCATGAAGATTGTGATAGTTGCGTCTTTATTATTATTTAACTATCTTGATACTCTTCCGAATTTATAGTACTAAAAAGAACAAGAGCCCCAAGGGGCACAATGGCCAGCCTGTCAGATTTGCTTTTTATAAATGATGTAATCTGTGGGTTATATTTATCAATATACACTCCCTGCTCAATATCATTTACATAGTAAAATCGTGTGTTAAAACAGACAGCAGGAACGAATGTAATATAGAAATACTAAGTTATTGTATTGTTCAACGCCCCCTGGTGGCCATAAAAAAACCAATGAGCTTGAAACTCACCTCGATCATAGAACATGTCATGAGCTACAACTTTCCAATTGATTATAGTAGCAAAATATGCTTAAGTATCAATTATGATGAGGAAAAACTTTTTTTCCACCTACGAATGAGTACTGATGACCCCAAGATGGCTGCCAAGTGCGTCATAATTGCCTGGTCAAAAATACCCTCTCGGATATAAAAGATCCCTTTCCAAAGAATACCCATTACAAATTGCAATGAAACATGGCGCACCATTAGAAAGCTACAGTACTCAGAATTCAGGCCAAAATTGACATTTTTGGGAACAAAAAAGGTCACCGTACGGCCATCTTGAGTCCGATCGACTCAATTTTTCTCATGATGATGGGCCCTCGGGGGATACAAATATATATGAATGATCAAGGTTATTGATAAAAGTGTCTTCAAAATTTCCCTCTTTTATCTCTCGACCTCAATAGCTTCAAGACCCATCTCAAAACAACTTAGTTCCATGCAGCATACCATTAACTCTCGGAAAGCGAATTGTATTTAACATTTTTTGGCAGAATAAAATTTGATTGAATTTGCAATTCGGGCACATGGCTAATTAGCATATCAAGGTCATACACCCGATTTGGTAAAACCTTTTTTTCGCGAACCTTGCGCAATTGTCAAGGATGAATTTTCTGTAGAGCAAATAAAAATTCCTCCCAAACACCAAATCAACTAAAGATTTCATAGAAATCGATCTTGAAATACAATTTTAAATCTTAAAATAAAACCCGGAAGTAAAACAGTAGACGATACCGCGGATTCACGTGAACACCTGATTTCTGTAAACGAAATGTTGGTTGTGACAAAATTGTTCAGACGGTTTTAGGTGGTAATAAGTTCGGAAACGTAACGACCATGGTCGACTTATTCGATGAAATCAGGCCTATGTGATATCCAAATTTTGACTTTTTTATTCTCCAGACCTCCCTGATATAGAAATAAAAAATTTTGGTGGTACGAAAGTGCAATCACAGCGCCGACGGGGACAGAGCCGTGTCAGAGATCGGCGGAGTGAAAATTGAGGTGGACGAACACGAAGAAGTAGGCTATTGCGCTACTTGAATCACGAAAACTCCTGGCGCGGCCCCCGACGCTTTTCGTTGATTAAGTAATACAAATATCATGCAATGGGTTTTCACAATCTACCGCTGGTATTTACCGGATTTTTATATCACTCACAAATTCAAAGAAACCTCGAAATATCGAACCGGAACACTTCCGGTAGATATCCGCGGCTGCCCAACCGGGAAACTTATTTGTTTCAATAGATATTGATAGGATCCATCATCTTCATCTTCACCCGTCAAGGGATTCGAACCCACTAAGCTAAAGCCATGCCGGAATCGGGTCGGGCCAATCACAGCGCTTGTAACAAACCACATTAGGCTTCTGTGGAATTTCCCAGTAAATGGGCCAATCAGCGAACACGTAGCGAACGCGGAAGTATTGTCGCGTGTTGATACATGACGTCATGCGCAAAAGCGCCAGTAATGAAATCGCGATAATTCACGTGAACAGCTGCTGATATTTTCAGATAAACCAATCACAGGGAAGACACAACTTCCTGATTGGCTGATAAAAATTGAAATTTTCCCGATTTAACTTTCGTGAAAAATGCAGAAAACATTTTTATGAGACCCTATTTCAAAATTCTGCTCGCTACGATTCCGAGAATGGATTACGCTTAAATACGTGATTTGTTCGAATATGCCCTCACTTGGCAAGCAAAAGAGCCTTTTGTGTGGAAACCATGTCATTTAAATTCGCTCCATTTGTATAGTAATAGGCTCAGCCTACAGCTGGCCAAAAAATTGGCAGTAGCGGTGCATAAGGAGTTTTGTAATACACCAGATATTAGCGTTCTATATGTTGACGATAAGTGAGGCTGGTGATGTATTGAGGGGCGGTGTATCGAGACATGACTGTCTTACTTGAAGGAAATCCAGGCCTTTAACTAAATTTTAACCAGATCAAGAGATTGATGCCTAGACATACATATGGCGGAACATGAAAAGTTGGCATCTATCCGAAAATACATCAAATACTTACTTTCCCTTGTCTGCACTGAAGACCGACTTGCTTGAGCAACATTCTAGCATCAATCACAGCTTGATAAATGCGAAGCATTTTACCATCAGATGCCACAAAGAGAGCACTTGGAGAATTGCTGTATTGGCCAAGAGTGGAACTGCAAAACAGGAAATCATTGAGCTGGGGTTCATACAAATTCGAAACAGCTGTGAACAAGAGGACCATAAGGTCCATATGGTCTAAGACAAGTGTTTAAAATCGACTAAATAGTAGTGAGTGGATACATGAGATATCAGTTCAATCCGTGAAAACAAATTCACATTTCAGGGTTTCCGCAAGGCTGTTTTTTACTGTTAAAAAGGACATTTTCCCCTAGCCAAAAATGGCTATATTTTCCCCAAATCCTGAAAAATTCATTGAGGAATTGTGAAAATAAATTGACCATTTCTTCTCTGAAGACATTATAGTTTTCTCATTTGAGTTTATTTCAATGCATCGATTTGTTTCAATAATAAAATGCATGACTGACCATGAAGTGTAAGAGTAATAGCGCATAGGCCATAGCTACCTTCCCCACAAAGCATAATGTAATCACACAGATCCTACCCATCCTATTTTCCATCATGGTATAGTCCACACGTTAGCCAATGAAACTGTGTTCTGTATGTGTGCGTGTACGTTTGTGTGCGTGCGCGTGTGCGTGATGCATCAATGAATGAATGAAATTCATGTGACAGGCACTACTAATTACGGCAAAGACCACATGATAACGTAAGAATGCACTTAGAATTCAATGAATGAATGAACTTCATGTGACAGGCACTACTAATTACGGCAAAAACCACATGATAACGTAAGAATGCACTTAGAATTGCTCCAAAAATCCTCACAACTTCCCCCTTTGTGCTTACTTCACGCCCGATGTATCCATCTAGGCAATGATCAAGCTTGTACAATTTTTTCCCCAAATAAAGAGTAACGGACATTTTTTTAACAATCACGGAAATCCTGCTTTTTGTTTTCTACTACACTGAACAGTTTATTTTTCGTCAGTCAATCTAAGTCGGTCTGTGTTTATACGAGGCAGGACGCAGCCACTTATCTTGCTGCGTGTATACAGCACTGCTGTCTACTACTCGGGGTATTCCCGAGAGTAAAGCACTTCACATTACTGGTAATTTTCATGAAGAAAATCCCTCAGTCGCAGTGAAATAAATCCGCGCTAGCGGCTGACAAACCCTGCAGAGACAACCCTAGCAATTCTCTCCAGTGTAAACCACCAACTGCCTAGTTTCTATGAACTACGTATGAATGTATCAGTGCGCGAGCACCAGTTAGGATAGTAATGGGGATAACATTTCATTGCCAGGTAAAACCGATATAGACAATTCACTGACAGGTAGGCCCTTCATGCACCTCAAAACTTTCCAAAATTCATCTTGATTTAGGACCCTTAGTACAACTGGCTATGACAGTCATAGCTAGGATCATGGATACAGGCAAATGACGCGTTACAGACAATTTTTATCGGATTATCAGTTCTATACGATGGCAGTAGAGATACTACGGGTGTTGTTCGGTGAATGGCAGGATTTTTACTAGCGACGATGCCTTTATGGTCTTCAAACATAAGAATAATATGGGTATTGAAAGAATGTAATGGGAATACAGTGTGAACTCTTTCGATTTTATAAAATTTTTAAACGGGTTCTGCCCCAATTGCAGCCTCTACACTGTTTACATCACTTGCGGCAATGGACAGATGCAGGTAAATCTAAATGCCCCTGTTAAGGAAAGTTCATAATTACCGAAATTAAAATGATCAACTATGACCCCAAAATGTTAAGAAAACGCATTTGAGCATTAGCAAGTGTAAGATTTTTCAAAACCCCATTTCTCATGAGGAATATTCTGAGGACTGCTTCATTTCAAAACCAGCAAAAATAGTCGATATGCTTATATATTACCTTGGTAGCAATGTTGGCAACCACGCAACATTCGCAAATGCTGATATTTCTGGTGAATTAATCCTTGAGACTTCCATCAAGCCACCAGACTTAGAAAGCGGCCCAACTGGTTCAACTCGCCATAGAATAAGTTCACTACAAAAGCCAGTTGATGCACACCATCCCATACATGGTGATGATGATATTTCACAAGTTAATGATGACAAAGATCGTTGGTCATTAACTGGGATATTATGATGTGACGTTGAGAGCAATAAAGGTAATACAGGATGGCAAACAGCATTGTTTGTTCGAAAACGATGTCCACAGGCTCTTGAAGCATGTGCTACACTCAAAACCATGGAAAACTTCGAGCTATCAGCAAATGTAATCTTCCACTGATTGAGAGACCCATTGGAATGTTTTGTGAGCATCACAACATTAGGTATTATTTTGTTGTCACTCGGATCAGGTGAATGTCTTCCCATTGAATTTTCAGGAAAATGCAGCTCTGCATTAAGATATCCATCCTTCTTCAAACCACTCTTAACATCAAAATTTATGTGGTTCACATACACTTTGATACTGGTAGACATGGTCATTGCATCATAGATTGGTAAGCAGTGTGGTATTCGTGAAGAGAAGCTGACAGATGCCTGACGAAATGAACACGGAATGTATTCATCAAGCCATTCAACCAACCTAAAAATATAACAGAAACACTTAGTAAATACAGGATGCTATTAGAAAAGGTCCATTTACCTTGAGACTTCGTGATAAGAGGAAGTTCCAGTTTGGGAAAAGAAACAAGTCCCACCTCGCCGGACAGGCTGGGTCAATGTAGCTAAACGTATCAATTATAATTACCTTGCTTTTTCATGAACCCTAACTATAACAAATCAGTGGTGTTGGAAATGCAGCAACTGCAGCGGCTAAAGCCACAGCAATAATTTACTTGATGTTTTTTTTTTTTAATACCACGTTCGCCGCGACAATATTTAGAACCTGTCAAAAATTGGCATTTGGCTGCAGCAATCAAACATTGCTTCCAGCGCGCCAGCAAATATACCTGTCACCACTTGTGCTTAAATGTAATTTAGAATTAAAAACTGTCTTAAAGGCCAACTCCAAACGACTTGAATTTACCAGGGAATCCCCTTGAGGTTTTGTTCAGAAGCCCAACCCACTGTTACACTGATATGTGAAGTCAATGTTATTGTTTATCTTTGTATCTCAAACCTTACCACACAAGAAAACTACCATCAGAGGGATGAACACAAAACAAAATATCGCTATTATGATGCCATTCATAAAGAAGCTTCTCGATTCTGCCATCCAAATTATTACCAAAACTCTGAAAGAAATAAAATAATATCCATGTTAGCGCATGATAATAACTAAGTTTCCAAATACATGTATGTTAGGTTATAAGACATACAAGATGGCCCTAAAGGCTCTATCATTGTTCACTTCTGAAAACACAATATCTGCAGAATCCAATCGAGAAACCAGAAAGATCTTTCCATGATGGTTTCTGCATAAATTACTTTGTATTTAATGCCTGTATTATCAGTTCTAATTAGGTTTATTGGTGACTACTGAATGGACAGCTGTTATTTATTTAGATTAATGCTTAATATTGGGGGTAGTTATTCAAACTGCTGGTAGGTGGCGTGACACAAATATGTGCTACCTCTATTTAGTGAACACCTCTCTGTAGTGAACAATTTCTTCGGAACCCCAAGTGGTCACTATGGAAAGGTTATTCTGTAGTTAATTTCATTAAATCATTCATCAATAACACAACACAACGCAATGTGATCAATACCAATATTTTCTTTATGAATTTGCAACATAGGCTACATGTACTGGACTACTAATTACAGGGATGAAAACAGGCAATTCCAAAAGGTCCCAAAAAGAAACTGATGCTCGTACCGACCAGCAATGACACGCAGCGTGGTTACCGGTGTTTAGAAAATTTTAAGAATATTCACCTTAATTGACACAATTTCTGCGAAGTTGAGCCACAAAATCAACTGTTGAATTGAATTGCGCCGGTAGCATTTGAAACATGGTCACAGTCCCGGACACAGCCACAAGTCTAAAACCCGGCCCTGGCCTCAGCCAGACAGCAGATACACGGGCTGGTTTCTGCGTCCGCGATTGGCTTTTTCTGTGTGACGCATTCAATCAATACAATGTTTCAATTCAAATAGATACAAGTATTGATTCAATTTGTCCTGTCTTCTTGAATGGAGTTCGGGAAAACACATATAATGAATGCTTTAAAGGTTCGCAGTGCTTTTACAGCCGCTGTGAACTACCGATCTCAGAACTTTGTGACTCAGCTTTACACTGTTTTCAAAGGTCGGAAATCCGTCTTTGGACGGAAAATTTTCAACCCTGTAATTAGAATTTTTCTCGCCCCGACCAGTTAATAGTTTATGTTGGTAGAAATAGGTCATCTCTGTAGTATCCTGCCCTGCATGTCAATCATATTAGCATGAGCATGTACTGTCCGCGGAGTCGGAAATAAACAGTTGTATTGTGCATATCAAACGAAAAGGTCTACTCTCATTCTTTCTCTGCATCAAACTGATTTCTTCTGTGGAACTCCAAGCACTGACGCAAATAGCATTGAATTTTCACATGTGTAATTTTAGACAGTTAAAGATGCTGCATAACAAAAAGTGCCCTAATAAATTGAATTTTTGACACTTTTTGGTTAATTTCTCAAAAAATATAAAACCCACGGCTTTCAACTATGCGCACCATAAAGAAAAACAAATTACGAAATATATTTTTGCTTAATCCGTTCAATTCACCCATTAATAGTGAAATTACAGGCTACTGAAAATGCATTTGAGTGTGCAAAAGATAGCTTTGCACATTGTGTATTAAGCATACCAATGATTATCGATCAGCCAGACCGTTGACATAGGCTAGACTGTTGACAAATGGAATATTTTCATCCTTATTCATTGTTCACTTTTTCACTATTTCACTTTTTTAACAAGATCCCCAAGGCACTACGAAGAGTTTATAATATTCACATTTCATAAAATATGCAATAAAACTTTTATCATTTTAGATTTTCATTTGATTTTTCACACTTTTCACTGGCAATGGGGACAAGAAAAAATTGAGAATCTCTTCACCAGTACCAGTGACGAGTTATCTCGTCCTTGGTTTTTTACACTAAAATAGATCAGTGTTTTTATTTATCAATGTACAAATAGTGCGGGCAGCATATAAATTGTATAATGTCAAAAATTAGCGCTGCCAATGGCGACGTTAAACCGCTAGGTGACAGCGAACATGTTAAGTAACACAGACCCGGAAATGGCAGGAATGAATACATCTAGCAATTGGCTGAGCCTAAGGTTATAAACAAAATTCAAAATGTAGACATTTACTCACTTTATTCACTGTAGTGTCAGCAACACTAATATTAGGTGATCCAGAGGATGAATCTTCAATCACAGCATCATTGTCACTCACAAGTAAATTTGAACCATTTTTGTAATCTATGTTTTCTTCTCCACCTTTGAAGCAGAGAAATAGGAAACAAGTATTAAAATCTAAATTTTAAATCGTAAAATTTGTATTACCGAAGATACTCAAGTGTCTGTCATAGTGCCTAACTGCCTAGGATTAAATGCACTCGGCAACAATTTTTTCAGACCATGCCCACTTCCGATGCCACCATCAATTATCCGTCCAAAACTAAATACCAACCAAGACTCGAAGAGAGGGACCGTGGTAGGGGCTCCGATGTCATACAATTAAGTATAACACTAATTTTACTAAGGGACCACCCATTTAGTACATACGCACAAATGGGGAGGCGGATCTATGAAAATTAACACAAATACGCACAGGGTGGCTCTACAGTACAGACAAAATAATCATTTTTGCATTCTATTGACCGTTGACTGTACATTCAAGCAGCATACAAGGGGGTGAGTGGGAAAAAATTGGTAGATTTTTGTGTACGTACTAAATGAATGGTCCCTAACAATAATTTAGATATTACCAACAGATACTTCAACAAAAAGCAAAGAGACTGAAGCAGCCCCTATACACAACCGCCCCACATAAAACTAGAGGCCCATGGGCCTTAAAGCATTGGTAGATTATACTGTGGTAAGGTGTTAAGTGGTTAATGTTTTACATATACCGGCAAATGAATTAACCCAATTTTAAATAGCCTTTTGGCCCAATTGATATCCTACTAGTGTAGCAGGTTTAAAATGAATCGGTCAACAATTGCGGCCTCTAGGGTGTTAAAGTCGCTTTTCATGTCTGTCCCCTGGTGGCCAAAATTTGAATAGAATCGACACAATTTTAAATAGGATTTTGGCCCAAGTGATATCCTACTTGTGTACCAAGTTTGAAAACATTCGGACAACAATTGCGGTCTCTAGGCTGTTAACGTCACTCGTGGCAGCAGCGTCCTCAGACAGGGGTAAATCTATATGCCCCCTCTCAACTTAAGTTGAGCCGGGGGCATAAAAACAAAAAATCATTATGTAGGCCTGTACATTTTGCTGTACGTAGGTTTGGTAAACTGATTTCTTCAATCTCGACAGATGAGTGTACGGTACAGCTGTATGCATTATACCAATGGGAATAGTGCCTATTGATTGGGCTTATTATTTCCTGCTTTAGAATATTGAAATGAGCCAATGTTCATTCAAATATTCAACATCGGTGAAAGTTTGAATACTGTATAGGTTTTCATGTTCTATAAATATTTTGCAGTTCATGGGTATAATGCTGATTCCAATGTCAAACACATGAAGTTGAATGGTCAAGAGCAGTCAGTCAAGACCATGATAACTCCCATAAAAACAAAAAATCATTATGTAGGCCTGTACATTTTGCTGTACGTAGGTTTGGTAAACTGATTTCTTCAATCTCGACAGATGAGTGTACGGTACAGCTGTATGCATTATACCAATGGGAATAGTGCCTATTGATTGGGCTTATTATTTCCTGCTTTAGAATATTGAAATGAGCCAATGTTCATTCAAATATTCAACATCGGTGAAAGTTTGAATACTGTATAGGTTTTCATGTTCTATAAATATTTTGCAGTTCATGGGTATAATGCTGATTCCAATGTCAAACACATGAAGTTGAATGGTCAAGAGCAGTCAGTCAAGACCATGATAACTCTCTTCGACCGATGTTGCATCACACCACAGGGTCCGATTCTTTCAACTCAAGCAAAGCAATTAACACGAGCGACATAACACTGGAATAGGTTTGCAGTGACTAACAGTTTATTTCATTAAGGCCTATGTACCTAATGGAAACTCTCAAACTCTTATCGACGTACAAGTAAGACAAGTGGAAAGAATACAAGTTATGCTTGATAGTCATATTCAAATTTAATCAAAATTCAAACTTCTTTTATCACATCATATTTACAAAGCATATCATTGGTTCAACAGCAATCAAAATTAGGACAGAAGAAATATTACTATAGAATTTTCAAAAAAGATAATGAATTTCTATAGGCCTAACGAAATGAAGATTATTTTTCTAATAACTAGGAGTGACTGTCCCGTTTATTAGGCAGAGTTGCCACGTATGTGAAGCTAAAAATCCGGAAAATAAGTCGGGGGTCTGGAAAAAATTTTGAAATTAGAACGCCAGGAGATGCGTTCTGGCGCAATACGCGTTATAGGCCTCATTTTCATTACCGCCTATAGATCATTTTTTCAAATAGCGATTGGTTCCATCAAATACACCTCATATATAAACCAGAGCCAAAAACAAACGAAGCGTCAGTCGATTTCGATCGTCGCGTCATCTAGGTTTAATCGTGTACTGCGGGGTTGTTGCCACAACCCGGCAGCACAATACGGCTTTTTCGAACCCTCTACGGAGCCGTCGGGTTTTGATTTTAAGGGTCGAATCCCGAATTGATTTTATTTTTTTCGCGATGTTTTCTTTTGTGGTTATTTGACTTCTCCCGAAAATCCGGAAATGAATTTGGATTTTTTTTAAATCCGGAATTCCGGAGAAATCTGGAGAAGTGGCAACTCTGATTAGGAAACGCACGTAACTTGTGGAATAGGTTTGATATTTACGCACGTGTTGCAGGTTTAAATTGTTTATCAGCATAGAATTAGTAATCCATAAAAGCCAAAATCAACATCGGCCCGATACCCAGACCAAAGCAATTCATAATCTATTGATTGAATCTACAATACAATATATATGTATTTATTCAATTATTTCAATGAAAAGATAATTCCCTTGAAATCTATTCCAAATCCTAATACATTCTTTTATCAGTAAATGTATTCAACCTCTACTGACTCAGCAGATTCTTAAGATGAGTTTCTAAATAGAACAGATCCATTTTTAAGCATGATGATACAAAAAATAAATGCTTGGTCTAATCAATTCATATTCATTGATTTTACGTCCACGTAAGTTTGGATTCAAAGCTGAATCACATTAGATGTTTACACAGTGGTTGCATATTAGGTTTGAATCTGTCAATACATTATATTTTATGTATCGGTATTTAAATTTTCGATAATTCCAATCATCCTGAATGGCATGGTGCGGCTTCACAGAAAACCCGTTACCACTGCTTTGCAGCTATATTTCTCAATTGGATCCCATTGGTAAGGCAATTTTCAAATCATATCACTAAATGCGATTCATTATAAAAAATATTCAAAAACTCAATCTAAATGTGAAAATCATAAATTTTATGAATTCTAGAATCAAACGCCCCAATTGCAATGGTCAAAACTTGACTAAATGCTGCTAGTTTCCTCTATGGAACATGATGTAATATTTCTTCTGGAATATCTCCAATGATGTGCCAAACTGGACATACTTTGACTTTGTCATGGAGTCAGATTCGGTTAAAAGTCACTTTGAAGTATCCACATACACGCTTTTATCAAAGGGACGCCCTCCTGGCGCTGGGCGTCCGAGGCACCCAGCATCTGTCTAATAATAATAATCACAAAAATATCAAAAGGGTTTTCTGCAAACTGCAATAAGAAGATAATGAGGAGAGGTGAGAAAGAATCTGAAATATAAGAAGAATCTCAAACCAAATACCCTGGTAAGAATTTTAAATTCTATATTCCAAAACAAATCATACATCACGTGCGTAGACAATACTAAGAATGAGAGACCTTGAATCTGCGCTCACTTGTCGTGACCTTTAAGGAAATCAAAATTATTCGGTGTCCGCAAACAAATCTATCGCGCGATTGCGACCTTCACTTGAATGTGGAGTCATCCTTGCTAGATGCAACAGTTAAAAACATCGGGATTTATCATGATTTGGTTGCTTTTCGAACCATTTCAGTTGATTGAAAAGATATCATTTGTGAAAGTAAGTAAATGATATGGGGCCGCGTTAATGGTGTATATGTGGTGCAGCTAGACCCAATATTTGTAAAAATACGACTGAATGTGTTTACTTACGGGTTCTGATACCCGTAAATGTTTCAACTTCAAATTCTTAAACTTGGTCTATACATAGAGCACGAATCAAATTGAGTTCTATGGTATTTATTTTTGTAGCATGAGGGTTCGTATCAGTACCACTTACCATCAATCACGTATTTTCTTGTGTTTTTAAGTGCTTATAACTAGGGTCAATCAGCCCAAGGGCCAAGACTAGTAACTTTCGTGAGTTTTGTGTATTCTGGGCAGTTGAAGCAGGGATAAGCCCAGGGGGAATAGGCTATGATTGCATTGAATTGGGAGTAGAATTTCCAAAAGTGACAGGTAGGCCTAGAGGGCGACGATAATCCAAGGTAATCAACGTCATCCAGGGTTATCATTTATGAATATATAATACGCCTTAAGCCTTCATTACATTTCACAATGCCTATCTTGTTGTATATATACAGGTTTACGACACTGAAAGAATGTTTTTCAAGGTGACCGATTGGTGTTTACAGACTACTGGACTACGTTTATTTGACTACTAAGTGTGTGATTGAAAAAGACTTGATTTGTTCGATGGATATTATCATGATTGGAACAATGTGCGCGCATCTGTGTTGATAAGCGTGCGAAATGATCCTCTAGACTTTTCTTCTGTTGGATAATGATTGGACTGATTATTGAAAAGTTTTGACGATTCTATTTCTATATTTTCAATATTTCAAATAAAGGTCTTTTGTCATTTCTAAAACTATTTTCCTTGTTGAAAATTCCTCTGCTTTCAAAAAATTGTTGTTGTCCCAATGAACTATTATAAACCATAGATCACAGCAAGCTTAACCTGTATACCGTACTACAAGAAACCCCTGGAAAGACTCCCAGTATTGAATATTTGCTGGTTAAAATCACTTTTGGATGGATGGGATGCTTAGATACCTTGGTAAAAGAAAACAAGATATCCATGGATCCTTATATCTCAAGCGCAATAAGTTCAATGAAAAAATTGTGGGACCATTTAGACGTTGAACTAATCAGATGTGGGACCAATAGGATGTGGAATGAATTGTGGGGCTAATGAGCAGATGATATAGGAAGTGTAAATAAGTAGTTGCGTACACATCACTGTCGCGCATGTGGAGGCCTTGATGTATGGTGAACGTTCGCTTCACTTAAATCTCAATCAACATATTCACCGGGTATTAAAATGAAACAATACCTATGGCGATATGTGAAATGATTATATTCTCACCAGCAATAAGCATTAAAAATTCGCACATATACGGCACATTGTCCAATGAAACGTTCGCCATTAAACGCTTTCCCATAATTATATTGGTAGCGCCGGAATTCCCCGTATATCCCAAAAACAGCCAATCACATTCGCTCGTAGAGACGACACCTCCCAATAAAGGTCATTGCAATTTTATACGCAAGAGCTAAGAATTTTCCCGCCAAAAACAGTTTTCGTCGAAATTAAACAAAGTTGACCATGTCATCGACATAGGTTTGTCATGTCTTCAATCGCATCGAATATACATCGTTTAACCCGAGCACGAATGAAAACTAGGGGTCCAGCGACACCATGCCCACTTGGGAAGTGGTCCCAAATGCTCAACAATCTAACAATTTCAATATTCAACGCCCCCTGGTGACCATATACAAAAACCAATGACCTTGAAACTCACCACAATCATAGAACATGTCAGCAGCTACGATTTTGTAATTGATTGTGATAACAAAATATGCCTCGTTACCAATTTAATAAGGAAATAATAAGTTATTCTACTATTTAACGCCCCCTGGTGACCATATTCAAAACCCAATGACGTCGAAACTTACCACAATCATAGAACATGTCATGAACTACAACTTTGCAATTGATCATGGTAACAAAATATGCCTAGGTACCAATAAAATAAGGAAATATTAAGTTATTCTACTATTCAACGCCCCCTGGTGACCATAGAGAATAACTAATGTCCTTAAAACTCGTAACAATCATAGATAATGTCATGAGCTACAACTTTCCAATTGATTGTGGTTACAAAATATGCATAGGTATGAATGTAATATAGAAATGCTAAGATATTGCATTATTCAACGCCCTATATACAAAATCCAATGACCTTGAAACTCACCAAAATCATAGAACAGGTTATGAGCTCTAACATTCTAAATGATTGTGGTAACAAAATACGCTTAATGTATCAATATAATGTGGAAAAACTTTTTCCCACTTACGAATGAGTACTGGTGACACAAAGATGGCCGCCAATTGCGTCATAATTGGCTGATGAAAAATACCTGTCTCAGGTATAAAACATCCCTTTCCAAAGAATACCCATCACAAATTGCAATGAGAAATGGTATACCAGTAGGAAGCTACAGGACTCAGAATTCGGGCAAAAATTAACATTTTTGGGCACTAAAAAGGTCATAGGACGGCCATCTTGAGTCCGATTGACCCAATTTTTGTTAAGCTGATGGGCCCTGGGGGGATTCACATATATCCGAAATATCAAGGTAATTGATCGAAGCGTCTTCAAAATTGCCTCAAAAAGTTCATAAAATGTGTAAAAAGTGCTGATTTTGGCAAACAACAATGGCTGCCAGTCGGCCATCTTGAATCTGACAGGGCCAGTTTTTGGGCTGAAGATGTGTCTAAGGTAGATACATGTGTAACCCAAATATCAAGACATTACCTCGAAGCGTCTTCAAAACTTCTCAAAATAACTGGATTCCGTCTACGGTCGGACGGACGCTACGACGGACGGACGACGGACAAAAAGTGAACGCAATAGCCCGCTGGGACTAAAGTCCCAAGTGGGCTAAAAATGCTCACATAAAAAAAACGAAAAAAAAAACGGTTTTACATGAATTGGCTCAATGCCAACCTCATACTGCTGACAAAGGTAAACCAAAAATTAAAAACATGCCATTTTGACCAGAAAGTAGGTCATAAGTCGGCCATCTTGAATTGGAGAAGTTCCGAGAACAAGACAGTTCCTTTTCATATTATCATACACATACCGGTACCATAAAAATTTCATTAACGGTTTTCGAGTTATCGTGTATACGCAAAGTTCATGTTTCCAAAGAAGATGGTGTCAGCCATCTTGAACTGGAAAAGTCTCCAAAACAATATGGTTTCACATCATATTTACACATCTAATATAAATTTCATCAAATTTTCTCGAACGATTTTTGAGTTATCACGAACACGTGTCAAAAATAGGTCAAACTTCGGCCATCTTGAATTGTAGATCCCTAAGAGTTCCCCACCATACCTTGATACGATCTCCATCACACAAAACTGCATGATGATTCATCTGATGAATATACATGGTAGTGGATTTTCCCCACTGACTCAAATAGACACTCAACACTTTCATTGCGTGACGATTTCTAGTACGAAGTTTGTTAGACAATTTTATTTTTGTAAATTAAACAATTTCCAAGATTCACTCCACTCTTTCCCAATTTTACTGCCCTTCTATAAAATTCACAGCTTTCCAAGGCCTGCGACGAACCCTGGCAGTTGAATGATTTGCGGTTTCCAGGAAAACTTTGACAAGGCCACGCACGAGGCACGCATTTCATATACATGCGCTAACCAATACACCACATAGCAGCGAGTCCGTTACGAGCACGTGTGATGTATTAAAAGTTCCAACGAGAAACTAAGCCTCGTTTGGAAGTTATTATGTACCAAAGGAAGAAAGTTTCATATGCGATAACAAAATGGACTTTGCTAAAGCGAAAGTCCATAAAAATAACGGAATATTAATGTATCTTATTGAATGTTTTTATTCATATCAATGGAATATTTCAGAACATTCAGAACATAAGATCTTTTTAATGAAATGAATATTATTTCAGCCAATGGCGTAGTCTCGAATGAACCAGCTTGTATGTCGATCGACAAGCCCACACAAGAACGGTCAGAGTTTGGTGGATCCAGCAGGTGACAAATTTGATGTTTAAAGTATCTAATTCAAAATATTTTTTCTAAATATGAATAAATAAGATTATGATTATAAGCCAAACGGCATATGGCTTGATCCCGCAGCAAGCACTAGCTATGTCAATAACTGCTCTCGGACAGTCAATCCTGGGGTCCTTGTAGTTGAGCGGGTGACCGGTGACCAAATCTAGAGTCAGCTGCAGCCCAACAACAAATCTGGCAACTGCCTATAGATCGAATACATTTGTTTCCTCTTCAAAATAAATCTGCAAAACATGACACAGGTACAAATAAATGAAAAGCTTAAAATAAAAAGAAATGAATTCTATATTCTCAAATTCCGCACATAACCTACCTCAAAAAGCAGCGATTTGATCGCTGTGATGATTCAGCAGAGCTGATCATAGTTCATGGCTCGTCTTAGTTCAGAAAGTGATTCATAAGAAATGCGCATTTCATTTTGTGATTTTGCCCTGAATGTTACATTCGTTGCTAGGGAAAATTGTTAATATTGAGGGTTATATGGGCATAAGGACTCAATTTATAAGTTTTTAATATTTTGCAAATATTTTGATGGCCTGGCATTGAAACTTGTTTCCAATAAAATTAGATTTTTTTGGATTTGGAATAAAAATTTTATGATCTCAAATTGTCTATAAAAGAAGCAACATAACACACTTCTACATCAACAGAATAAGTAACTTAATAGTAGAACTAGTAGGTTTCATGGCCACCGTCTTCGAAAATTAGGAAAATATAAATCGGAAAATGAAGCGTAAAAAATATTTAGGAATTTGTACTAAATTTTCAGACGAGTGTCACTTTTTTGACATCATGATAAGAAATGGACCCATTAAAGCATACATTTTCAGAGACTAAATACCAATATCTAGATCGTCACATTATGTTTTTTAAAATAAGGCCGACCATTTGGACAGAAATCGCACATTTGTTGCTGAAAAAGCCGAAAATTTCACTTCCGGGTTTCTATAACGCTAATTGACAAAATAGTAGAATGTTGATCGAAATTCCGAAAATTCTACGAACTGGTGGTGGATGTTGGCTTAAGAAATAAATAAGAAATTACTGACGATGTATTCGGAGCACTGCCAAGTGACTTTGTGTCCGTATCTCTCAGCATTAGAACAAAATGGCGCGCAGCTCAGCGTGCACTATCGATTAATACGATGAATAATTAAAGTTGGCAAGATTCGTATTGCCTGTGCGTACGTGACATGTGGACATACTTACTGTCATTTTCAGAAAAATCTTCATAGCCATTTCTTTGTGGAATAGGGTAAGAAATCTCATCAAACATAGATACATCTAAACCATCTGAAATATCTTGTTTTGCCATTTCTTGTACAAGTTTCTCGGCTTCCAGTGTAAACTGAAGCTCCTTGTTATTCAGCCAATGAACCACAAAGTTGGAATCTGTGTGACTACCTCCATGGTGCGATAAAAGAGGAATATCTACAATAAGACACCGTAAAAATTGATAAACAAGAGGGACATGGGCCTTAAAGCATTGATAGTGATTTTAAAAATTAAAGGGGATTGGCTGATATAATAGAATAATTTTTTCAAGGGGACCAGTCAATTTTTCAACAGACTTTGACAGTGCATGTGGCAGGAACAAATACTTCAGGTTGATTTTTCTCCTATGATTAATGCTACAAGATATTCAAGCCCCTGGTGGTCACATTTAATTACGAATGACCTCCATTCTCAATAGGGATGGATGTCTCACATGCCCAAATCACACTGCAAGTTTCTTGAAAAACCATCGACAATAGGCGGTATCATGAGAAAGAAGACAATAGAGATTGCCAACCTGGTGGCCAATGAGCTCTCATTAAGAGAGGCCATTTGAAAGGCGGAATCCAAGAACATGTCTATCGCACTTTTGAGCCCAAACGTCTACTTTTACTTAGTAGCCACTTGAGAACAATAAGCAATTAACGATATCAGCTACTTTTCCAGTAGTATACATTTCAAAACAGTCACTCTGAAATAGTATTCCTTTCAATTCAGTTGGTTTTCTATAGTAGCTGTTTCGAAGAGTCTACTATTGAAAAGTGACCATTTTAATACATCTGGTTTCGATAGTGCACACTAGCAGTAGAGGTGACTGTAAAACCACGTGCCTGTAAACAGTGACTTTGTGATAGTAACTCTTATAACAGCTACTCTCAAAAAACATCGTTTCTAAAAGTCAACTATTGAAAAGAGACGATTTTGAGATCGCTTGCCAGATTCCCTGTTATAAATACACTGTAGCATCATATGCTTCAGATTTGCAGTGATACGTGACAATATAAACATACTGAAAACTCTACTCACGCTATAGTTTGGGATCTAGTTCTATTTAGAGTGACTCAGTTAAGATCTGAAGATATTGTAGATACTCTTTGAGGATGTGAAATGTGATGAGCGATTCCCAACTCTCACCAATAAAAGTCGGGATTGCAGTTAAATTTGTTTACAAATTGTCAATAGTTATGTAGTGTTAAGATAAATCGAGATTTCCTTTTTTTCATGGCGATAAGATTTAATAAAGAATTCAATTTGAACAAGTGCAGCTATTTTCAAGCATAGGTCTGCATTTATTTTTGGTATATTCTTAGATTAAAAGTGCAATCATAAATTCAGGCTAACCTCTCATTATTGAAATGGTGGTTTATTTTCAACGGGAGCCTGGATGTCTCTGCATCTTAAGATGTGCATTTTGGAGTGTTCGAATTTCCCTGAAATCATTCATTTTTTTTAAAACAAAATATGCTATATCCATGTGGATTTTAAACATTCTTAAGAAATCATCTAAATTGAGCCCATATTTGATCGAATTTATTAAAAGAAACTTTGTATGGTGTTCATGATTTCATTTGGATTACGGTAATGGCCTTTGGTGATCATCACTGGGGTCATGAACGGAGAAATCCCGTAACAGAATTTTAAATATGATAAAATTTGTTAAAGGTGAAACCGTAACGTTTCAACTGTTGACTAACAGCATCCATCAGGTAGAATGTAGACATTCCTAGTGATAAGGGCTTTTAGTCAGATGGCTGTCAGTCAACAGCCGAAACGTTGTGGTTCAACTTAAATAAATTTCATGATACAAAATTCTATTGTGGAATTTCTTCATTTATCTACAGTTAACACGGTTTAGAGTATTTTATTTGACTTCTTCGGGTCCTGTAGCCGTTTAGATCGAAAATTATTTACTTTTTGGCACAGAAGGGATATACACCCGTGTTGGTCGCTATATTTGCACCTTAAACCGGTACCTTTGTTGGTTCTAGCCCGCATTTGCTTCCAAATTCAAGTATTGGTAACTTTGGTCTATAATTTGAGAAAAAGAGTTTAGTTGGAGAAAACTGATGATTATCTTATAATTCAGCGATTCATTGGTTCCTCGATTCAGAAAAATAAAATAAAGTCTCATAGAGATATTGCGGTGCTAAGTTTATTACTATTAAGAGGTAATTACTTTTGGTTTGTGGTCTTTTGGTGGTTGGTGCAGTTAGTTCATTCATTCATCAATCACTGTCTAGTTAGCCAGTGTAATTGACCTGCTGACCGATACATTATATGCTAATCCTTTGATCTTTTATAAGTTGGTAATTTCATTTCAACCAAACCGTATAACTACGAAATAAGATTTGATCATGGAATCACTTCTAGCAAGCGATAAAACGATTCAATATTCATTAACGAACAAGCAGAGAACAGCGTGACAAAGTGAACATCACATGGATTACTTAAAAATCGTTTGTATCAAAATAAACAATAAATTCAAGGTTAATTCTAAGTATTTTAGATACATTTTTTTCGTAATTCATTTCCTGAACATATGATTTTATTTGTATATTCCCCTCTCATATACCCTTAAAAAAAAATTAAGCCTAAAAAGGAATTTATTTTTTGTCTTTCTTTTCTACAAAATCAAAGATTTATGAACGCACCAGAATGTTTTATAATCGCAAATGTAAAACAAAAATCTTAAAATTCTAAAAATTCTAGGACTGGCACTATATTTTCAAAATTAATGGATTTAATCCATGATGATGATATATGAATCAATAGTGGATATTGCCATTTTGTTGAGCGTAATTTAAATTAGGGGATTCTTAGCAACTCAAAAACTTGGATTTTCTATTCACAGAACTGTATTCAAAGCATACAGAGTTCTGTATACAAAGCAGATAGGGTTTAAAGGGGTCATGAAGAGGTTTTTGAGATATGGCTTAAAGTATTTTTTATCATCAATTATAACTTATTTATTGATTTAGTGGTCAAGAAATTAATTTTTAATTCTTCAATTAGTGTAAAACGAGACTTTTGATCAGCCGCGCTGATTCCTTCCAAACCCGGAAGTGTGAAGTCATTCTGAGAACCTAAACCAAAACAACATGGTGTACTGTATAGAAACAAACAGCGATTAAAGTTCAAAATAGTGACTCAAATACATCAGATTCCAATCAAACGTCTGAAGTTTAGAAAGCCAACAGTTTTTATTAATAGACAGTCGAAATCATTCCATTTAATTTGGACCTGATGCCTCAGAACGAAGCAATTTGTGACTATAGCAGAGATGCTAGGGCCAAATTACCAAAATTCCGGAATTTAGAACGGCCGTTTTTGCATCGCCGGAGATGCAGTGTCACGATCGGCATCTTTCATCTGAAAATACGACGGCAGGCATTCGTTGTGCTTCACATCCCTCGCTGCCTTCTAATGCTGTGCGCTATCCGGGTGACGAAGAATATCTTTTTTCCCGCCACTACCGTATTTGACCTGGTCTTTACAAACGACGCAGTACGCCATGCCAGCTAAGTCTATCTTACGAATGTAGTTCGATAAGTAGTCCCCGTTACTGTCCTTACACTCTAGCCATTGCCAGTTAAATTTTTTTTTTTATACCGCTGTCAATTGCCTTTATATCGGCTGACTCCCGACTGACAATCTTTCCGTGCGTGCTCATTTTGCAGACCGTCCCGCAAAAAGAAAATTACAAAGCTGCGTGCCCCAGGACATAACACGCGCGTGGTAATAATTAAGATGATATTTATTAAATATTATCTTAATTATTACCACGTGCATCTTCACATTGTTGGCCGTCAGCGGGACGATGTACAACGGCGCGTAAAGATAATTGACTTTTAATTGGAAATGGCGTCGCAACAGTGGCGCTCCGCCTATAAGCCACAACAAGCACACATATATACATTGTAGCAGAACGTCCTCGGAAACAGAGACCAAGATAAAATAACACAGAAGCGACGACGAGTACAAACAAACGAACGCTTTTACGGTCCGTGCCATTACTGGTCGCCGCAAGGAATTCTCACCAAATTTCCGGAATTGACATCGGCGATCCTAAATTTCCGGAATTCCGGATATTTCCGGAAAACTAGCATCTCTGCTATAGTACAGCATATTTCTATGTCGTGGAGCAGCGAGCATTCATCATCATTTAAGTCATTCCCTCTTTGTAAAAACCATGCGGAGGGGATGACTGATATAGACATCGCAGATATTTCTGTGGGTAGAGATATTTTTATCCAGTACTGGACCATAAAAGCGTCCTGAAACCGTAAACTTGTTCGTGAATCCCAGCCCAGCCTGCGCCATCCAGGCCGTGTAATAGTAATGTGTGCTGCATATATACAGCCAGTATGTTGTGCATACTACAGCGATGTGGGTCACTGGGGAAAAGCCAGTACTATATGCAGTGGAAAGCGCAAATCTCTTTAGTCTTAATACTAGGTATTAAATTCACAGAAATTGCGTCACTTGGCAGAATGAAAGGCTCTCAGATAATAAAAACATAAGTTTTGTGTATCAAAGTTTATGTGTGCAGTAATATTTGCGAGAATCCTTCTCTTAAAGTGCGAAGCTAGTTTACACATAGGCCGGGTGTTTTCGCTCTTACGGTCCATCATCTTAGGGCCAAATTATTGGTTTTGGCCACTAAAATTTGTCACTGCCTTTGTGGGAACAGTTCATAGCTACACACAGCTAAGGCATTTCAAAAGGCGGTAAAATTAGCGCGATATTCAACCAAAATGAGTATTGTATTATAACGCTTGTGTGTGTGCTGCAGGCGAGCTGTTCTCAGAATGACGTCATCAACATCACCGCGCAAACGCGAGCATCCTGTTGCTAGGGCCGTTGCTACGGGCTTTTCTCGAGTTTGGATAAAGATATTTAAAACATTTTTCACGAGACTACTATAGATGCATACGGCGCATGTATTATACAAAGAAAATTAGATTTAAAATTTTTTTCAAAACCTCTTCATGACCCCTTTAACAGTACCTTTGAACCTGTCACGTATCACTGCAAATCTTTTACAGATGCTGCTATTTTAAACATGAAATTACCTTGCCATCTCAAAATGGTCACTTTTCAATAGTTGACTTTTAGAAACGATATGTTTTGAAAGTAGCCGTTATGGTAGGAGTTACTATCACAAAGTCACTGTTAACAGGCGGGTGGTTTTACAGTCACCTCTACTGCTGTGTGCACTATCAAAACCAGATGTTTTCAAATGGTCACTTTTCAATAGTAGACTCTTCGAAACAGCCACTATGAAAAACCAACCGAATTGAAAGGAATACTATTTCAGAGTGACTGTTTTGAAATGTATACTACTGGAAAAGTAGCCGATATCGTTAATTGCTTATTGTTCTCAAGTGGCTACTAAGTAAAAGTAGACGTTTGGGCTCAAAAGTGCGATAGACATGTTTTTGGATTCAGCCTTTCAAATGACATCTCTTAATGAGAGCTCATTGGCCACCAGGTTGGCAATCTCTATTATCTTCTTTCACATGATACGGCCTATTGTCGATGGATTTTCAAGAAACTTGCAGTGTGATTTGGGCATGTGAGACATCCATCCCTATTTAGAATGGAGGTCATGTCTGCCCGAACCCTGACACAAACTTTTAAGGAAAGTTGTAACTTTTAAGGAAACCTGTCAAGAACTGAAGAGTGTATCATACTGTATCAGAAATTCAAGATAGCCACCCTTGCAGCAATATTTGATGGCCTATGATCCAATCTTTGCACTAAGTTTTTAAAAGATTCATTAAGAATTTCAGGCTATTCCAAACTCATTAGGTGCGTAAAGGTTAAATTAGAGGTCTCCTTGACTGGAGAAATGATCTATTTGAACACAGTGAATACAGACGATTCAGCAAGAATTGCAATTCATACATTAACTGTTTCCCTACGCCGAAACACTTACCAGTTTCAGGATTAATGCTTGCAGCTAAATGAAAGTGTAGAGGCGGAGACAAACGATTAGCATTCACTGAACACCGATGAAGATCATGGAGACTATACATGCTAGGTAGTTGAGGGGGTACTAAAGATACAGAGCTTTGACCACTTTGACGTCGATGCCTATTATCGATACTCTGCCTGAAAAAAGAAAATGTTCTTACGATATTATAGGTAGATCTTAGGTAGAGAGTCAAGATAATTTAAAATCCATAGAAGCAAAAAAGTACTTATCTCATTTTCTAATGAGTAATATATATTTATTATAGCGAACGTTTTCGGGAATTACATTATCCCCTCTTCAGGCATAGTGCAAGTGATTGAATTTTCATATCATACTGATATTTATATAGAATAGGACGAAGCTAATTACGAACAATTTCAAATTACAAAGTGACAAGATAATTATAATACAAAGGTAATTAATTATACACAGCACAGACAGCGACAGGAGCTGGCAGGAACAAATACCTCAGATAAATCTTTTTCCTTGGTCTTATTGATTTGAATGTGGAATAGAATTGAATTTTCTAAAATTTGTTCAATAAAACAAAATTGACTTTGATTTGCTGATTTACCTTGTTCAATTAAGTAAAATTGAATTGGTTTTGAAATTTTTTGCACAGTAAAATTTGATTGAATTTGCAGTTTGAGCACATGGCTAATTAGCATATCAAGATCATCCATCCGATTTGAGAAAATGCTATTTTTCCCGGACTTTGCACAATTGTCAATGATATTTTCTGTAGTGCAAATAAAAATATTCCTCCCAATAAATTGCCCTTGGGCAAAGTGTGGTTTACCTTGAAAGCTAGAGGTTGTTTGGAGTAAGGGCATTGCTTTAAAAATCTTTTTTATTCATGACTTCAAAGTTCCACAAGTTTATATTGTATTCTATCTTTCTTAAAGAATTATTTTGTAGTCAAATAAGACCAAAGATAAACATTTGTTTGCGGTCCATTTGTTTTTTTTTTTGCAAAATTTTTGGGCAAAAAAAAACAAATTTTTCACCTCTGGGCTTTTTTACATGGAAACAATATCGCAAAAAATCATCTACGTTGCACACAGGAAATTTGTCTAATAGCGTAGATTTCAAGAATTATTTTAAAATTATAACTTCGTCCAGAGCGTCATCTCTGTCTTAAAAATGAAACAGTACATTGAATATGTGCGTGCTTTTACGTTGCCAGCTATTCAGTCACTATAGTCACAATTAGAATGAATGGCAGCTTATTGGAACACTGCCAGTTTCCTGGAAATTTAAACTAGGCTACATGTCAAGGCATGTTTTCACACAATGCACACTAGAATTCAAACATACGTAGCTCATAGTCGGTCGGCCGTTTTTATCAAAAATAAAATTGATTTCAATGAATCCCAGAAAAAAGTTTTCACTCGGAACCTCTGAAGTCGGGTTGGTCGGGTTACGGCAAACAGACCATTATTTTGGGATGGCCTAAAATTCATATGATGTCACATATCAAGTCCCTAAAGTCCCAAGTGGGCTAAAAATCGGTCCGCACAAACAGCTTAAATCGTGATAATCACCCTTAGGGATCAATATAATGTGGAAAAACTTTTTCCCACCTACGAATAAATACTGATGACACCAAGATGGCCACCGATTAGCTGATCAAAAATACCTGTCTCAGGTATAAAACATCCCTTTTCAAAGAATACCCATCACAAATTGCATTGAGAAATGGCAAACCAGTAGCGAGCTACAGGACTCAGAATTCGGTCCAAAATTGACATTTTTGGGCACTAAAAAAGGTCATAGGACGGTCATCTTGAGGCCAATTGACCCAATTTTTTTGAGGCTGATGGGCTTCAAAACTTCCCAAAATAACTGGTCTACGACGGACGGACGGACGGACGGACGGACGGACGAAAAGTGAACGCAATAGCCCGCTGGGACTAAAGTCCCAAGTGGGCTAAAAATCGGTCCGCACAAACAGCTTAAATCATGTCATTAAGAAACATCCACAGACATACAGACAGACAGACAGACAGACATCACGACGATGCCATAGATGGGTTTATCTGATGACGCAACCCATCTAATAATGGAATATTACGAACTGATTTCGGGTGAAATTTTTGCTCGCCTCATTATCATTATTATTATTATTATACAATATTTATTTAGCGCCTTAGTCCAAAAATGGCACTAAAAAGCATTACAAATAAAATCATTAAGCTAAAAAAACATCTTACAAAACATTTAAAACATGCACATGAAGAATTTAGTAAAAATGTCCGGTGAAAAGTTCAGTTTTAAGATGAGTTTTAAAACATTGTAGTGATTTGGCAGATCTGATGTGGATAGGTAAAGCATTCCATAAAACTGGTGCAGAGCAAGTAAAAGAACGTAAACCATAGCGCTTAGTTCTAAAACGAGGTACATCAAGTAAAAATTGATTAGATAACCGTAAACTACGTGCTGGAACATAGACAGATATCATTGATTTTATATACTCCGGTGCCCTGTCATTCAAAGCTTTATATACATACAACAAAATTTTATACTCAATTCTAAAATGAACTGGAAGCCAGTGAAGTTTGGCTAGAAAGGGAGTAATATGGTTCCTTTTACTTTCCATTGAAATAATTCTGGCAGCAGCATTTTGAACTCTCTGTAATTTACATAGCAGATCAGAACGAATATCATATAAAAGAGAGTTAGCATAATCTAGCCTAGATATAACAGTTGCCTGGACTAGGGCTCTACAAGCATCCTCTGTTAAAAATCTCCTAATTCTACAATATTTCTTAAATGAAAATGACAGGTTTAAGAAATGTTTAGAACATGCTTTTCCATTGTAAGGTTCCGGTCAAAAATTACGCCTAGATTTCGAATGTTATCAGAAACATTGACACTACAAGCTCCTACCTGTAATGACAGATCTTTGCAAAGATTGGTCAGTGTCGGAGGACAAAACACAGAAAATTCAGTTTTATCATCATTGTGCATAAGGCCATTGCTAACAAGCCATGGTTTTAAATCACGTAAGCACTCCTGAAGTTTCACAATACCAAAATCAATGTTTTCAAGCTTAGGCTTCACAACAACATAGTCCTGTGAGTCGTCAGCATATAAATAATACATCAAGTCATGTTTTTAAAAATATCTCCAATCAGGCCTGTGTATAAACTAAATAATTTAGGTCCTAGCACACAACCTTGAGGAACGCCAAATTCAACCACTTTCTCAATAGATGGATGATCGTTAACTAATACACGCTGGGTTCTATCTGAGAGGCACGACCGTAGCCAAGACAGCGCAATATCAGAAATACCATAAGAAAAATTCAACCTATCTAAAAGTACATTACGATCAATTGTATCAAATGCTGACGACATGTCAAGCATTAAAAGTAAGACTACATTGCCATCATCTAGGGCTACTGTAATATCAGAATGAATCTTTAAGAGAGCAGTCTCTGTAGAGTGTAAGGGTTTATATGCAGATTGAAACTTATCGCCTAAATCATGTTGAGTAAGGTGATTATCTAACTGAGATGCAAGAGCTTTTTCCAGTACTTTAGATAGGAAAGGTAAGTTGGAAACAGGACAGTTATTCTTAAGGACCTCTTCGTTCAAACTAGGTTTCTTTAAAAGTGGACAGACTTTGGCCATCTTAAAAATAGATGGTACAACACCAGTTTCAAGAGATACATTAATTATACGAGTAACACAAGGTAACAAAACATCTATACATTCTTTTAGCAACCACGTAGGCAGAGGATCTAGATTACAGGATGCAGATGCGGATGACATTATGAGTTTCCGAACATCATCACAAGTTAAAAGATTAAAGCACGATAGACTAGTGCCACAAAACTGGACATCATTACTGAGATGGTTATCGTTAACAGAGGACAACTCTCTGAGTTGGTTACGGATGTTGACAATCTTAGTGAGATAAAACTCATTAAACCGATTAGCCAATAATTAAGGGCACGCATGAGTTGGAAAAATAGCACAGTCTGATTTCCCAATTAATTTACTTGATAACTTAAAAAGTTCGCATCCCTGTACGACGTTCTATCAGAAAGGCAGAAACCCGTTATCGCTGCTTGCAGCTCTATTTAGGGTTTCTGCAGCTTTCGCAGAAACCCTCTTGTAATTCTGTGGATTATTATCATTATTATAAATTTTCAACTTTCCAGCCAAAATGTTTTCATAAAATGTAACTCCTCTCAGATTCAACCACTAATAGCTTATAAACGTAATTTTCATTTCTGTCAGAAATATAACTCAGTGCCTGACCATTTCGAATTTGCATATAGTAATTTATTATAAATTAATCCCGTGTAATTACCGGGCCTATACAGGGACAAGAATAACGCAAAGCATTGTCATACATTGATAAAAGTACATCCCAAAAAGCCTACAAATTACCGGACGACCTCGAGCGTCAAACTCAACCGTAAATCACGGATTCAGACTTACAATTAGTCCGGATCCGTCATTTACTGCGAGAAATATACAGCCAACATGGTGGATGGATGAAATCATTTTCAGCTGAAATTTATCGCAAATTTATGGCGAGTTTTAGGACTTTAATGAACTATGATCCCTAAAATTAATTAATTAATTCTATTAGTAAATCAATTTACGTTGGCTATATTTCCTGAAAATTTCTGGCTCAAATCAACGTAATATGGACTGAAATGGTAGGGATTTTCATATGGAATTTTACTTCCGCGTTCACTCGACGACTCGGATCGATGACAACGACAGCAGAGTTTATGGAATTTAAGGTGAGAATCGATTAACCAGGGAATGTTAGACATGATTTCTTGGTCTAAATGCAGTTAAGGTCACCTTTCCACGGGGTGGTGCAATGTACACGGCTGTTGGCTACCTATTTAATGCCTAGCTTTTTTGGGGGATACGCCTAGAATAGATTTAGGCCCTTAATGTAGTGTATAGAGCCAGTGGAAAGCCTAAGTAGTTAGTAAGTTTACCCTCATGTATACGACTATTTATTTCGATTACTTTCTTTCCAGCTATTAATTGTGGAATGAACTGGTCTTCAATTCCTTTGCGGATTCTTGCAGCTGGTGGGAATATATTTAAACCATAGTGTGCAAGTGTACATTTCAGATCAAGCTTTTATGTCACTCTTGTCAGTCAAAGTCGTAACTTAAGCTCGACTGTAAGTACTTGACATTTTGTGTAATAGTTTATTTTTTCTAATGCTCTGTTTACAAAATTGGGATTAGTAATCAGTCGTGCTTATGCACATGCATTCATTGTTATTATGGGATGATAATTCATGGGCGTCAAGAGTCCTGTGACATACCTTTGATATGAAGCTCTTAAAAATTTATCATAGACTTGTTTTGGAGTAAACTAAATAGCCCTTAAAATACCAATGCCACATGGCTTAGCGGTGTCTATGCTCTGCGAGACAGTAATAATAGATTTTTCACGACAAACGCACGGTTTACACTGGTCTCCTAAGATATCTATCATTTAGTAATTCTTACATTTGATCGCTTAATTACAGGTGGAAAGAGTTCAGATGGCATGAGAGTCAAATGTGGCTGACTAATTGGTGCTAGTAGATCAAGCGTTGATGTTTCAAATGGTGTAGCCAAAATGCTTGTATCGTCAGGGGTACACGAATTATCCGAAGATACATGTAAATGAAAACTTCACCTTGTTGATCGTCAGTTGATTTTGCTGTATTTTTTTGCCTTGATAAATCAAAACATCATTCATTTCAAAATCTGTGTTCAGTAGAATTCCTTTCAATAAAATGAAAATTTATTTGACTAATTTTCATGTATTCAAGATTGAATTTGAATTGATCTCAAAACCAGAGAAAGCATTCTTCAGAAATTTAGAAAATCCTAGACTCATGATCAAATTCTGTGAAGGCAGTTAAGGTCTGTATTGCTTCGATGCTTTGAAAAACGGACTCCTAATATCCACATATCCAGCATAATGTTGACCCAGGTTGGGTGCTTCTTGGCAATAGTGATATGTTATGGCCATTTTGGTGAAATCTTCGTACGCTTCCCAGTGCGACATATGAACCAGTTAGGCAGAAACCCGTTATCGCTGCTATGCAGCTATATTTAGGGTTTTCTGTTATTTCACAGAAAACCCTATTGATATCCGCGTGATAATTATTATTATTATTTTCTTCCACACTATTTTTACCAAAAGAACATAGGCTTTGTTACCTTACCGCTGTTTCATATACAATCCATATAATGTCGTTCAGCTCACTGAGATCTACAAATAGCCCGCGTGTTTTTTCACGAATCATCGTTACAAAAGCGCTGTCGGGCCGTAAACATCGAAAATTTAGCCCCATTCAATGGGGCGACATGTTTTTCGAGTCGTCATCCCGAAATCAACCCGCAGGCCGACTGTCACTTCGATTATCAATTCAAGTATAAATGAACTAATTTATTGCCGCAGACTTCACATTCAGTCACGGTCTTCAAACAGTGATTTTAACAATAGCCCATTTTCCTCATCAAATCATATTACCGATACACTGGAAATTTACTACTTTAGATTTTAAAAGCACTGTCGAGCCGTAAACATCGACGATTCGACGTGTGTTACTCCATCGTCGTTCCGGGGATCAGCTGCGAGTTTCTCCTCATCATGAACCTACGTGAAGTGAGCCTGTTATTCCAGCCTCGTATTCAGATATAGTGTGTACACACTGTACAGCTGCCTTTAGATACTGGTTGACATGAAATGTATAACTTAGCATGACGGAGCGATGATAACTAACGTTAACGTTAGTATATAGCATCGGATACTGATACTCAAATTTCTCTGAAACAAAAACTCCAGATTTCGTAAAAACTGAGTATATTACTGAGTAGGCTCGATTGTTCAAGTAGATATATAAAGTAAATGTCTGTGCATCCATTTGTTCAGGTATTATTTCAACTCACGATTGCATCATTCCGCGAAAATTCAATATTTTGGTTTTGTCGCCCGCGACAATTCATTATTTTGGTTTTATCGCCCGTGATAATTCATCAATTTGGTTTTATCGCCTGGGACAATTCAATATTTTGTTTTTATCGCCCGCGACATTCCGCGACAATTCAATATGTTGGTTTTGTCGCCCGCGACAATTCATTATTTTGGGTTTATCGCCCGCGACAATTCAATATTTTGGTTTTATCGCCCGCGATAATTCATTAATTTGGTTTTATCGCCCGGGACAATTCAATATTTTGTTTTTATCGCCCGCGACAATTCATTATTTTGGTTTTGTCGCCCGAGACCATTCATTATTTTGGTTTTATCGCCCGCGTCAATTCATTATTTTGGTTTTGTCGCCAGCGACAATTCATTATTTTGATTTTGTCGCCCGCGACGATTCAATATCTTGTTTTTGTCGCCCGAGACAATTCATTATTTTGGTTTTATCGCCCGCGACAATTCATTAGTTTGGATTTATCGCCCGCGACAATTCATTAGTTTGGTTTTATCGCCACCGACAATTCATTATTTTGGTTTTGTCGCCCGCGACAATTCATTATTTTGGTTTTATATTTTGTTTTTGTCGCCCGCGACAATTTTCTTTTTTGGTTTTATCGCCTGCGACAATTCAATATTTTTGTTTTATCGCCCGCGATTATTCATTATTTTTGTTTTGTCGCCTGAGACAATTCATTATTTTGGTTTTATCGCCCGCGACAATTCATTATTACGGTTTTATCGCCCGCGACAAATCATTATTTTAGTTTTGTCGCTTGCGACAATTCACCATTTTGGTTTTGTCGCCCGCGACAATTCACGATTTTGGTTTTGTCGCCCGCGACAATTAACCATTTTGGTTTTGTCGCCCGCGACAATTCACCATTTTGGTTTTGTCGCCCGCGACAATTCATTATTTTGGTTTTATCGCCCGCGACAATTCATTAATTTTGATTTATAGCCCGCGACAATTCATTATTTTTGTTTTGTCGCCCCGACAATTCTTTTTTTGGTTTTGTCGCCCGCAACAATTCAATATTTTGGTTTAGTCGCCCGCGACAATTCAATATTTTGGTTTTGTAGCCCGCGCTAATTCATTAATTTTGTTTTATCGCCCGTGACAATTCAATATGTTGGTTTTATCGCCGGCGACAATTCATTATTTTGGTTTTATCGCCCGCGACAATTCATTATTTTGGTTTTGTCGCCCGAGACCATTCATTATTTTGGTTTTATCGCCCGCGACAATTCATTATTTTGGTTTTGTCACCCGCGACAATTCATTATTTTGATTTTGACGCCCGCGACGATTCATTATTTTGGTTTTATCGCCCGCGACGATTCAATATTTTTGTTTTATCGCCCGCGACAATTCATTAGTTTGGTTTTATCGCCCCCGACAATTCATTAGTTTGGTTTTGTCGCCCGCGACAATTCATTAGTTTGTTTTTTTTTCGCCCGCGACAATTCAATATTTTGGTTTTGTCGCCCACGACAATTATTTTTAGCCCACTTGGGACTTTAGTCCCAGCGGGCTATTGCGTTCACTTTTCGTCCGTCTGTCCGTCCATAGACGGAATCCAGTTATTTTGGGAAGTTTTGAAGACGCTTCAAGGAAATGTCTTGATATTTGGTTTATACATGTATCTACCCTAGACACATCGTCAGCCCAAAAACTGGCCCTGTCAGATTCAAGATGGCCGACTGGCAGCCATTGTTGTTTGCCAAAATCAGCAATTTTTAAACATTTTCGAAGTTTTCGTGGGAAATTTTGAAGACGCTTTGATCAATTACCTTGATCTTTCGTTTATATTTGAATCTACCAAAGGCCCATCAGCATAAGAAAATTGGGTCGATCTGACTCAAGATGGCCGTCCTATGACCTTTTTAGTGCCCAAAAATGTCAATTTTGGCCAGAATTCTAGGTCCCGTAGCTTCCTACTGGTTTGCCATTTCTCATTGCAATTGCTGATGGGTATTCTTTAGAGAGGGATGTTTTATACCTGGGACAGGTATCTTTGATCAGCCAATTATGACGCAATTGGCGGCCATCTTGGTGTCATCAGTACTCATTCGTAGGTGGGAAAAAGTTTTTCCACATTAAATTGATACCTAAGCATATTGTGTTACTATATTCAATTGGAAAGTTGTAGCCCATAACGTGTTCTATGATTTTGGTGAGTTTCAAGGTCATTGGTTTTTGTATGTGGCCATCAGGGGGCGTTGAATAATACAATAACTTAGTATTGCTATATTTGTACCAAGGCATATTTTGTTACCATGATCAATTGCAAAGTTGTAGTTCATGACATCGTCTATGATTGTGGTGAGTTTTTAAGGACATAAGTTATTCCATATAGTCACCAAGGGGCGTTGAATAGTAGAATGGCTTAGCATTTCCTTATTAGATTGGTACCTAGGCATATTTTGTTACTATGATCAATTGCAAAGTTGTATTTCATGACATGTACTACGATTGGGGTGAGTTTTAAGGTCATTGGGTTTTGCATATGGTCACCGGGGGGCGTTGAATAGTAGAATAACTTAGTATTTCCATATTAAATTGGTAACGAGGCATATTTTGTTATCACAATCGATTACAAAATCATAACTGCTCACATGTTCTATGATTGTGGTGGGTTTCAAGGTCATTGGTTTTTGTATATGGTCACTAGAGGGCGTTATGTATTGAAATTGTTAGATTGTTGCGCATTTGAAACCACTTCTTAAGTGAGCATGGTGTCCCTGGACCCCTAGTTTGGTTTTGTCGCCCACGACAATTCATTATTTTGGTTTTGTCGCACGCAACAATTCAATATTTTGTTTTTGTCGTCTGCGACAATTCATTATTTTGGTTTCATCGCCCGCGACAATTCATTATTTTTGTTTTTTCGCCCGTGACAATTCAATATTTTGGTTTTGTCACCCGCGACAATTCATAATTTTGGTTTTGTCACCCGTGGTTTTGTCGGAAAAGTTTTTTGGCCGAACAGTGTGTTAAGGTCGTTTTGGAAATTTACTCGGTCTGGTATATTTTGGATTACTGTGTATGTCATTTGTCAGGACATTAAACAGAAGACGACTTAGGATACTACCTTGCGTGACTCCACTAGTTAGACCGTCTAATTCCAAGATGAGGCGTTCCGTTGATTTCGGTTACAAGTTTCCGTTCAGAGATAACTGCTGAGCCATTTGGGCGACCTATCATTGATACGGTTTCCTAATAGCCTGTTTAGCAATGGCTGATGTTGAGCCTTATCAAATGCTTTGTTGAAATCCACCGTTGAACAGGATTCTAAGACTGTGCAGAAAACCCGTTATCACTGCTTTGCAGCTATATTTTCTTTTATATTTTCTTTTTGTATTATTATACATCAAGACTTTTGTTATTCAATGGTGCTCCACCAGGCTTTCTAAAGTTAATACTTTTTGCCCTTTGGGAAACAACTATTTCACAAAAGGTTTTCGAATCTTGACAAACCTCCACATTTACAACAGTGCTACAACGCATTTCAAAAGTGTTTGAAAATCTATCAAAATATGAGACAAAGATCATTGCTTACTTACTTCACATATTTCAGTCGCTGAAGGAACCTATCTCTGTAACGGATAGTGTGATATTTTGGATGCTGGACACTAGCAACATCCAAGCGATACAAGTCAATAAGGCCATCATCAGGAACAATAGTTTCACACCAAATTCTACAGATTCCATCATTACAAGATGTCATAAGCATGTTTGCCACTGAACCACTGGAACAAAAATGAAAGAAATGGTATGAACGAAATGGTTCAATTCAAAATGGAAAGGTTAAACGTTCAACATCTTACTTTGGCATATATTTGCTTGTTTTTCTCCATGTGAATCCTGAAACGGCCCTTGGATGTGCAATATATATGAATCCATGAGACATAGAATCATTTCTCGGCGTATTAGTGCTGGCTACCTTTGATGACAGAGCTAAAATTGAAAAGACAACCGTGGTTGTTATACATACCGGTGGGCAAAATGTGGAAGAAACTAGGATGTGGCTGCACCATGTATTTCTCCCTGTTTTGAGCAAACAGTAATGGGACAAAATATTGAAGACAGGTAACAAACATATTGCATACTTCATAAATAGCATTACCAGGTATACTTTACTGTTCACTGAGTTTGTAAGAATAATTGATTGAATGAATAATAGGTTGCCCTCAAAACACAAGTATAAAAACTTCATTTGTCATTTTTGCCTGCTTAGTTACAGAGATATTGAAAGATTTGTAGACAAGCCATGTTAACCGGGTGTAGAACAAACAATGAGATGAGTAGTACCATATAGAACTTTTTAGTTGACTGTCACTCTGCCTATAAATACTTTTGCTTTTCCATTGACTACTCATTTACCTGATGAAGCTACTATACATTAGCTAAAGCTCTTGCTTCAAATAAGTACTTAACCTATATAGAGATATTGGAGGCAATGTTTAAAGAAGAGTCAAAAATTGTCATTATTGTTAATGCAAATCAGGTAGTCACAACTAAAAATTTCACAAAAGCTGGGGACTTCTTAGCCCAAAGGTACTTTTTCAGTCCAAGGGGATCGAGATATACTGAGGTTGTATGGATTTTATTAAATAGATACTTAACTATTCATCTCAGCTGGAACTCTAATAGATGTTGGTAATTTTCAAATGAATACACAAAATGAATATCATAATTTTCCTGAGTAAAATTTGTATTTCTGAGGGATACTTACGTATTTTAGAAGTTACCTTAGTTTGGGAACTATACCACTAAACATTTTTTGGAGTACCCCGTCCTGTACGGAGGAGCTGCCACGAGCCACATGACCCAATTTGTTCTGAAACTCTGCGCAAAGAGCCGAGTGGGGAAGGAGGGCGGGAATATCCTGTACCCCACATAAGTATCCCTCAGAAATACAAATTTTAGCTGAGAGAGCTGTCTACCCTGGAAGGTCAAACATCATGCCCACATCAAGGCGATCGATGTCACCCAATTGGCCGGGGGGGGGGGGGCAGAGCCTGCTATACCTCCCAGCATATCCCGTTGCAGGAGAGGTGTACCTCATAAACCTTTGGGTCTTATGCCCGGAGGATGTCTCACAAGGCGAGACATACGCGAACTGGAGACGAAAGCCTTAAATCACATGGCCACTCTGTGGGCTCAAGTAAGCACCATACGAAAGGGCTAGGGCGAGAGAATGTGCCTCTACCATCGTCCTCAACCACTTGCCTTAACCTTGGCTGCTCGTCCACGAGTGCCCGTAAAGAAAAAAGTCCGCGACCAGGGCTTTCAGAAAGCCTAAGGGACCCTTCAATGTTCTGATATTGTTCCTTGGGGCGCACCAATCGGAAAAGCAGGGTAGTGTGACCCAAGCAGGACCTGGAACAGCGAATTCTGGATCTGCTGCGGGAGTTTAGAACCGAATCCATTCATCTAGAAGGAATATATTAACGTGAGCCTTGACGACGAGAAAAATATTATGAGGCCGATATCTCCAGGGACTAGATTGCAATCCATGAACGCCGGAACACATGGCAAGTCAGACATTCCCTACGTAGGAGGGACTGAAAATTCAGTTCTCTCATGAGTGTCATATCCTGTCATATCCTGGACATTACCAATCTAAAACTAATGTTTTGGGGAAGCCCAGGAAAATGCTCCCTGCCCTAGGCAACTTGATGCACTACACGGTAGAAAACCTGACAATCGGTTTAACAGATTATTATTATCATTATTATTAATGTATTTATGGTGCCTGTATCCACAAAAAAATGCGATCAAAGACACTTTTGTACCAGTTATGAAAACAGATGCGTTTTCAGACATGGCCTGAAAATCGCTAAGCTGTCAGATGCTCTAATAGAAATAGAGAGCTTATTCCACATACGTTGAGCAGCACATGAAAAAGAGCGATCTCCAAACGACGTCAGCCTGCTTCTAGGTTGGGACAAAAGGAGTTCTCCAGAAGATCTTAATGAACGACTTGGTGTATAAAGTTGAACTAGTTGTTGTAGGTAGGTTGGAGCTAGGCCATGAACACACTTGTATGTTAAAACGAGCACCTTAAATTGGATTCTTTTCTCAACTGGAAGCCAATGAAGGCTTTTCAAAACTGGGGAAATATGGTCACCTCTTGGAGTGCCAGTCACAAGGTGGGCAGCATTATTTTGAACTCTTTGTAAAAGGGAAAGTGTGGTTTGCGGAATACCAATGAGTAGAGCATTGAGCCCATCCAGCCTAGAAGTAACTAATGCAACTCCGGATGAGCCCAATGTTCCTCAAATGAAGGTAGCAAGATTTACAAATATTTCTGATGTGATTATCCATGGACATGTGCTCATCAAAATAACCACCTAGATTTCTTACGACACTACTCCGTTGAATCATGTGACCACCAACATTTACAGCTGTTGGGCAGGGCAGAAAAGTTCTGTTGACGAGAATGGATGATCAGAAATTCAGTCTTGTCATCATTAAATTTTAAGAAATTTCTAGTCATCCACTCTCGAACCTCTGCAATACAAGTCTCAAGTTTAGAGATTGCATCTACACTATCAGCAGGATGGAAACAAATGTAGAGCTGGCTGTCATCAGCAAAAAAATGGTAGCAGATACCATGTTTACGAATTATTTCGCCTAGTGGGCTCATGTAGATCGAAAACAGCAAAGGGCCTAAGACAGAACCCTGCCTACAAGGGGACGACATGTGACCATCAACACAAACGCATTGAGTTCTATTGTCCAAGTAGGACCTAAACCAATTAAGTGTGCTGCCTTCTAACCCAACACAGTCTTTTAGTCGATTAAGAAGAACTTCATGATTGACAGTATCGAATGCTGCTGATAAATCGAGCAGCACCAATCCAACTACCTGCTTCTTGTCAAAAGCACACAGAATGTCGTTTTGCACCCTGACTAAGGCTGTTTCGGTGCTATGCCCAGCTCTGTAGGCTGATTGTAGGCACTCATAGAGGCCGTTATATGACATATGATGGCGAAATCTCCTCGCAACTACCTTCTCTAAAATCTTGGATAAGAAACCAAGGTTAGACACAGGCCGATAATTATCTAAAACACGGCGGTCCAAAGTCGGTTTCTTAAGAAGCGGGGTAACAATTGCCTGTTTGAATTCTGTGGGAACAGCACCACTTGCCAAGGAATCATTGACAATGTTACAGACTACTGGAGCTATACATGGTAGAACACTAAAATTTTTAAGTAAATGAGTCGGTATGGGGTCTAACATACAAGTTTTAGATGGCGAACACATAATTAACCGTTGTATTTCACTAACAGATGCCAGATCAAGAACAGACAGCCTGCAAGCAGTGCTTTTATTGCATGGAATTTCAGTTGGTAGTGACACACCAGCCAAGGCGGCATTTATATTAGATATCTTTTCGCTGAAAAATGATGCGTCGACCAAGCTAAGCATTCGGGCGAGAAAACGTAAGCAGTCTCGAACACGAAAAGCCCAGAACCAGGCGGGGTTAAACAAACTCAGTTGGGCGCTCCCGGCCCCACAAGATTTAGACGATAAGAGGCCACCGGATGCCACAGCAGAAGACTAGTGAAGGGAGTGAGAGCTCAGCGGAGAACGCGTATAAAGCTATTTTTATTTATAATCCAATTTATTAACATCAAACTGACATACGATACATAAGAACGATACCTTTCACGCGGGAAAAATCCATTATGGACAGGTTGAACATATAATTACATACATAAACACATGAAAAGAGTGACGCAAAACTAACGAATAAAGAAAAACACTGGGGGAAATTAAAATGAGAACATGCTATCAGGGTAGTGGTAAGCGGTCACTATTTTTGCAAATGAATTTGGATAAGAGAGTGATGATCTTAATACTAGTGTTTAAGTCAAGCAATGCGTGAACCTTTTCAGTACTAATTGTACTCGCACGAATCTCACAATTTTCGATAGATTTTATTTCGGATTGAATTAATTCGGTTTCGTCAATTTCAACTAAATCCATTATGTCAGGTGTTAGTGGGTTGCGAGAAAGCTCTGGTCGCTCGATTTCTCCATTCAGTATGAGCATATCTCGAACCATTCTCACACGGTTTTGTTCATTGCTTTTTAGCGCTTTGAAGTCGTTGATTTGGGCGGCTGCTCTATCATTCATTTCTCGGGGTAGTTGGTCTCGTACGTAGTAATTTGAACTTTTTAGGTTTTTGCTATACGTCATAGCTTCAATTTTACCGCAACGCGTTGTGAAGAGGATAACTATTGGGCGCTTACTTCTTGATCCGATACGATGAGCTATGTCTAAAACAGCTTTACAGCTTTCTGAAGTGAGAGTAACTTTCATTTTCTCAGTTAAAAAGTTACGGGCCACTTGAGACAGGTTTCATTCGGAGTTTCAGGAACATTGAAGACGAGCAAGTTTTGCCTTATTGATCGATACCTGAGCTCGATATTTTCTTGTTTCAGTTCCTCTATCTTGTGTTCCGCTATTTCAAGCCGTCTACTCAAGCCTCGAATGATATCAAACATTTCAGACACTCTTTCATCGAAAGAGTTTCCTGGCATATTAATTTCGATGTTCTCCAGACGCGCCAAAATATCATGATTATTTATTTCGTCACTACTTGAAGCTGATATTTTGTGATCCGGACTAATAATTGAAGGATCTGGTGACATAGAGTCCATAGATCTTTTACTTGCAGTTCTATTATGGTCAGATGGCGTGACTGCCAGGCTTGTATCTCTATTCATCGACTTTGCCGGATCGGACTGAAAGCTACTCATGTGGAACGGTTATTGAAGTACACGTTTTGCAAGAGCGAGTACATTTGAACTAATGTCAAACTTCAATAGTATATTTTCGTTAGAATAGACAAGTACTACAGCATCGAATAGGTGCAAATAGATGCAAGAACTCACGTAGAAATGATTGTCCGTATGATCGCAATACGCCTTTCAACAATTGCAAGACACCTTTGACTTTAAGTTTCCCGTAACTTAAATCACACAACGATTTTAATCGGGAGCTCCCCTCACACAAGTCAGCCTACTCCGCCATGAGAATTTCAAATTTCAAAGCTATGAAGCTATGCACTCTGTCCAATCCATGGACTTAGCACAGTGGAGCTTCCCGAGAACCCCTTGTATGAGGGAACGATGAGCCTATCCACTGGCACAAACTGTGCAGTGAAGTGGCGACTGAACCCGAATGACTGGACAGTCAGTCGACCACTACTGGTGTACAGGCAGTCATCACCCCTGACTTACTACATTCGTTCAACAACGTTCCTTCGTTCATACGCACTATGCCAGATATGGAAGCGATGTCACCATGAAACCATTGGAATGAAAGGCGCCGACTCCAAGGAAAATTGTCTAGATCTTGGAGTCATGAACCATGAGGGCTGGTTCAGCCAGAAACCCCAAATCCTTACGAGTTGGGAAGAAATGGGCGGGTCAGCCATCTTCTGACTGGACCCGGGCTGGACAGACCGAGACCTGGGAGTCAGTAATACGCTACACTAAACGCAACGGCTGACTCCGGATGCCGAACTTTCCCAGCCTAGGTCGCGCTGCTCTGTGCACCGAGCGACTGCCGACCGAAAGGCCTCCGGGGCAAATGTGCCACCGAGCCGCACTGGATCCGGCTTATTCACCAAGAATGAACACGGCGTGGGTTGTACACCGGTTCGGTCTGAAGTTGATCAGCTCAGCCGTTGCTAGAGGTTTACGGAGACAGGAATGCCGGGCAGTTGGCTAGCCTGACAACTCCCGAGATTCTCTGACCCAACACAAGACAGCTGCAATGACCTATCGGCGAAGGTCCCATGACAAAAAGTCGCCTGGACCCTTTCCATAGGGTGAACCATGCTCGAAGGGGAGGAGGTACGGGTGGTCTGTGATTATCGGACTCAGCTGATGCTAAAGGTTTTCAGAGACAGGAGTGCCGGGGTTATTGGCGGGCCCGACGACTCCGAAAAACTCCTACCTCACACGGGACAGTGCAGTGACCTTTCGGTCGGATGTCCCATGGCAAAAAAAGCCGGACTGCACCCTTTCCAGAGGTCGAACCGCGCTGGAAGGGGAGGAGGTACCGGACATTTCATAATAACCGAGATCCTAGCTCTCAGCATGGGACATTAAACGGTAGAGCCTATTACTGAAAATAAAATACAAATAATTTTGCTGAAACAGGATAAATCTATTAAGGCCTAAAGCGGCTTGCTTCTTGGCTGCCTCGGCTATCCTGACTGGTCTTCGGTTGGACTGATACCTGGAGCTGGTTCCAAAATGGAACCAAGCCGAACCTGACCCGGCTGATTAACCACGGCTAAAACGGAACAGATTCAAGAACCGATTAGCCGGGATTTAGTGGCCTCTTGGGCCACTGTAGTAACAAGAGAAACAGGAGCCAGTTGGCCGAAACCCAATGCTCAACGACTTTTTAGCCCTCTTGTTACGGGATTGTCGCATGGAATTTACAACTGAGGGCTCCCGTGAGGGAATGCCGGCCTGCACCCCGGAAGTCGTGCCGCGCCAGTAGGGGAAGAGGTACCAGAGATATCATGGCCTGCGAATGGACTTTTCTATCTCTAGGACAAGATTCCGACATAATTAAGTCAATGACGTTTTGTTACCTACAATAAAGGTCATTTGAATATAACTGGCCCAGTACCGGCTTACGGTACCAATTCAGACACTTAGGCCTGTCAAGCTCCAAAAGATGAAAGGCAAGCAAATAATAGAACGTGCGAATGAAATAAAATTTAACGCGGATTGTGTTTGACTCGACCGAGAAGTCACCGATTTGTGACGAACAGAAAACGTGGCCGGGAATTTATGATTGAGTTTATTGGTGTATCAGTAAAAGAGATCAAAATGGAAGGAACTCACCGATGAAAAGGTTGATCAGGTTGTTTTGAAGGGAGCCAATTTCCTGGAGACTTAAACTAGGCCACGCGTCTGAGGCAAATTTTCACGCGATGCATACTGACTGCAATAGGCCTACATTTAAACATAGCCTCTGATCACAGCTTTCATACTATCGTTGATATCAGACGAGATATTTCATAGCCCTCACAGGATTCTTACTCACAGTCGGATGCGATGGCCGAAGGCTTATTTTGAACGAGTATTTTGAAAGCCCTGTAAATTGCACAGTACACACACGGCGATTGATTGGGTAAATTGAATTGAAACACATCGCGCGCGTAAACACACAATTTATGATAGTTTTACGGTCTATGACAGTGTACATTTACTTCTTCATCCTGTAAACTATATCGTCAGCACTCTACGATATAAATAATTACTTATTGCGTAAAATAAATGCTAAATCGAAAGAAAATCTAACAGTCTAATGTCATTCAGCGCGGCACCGGGTCTGGGCCAATTCGATTGTGCATGCCACAACGATGTGGCGGATCGATTGAATCTCCGGTTTTTTCATAATACAATGGGGAGACGGAAACAATACGATGACTTTCAAATTTAAAGTAAACATATAATAAGACTGTCCAATGACTGGGAAATGAGGAAGTAAATCCTAAAAAATGGAAAACAATATTTGAGCAGATTAATAGACCGGTTTGTCTGCGTGGTATTATCGAATATGGCCTTACATTGATTGACTGCAAAAGATCAGCTAACTGCAGGGAGCATTTATATTACATCAATTTAACAATGTACAAAGGCTTTCTGGAAATTTTATGAAACAAAATGCTCCTTGGAAATTTTTTAAAAATCGCCACAAATTCGTCGATTTCTCTAAAATGAATGCCAAATTCAATATTCCATTTCCAACAGATTTTAGCCGCATGATCAAGGTACATGTTGCACATAAAAATAGTAGATTGCATGACTTTGGGTCAAAGTTACAACCTCATTTGTGAGCAAAAATTCGATTTTTGGACCCATTACAACATCTCGGGCTTCGCCCTAGATAAAAACTACCAAGAACCCAACTGTGACACATGATAAACTGGGCTCGCCTAGATGTTTCACTGACGGTCTTTCATCGTGCATAGAACTGCCAGTCAATTATCGGAGCAGTGTGTTCTTTTCATCATAACTGTAAACAAAACCCGATCGAGACTTTTCATATGTATTAATAATTATATCAATTTAGCTCGCGTGCCTGTGCTGCTTTGTAGCTGACGGTCTATCAATGCGCATAGCACTGTCCAACCATGCACTGTATATATGTTCGAAATACAAAACTGCCCCTGTGTTTAACTTCTACTTTTAGGCAAAATCAGCACCAGATGTGAAGTACCAACTGCACCCTTTGGCGGAGAAACCCATCCCCATAGGAACTACAGCGTCGTCGTAACATAACTGCACTTCGGTTACCAGGACCTTACTCTCAGCTGGATAATTTGCGCTTTCGAAATGTGCTTCCTTTTAATCTAGTCAACACGCGGGAAATCAACTTAGAGGACTTTTACACCAACATATATCCGAGGGAAAAAAAACTACAATAAACTTTCGTACTATTTACACATAGAAAACGACCAAAAAATATTTAAAAAATGGAATATAGTTACTTCCAAAATCTCGATGTACTAATTAGGCAGCCAACAAAATAAAACCCAATCAGTCGCTTGCCGGTTCCAGCTACTTGGATTATTGTTTGAATGAACCTGAACCAACATTTCCAATTATGTACTTCAATTTTGAAAAAAAATATGATGTAACCTCCACCGACAACAAATCAACTACATTCTGTACTTCCATTTCCGACTTCCAAATAAAACCCTCTGTTTCGCTCCCGGCAGGTGTGGTGGGTTTGTAAGGGACACCCAAACAGGAAATCAAACGAAACCTACCATTCAAATAAATAACAGGGTCAATCCCTATTTTAAGACAAAAACACACACAGAAACCTATGCCATTGAGACTCACGACAATCATAGAACATGTCTTGGACTACAACTTTGCAAAATGATAGTTGATTTCACCAATGAATATTTCTATTTGGCAGATCTTTGATTGAATAGAAATCATGATACCTTTTTTCTGTTCATACCAGACCTTCACTAATCGATCATTCTGGAAAAAAAATGCATTACCTTAATCAAAACTCAACTTTGTCCACTCAGCATTATTACATCATTATTACACCAGAATATCAATGATCCGCTATGAGCGATGGTTCGCCACGGCTCTACAGCTCTTCTACGAAGTTAGAAACTTGACCTCACCAGCTGGTAATGCTTTAAAGCTGAAGAAACCGGGCTTTGGCATTCGTATTTGAGCGTACATAGTACATAAATGAATGGGCATATATTAATTTGTAACGAGCATAGATTGCTTCCTGAAGACCCGAGGTACCTCGCGGTATGTTGTTTAAAACTTTAGTTCGTGGAGAAACCGTGACAACCAGCTCCGAAATCATAAGTAATTTTTTGATAATTTAGGCATCTCCAAATGCCAAACTATTCATAGTTTAACGCCAAAGCGAACATTTAAACATAATACTTCATAGTGGATTCCGATTTAGCGAGGTAGATCATAAAAAGATAAACAAATTGACATACAATAACCCCTATTGACGAATTAGGGCTTCAGAGATTTTTTGAAATTTGTACCTCGTAAGAATTCGACCGATTTTATAGAGCGGCCACTTTCCTGCCCCTAAAATGATTTCCCCTCCCATTTATTTCCTCTTGGGAGTTGGATAATGGTGCTCTCCTATTTTTTAGAGAAATTTGATATATAAGAAGCCCAGAAATACCTGAGGAAAAGGCCTAGAAATTTTATTTTGTCAAATGAAGTACATTTATTTGAACTGGATCCAGTCTGGCCTACCACCATACCAGATATTTATTCTTTCATTTTTAGCACGATTTGTACCGACCGTTAGGGATGCAAATTTGAGTACCGCTGCCGGTTCGTCTGCTGAGCAAGCCACTGGTAAGTATATCGAATTTTTTAATCTTGAGATTTAAGATTAAGACAATATGAAAACATTTAGATGCACTATCTTTCACTTTTTACAGCATCAAAAAAGCGTTCAGTCAATATCACTACTAAGCAAGGCGCCCATTCAAGAAAGAAGTACTTCCGAAGTTCAAGAAAAAAGCGTAGGAGTGAGTCTTATATAATCTATATTTTTTGGAATGTTTTTATTAAAGAATTAAAATTCATTACACATGTTAGAAATTATGGTTGTTCGTTAGTTGATTGTGAGGTTTACAAGCTTTTTATATTTCGAACTCTGATTGTGTGACTGTCAATCAAATGATTTAAATGAAAGGATAACGACAACGAGGATGATGCAAGTATGATAAGTATGAGGATAATGCAAGTATGTATATGCAATGTTGTTCTTTATTAAACCCCTGAGGCCAGTTTCATAAAGGAGGCACAGTAGAGGCTCTGTTTAAGGCGGTACTGGTTTTTTCGGTAATCGGCTCAATTCAGTAAATTACAAAACTAAATTTTCCCTAATCAGGTACCGCCCTGTTCATGGTCCCCTATGTTACCGTATATATATATATATATATATATATAATATATATATATATATATATATATATATATATATATATATATATATATATAGAGAACTATAACTGATTCTGCTTAATTCAACACATATTTACATATTTCATTCAAATAATGAAGGTCTTTGAAAGGACCCATTTTCTACAATCATATTTATTCTTCCCTCTTAACATTTCCCTAGGAACAAAAACTAGGGACATAGTTGCAAATTCAACATTTGAAGAAAGCCAGAGTAGTGAATTTACAGAAAGAGAGGATGCAATAGAGGAAAGCTCGACTAATGACGACATTTTGCTGGAAAGTACACTCGAGATATCTGCTGTTGATGCGCACTCTGGTGTAGATTTGTCTGATATTGATGATAATGATGTCCTCCAGTGTAGTGATCTGAATTCGGTTTCCTTATGTTCAATATCACCTGTTAAGTCTCATTGTCAATGTTCTTGTCATCCTTATTTGATTACCATGAAAGAGAAAATCAATGAATTATCCGACCAAATTTGACTGAAGAATGAAGAAATTCAAAATTTGAAAGCGAAACTTGAGCAAATTTATTAAAAATTGACACAGATTCATCAAACTTAAAAACATTTGAAGCTACTCCCCTTGTTACTAGTTTTCGCAGTAAAAGTAGTTGTTACACCAAATAAGAACATCCAACAATTAATTCTAGTTCAGCCTCAAAGAAAACTCTAGACTCGAGAGCAAGAAAACTTAAACTTGTTTTGGATAAATTATCATCTATTTCATCGTCAGGAAATGATATGGCTGTAACATTATCTTGTTTCATGAAAAGGTATCCTGATTTAGTCAAAAAGGCTCTGGAGTTGGCCGGTATCGCAAATGTAAATCAATTAGATCCAACTCAAGTAATAGAATTGAAATTAAATTTGAGACTACCGGTGAATAAGTTACTTGAACTTATTATCCGACCAAATTTGACTGAAGAATGAAGAAATTCAAAATTTGAAAGCGAAACTTGAGCAAATTTATTAAAAATTGACACAGATTCATCAAACTTAAAAACATTTGAAGCTACTCCCCTTGTTACTAGTTTTCGCAGTAAAAGTAGTTGTTACACCAAATAAGAACATCCAACAATTAATTCTAGTTCAGCCTCAAAGAAAACTCTAGACTCGAGAGCAAGAAAACTTAAACTTGTTTTGGATAAATTATCATCTATTTCATCGTCAGGAAATGATATGGCTGTAACATTATCTTGTTTCATGAAAAGGTATCCTGATTTAGTCAAAAAGGCTCTGGAGTTGGCCGGTATCGCAAATGTAAATCAATTAGATCCAACTCAAGTAATAGAATAGAAATTAAATTTGAGACTACCGGTGAATAAGTTACTTGAACTTTAAAAAATCTTGAAACATTACAATATTCAGATTTTTCCGTCTAGTCGAAATATTAGACAAGAGTTTGAAGCCAGACAAGAGTCGTTTTCGACATTCATTGAAGCTGGTGAAATAGAATTGGAAATTAATAGCAGAACTCATGAAAAGCAATTGTCAGCGTTTGTTTCTGTGACATCAATAGAGCTATTAATACAAAAGTCAGTAGAAAAACTGATAATGAAAAATCAGTTAAATAGGTCCCCAGAATTTCATGACGAAATATGAATATTCCAGGGTGAAATTTCAACTGTCAAAACAATCATCGTTTTTTGTCAAGAAATTACTGTTAGAATATTTCCAATGGGGGACCTTCATTTCCTTTGCCAGATTATGGGCCATCAAGGCAGCGCATCAACCTATCCATGTCTATGGTGTGAGGTAACACTCCATGATTTACGCAAAACAGATGCAACACCTCATACCCCAACATTCAAGCAGTATCAATCACGTTCAATCGAGTCCTATTTAAGGAATGCACAAACTGCTGAAGCTACACCACGGGTTATTGGTGCTGAAACACAAAACATTCGTGGTTCATTCACAAGTGGTATGCTTTTCAAGCCCTCAGAATTAGGCCATCTAGTTCCTCCTGGTCTCCATATTTCTCTTGGCTTAGGGTTAATGTTCTTCGAGATGCTAGAAAAACGTTGTTGTGAATTTGATGAATCTTCCCTCGGAGAACGTTTTCCCGAGCAATGGGAAGCATGGAGAGCAGCTTCAGCATCTGTAACTAGCTTGCAGGATGAACTTGATAGCGTAAAACAGAAGTTACAATCTTGTCAAGAACTAGTTGACTTATTGAAAAATGCAAAGAGAAAACGCTCTAGTCCATTAAACTGTTGGGCGCCGACTTGTATAATTCGTTCTATTGAGAATCCGCAGCCACATCTGTATTTGTATTGCACAAACTGTAACGCACCATACCACAGCCAATGTGTTCAATCTGTATATGTCGATCCCAATATTTCTGATAGCGATTTCCTTTGTTTGAAATGTCGGCCACTTGCGGACAAAAAAATAACACCAGACAAATTCCTGAAACAAGCAGATGAAAACATGAGCAAAATCAAAGATATAGGAATCAATATAAGTACTGTTTAATCCGAGAAGAATCAAGCTTAACCAAATATATAAGGACATAACCTTAGAGATGGGACCGATACAAAAAGATCTAAATGAGAATCTTAAAAAGATAGGAGTTGACAGACAGGCATATCACTCGAATAGCTTTGTAGGAAACCATGTACACAAGTTGTTTAAAAAGGATGAGGAAAATGGAATTAACAATCCACAAATACTATTATCCTGTCTCAACAAGTATCCGAATGACCGAAAGTTATTTTTGGATCTTTTCGAGAAGTTTCAAGATATTTATCATGTATATTCGGCTTGTCGGTTTTTGTCCGAACCTGAAATAGAACATGTAGTGAACAGTATTCATGAATTTGGTACATGGTTTCCTCAAAATTTCCCCAAGGCAAATATAACTCCCAAATTGCATGTTTTGATCTATCACATGCCTGAATTCATCCAAACATGGAAGTCATTGGGGCTCTTTGGAGAGCAGGGGCTTGAAAGCAAGCATGCGAGTATGAACCAAGATGCCAGAATCTGTTTGCGGAACAAAGTAGTCCGCACAAAAGTAATGTTTTTGAATCAAGGTCTCTACTCAACAAAATCACTGCACTTACACAAAATAATCCGGAAGTGTAACTGTGGGGGATTCTTCAAGAAAATTTCACCATTGAGTAAAACACGAACTTGCCAGAAATGTAGCAATGTCAGTGATCAGGTTTAACCTACAATGAGAAATATTTCTTCATATGCATTGATATAAGTTTAATCATCATACTTGTTATAATGTTTTGAAAACTTAAAATGCCGAAAATTTTGAGGAACTTTACCTTCGAAGCTAGCTTCCCAATCAGTTCCAGATTCTCTAATTAGTTTTTGTTCTATGATGTAAATCACTGTTGCACGTCATAAATTTGTGTAATTTCTGAAAAATTAAAAAAAAACAAGCTTTAGTTCAGTTAAACCGGTTTTAGTTCATACTTAATTTACTGATTCTCATTGAGAGCCCTGTCTGATTCGGTCTAAAGTGATGACTAGAGTTAAAACAAAAAGAGAGGGCAAGGGAGAGAGATGTAGCCTATAGCCAGCCAGCCTCTGATAGGCCTACCGCCCGCCCGCATCAATATTAAGGATTTTGGCAGTATAGAAAGTATGGCGGTTTATAGAGGATAATTAAATAAACATTTGAATAGAAGTGTACTACAAATGAATGGAGTTTGTGGACGGGGTTTGTGGACGTGATGTATAGGTAGGCTAGTAGTCTAGGCTATGGGCAGCATATCGAACGAAGGTTGACTGTACTGTAGGCCTAGATAGTGTATTTCCGAAACTGCATGAGTTTCATACATTCTGGCCTCATATTTTGTTTATTCATATAGCAATAAAATACTTACCGTGGGTGAACTCATGCTTTATCCTTTATACGTGATTTGATCAGCGGCAGTTTTCAATAAAACCAATTGAATTTGGGTTGAATCGCTTTCCGGCGACAAGCTGTCGTTTTATTCTTCCATTTGAAAGCATGATGATCTTAAAACAATAGTAACCGTCGTATCCTAATATTTGATCATTGTTATTTGGTAGGAAAACACATTTCTGGGTGTAATTTTAAGACATTTTCATCTTTTCTAGCTGTCATCACTTTTTGTTTACAATCTGCCATGATGTACGGTCACATTACTCCACACGAAATCTAATTTTACAAAATACCGTAATATCAATTTATTTATGAAAAGAAAGTTTAAATATCGTTTATTAGCACACTAAAATTGAATATTCATCACAAGACTAGTGAAATATAGCTTACAAACTTATTTAGTATGAATCGGAAATCATCGACAAACGCCGATGACTCCGCTGGCTGAATATGCTGCAGGTGCACGTTCGCATACTAAGTAAGATCAAGGTTACTTCAAGTTTCCGCGCTGTACAGCCGTGTCCCTGTGATCAATAGAAAAATAATTTCATTTTTGAGAAAAAACATGCTTTGGGAATGTTGATTACATATTGAAAGCCTGTTTTTGTTATCGTTCATACGAGAATAAATCTTTCTGTATCGTCAGATGAGTACGTTCTACATTAAATCTTCACGGCTTCAATAGTTATATATTTTACACAAGAAATTTGTTCCCAAATTCAACATGTAGGTTGCGCGTGAAAATCACACAAAATATCATAGATCTTCGAGCGAATTAAGGGACCCGTGATCTAATTAAAAAAAAGAAATTTATTTTCTGCAAAAAAACATGGGAGTTTGGGAATGTCAATAACAAATTGAGAGTTTATTGTTTTATCGATTACACGAAAATAAATTTTTCTGTAGTTAAAAAACGTCAGATTTCCACAACAGTATTTTAAATACGGATTATAGCATCAGATTTCTACATTAAATCTCATGGCTTCAATAGTTTTATGTTTTAGACTAAAAATTTGTTCCTAAAAGTAGTACAACGGGTTGCATGGGTTCGGAATTAATGGAACAACGGTATTTTAAATCAAATTATAGCGTTATGTAGGCCTATACGAATTTTACTCGACACAGAAAAGGGGATTAACGGGAATAAAAGACACATAAAAAGATATGTCAAAAAACGCACGGCATTTTACTCCAGGGATTGGCAAAATTTTGAGTTAATTATTATGTACTTGTACGTAGCGGGACGGTCATTTTGTAACACGGGGACCGCGCACTTGCGTTATTCTTCGGGACTTATTCTAAAAAATTGGACCCGTTGCTAAGGGACTGTGCTTTTTGTGGGATCCAAATCCTGTCTTCCAATTGGTTTCTACGGAGTATACGAACTAAAAATAACATTTTTGACATGATTTTGTGAATATTCTAGGCAAATATTCAGAGAATTACACAAAATCATTTTGTAATCCCTCATTCACGTATTTAAACTACCCGCGCGACGCGGCCCGCAAGTTTCGACGAAAGTCTGTCCATGACCGTCATTTTCGTTGCCACCATTTAGCCAATACCCATGTGTCCCGGATGTTAACTACACTTTTTGAGAAGGATAGTATGGAAAAATATAGGCAATTTTAATTTGCCTCATATGTGCGATTAACTTTAGGAGCTTCCAGCTCGCGCCTTCGGCGCTCGCTGTGCGCTTATCAACAATGCATCCTATTGGTTGGAAAAATGGATCGCTCAGCGGAATTCATCAAGTGGGGGCAGAACAGCGAATCTACAGGCGGACGCCTGTTTCTCGGCCCGACCGACCCGATATTTCCTCGTCTCAAATAATCATTTTCAGAATAAAATTCAATTTCTTTCAAAATTTTGGGTGAAATAACATTTTTCAAAAATATTTACGAAGTATTTACGGCGACCTACCCCATTTTCAAAAGTATGCCCAAAAAGGAAAAAATATCCCTACCTACCTACCTACCCATTTTGGTGATTGCCCCGCCTGAAAAACTTCTTTTTTTTATGTGGCCTTACATGTAGCCTCATCCCACATCATTGACTACATAAAAAAGGGCCAAATAATATTGTTCCTTTTCTGTCAACATGATGAAGTTTTTTTACCTCTTCCTCGGGAAGATTTGGTTTTTGTTGGCAGACAATCTAATTAATGAACTAGGGGTCCAGGGACACCATGCCCACTTGGGAAGTGGTTCCAAATGCTCAACAATCTAACAATTTCAATATTCAACGCCCCCTGGTGACCAGGGTTAATTGATTGTGATAACAAAATATGCCTCGTTACCAATTAATATGGAAATATTAGTTATTCTACTATTCAACGCCCCCTATTGACCATATTCAAAACCCAATGACCTCGAAAGTCACCACAATCTTAGAACATGTCATGAACTACAACTTTGCAATTGATCATGGTAACTAAATATGCCTAGGTACCAATATAATAAGGAAATACTAAGTTATTCTACCATTCAACGCCCCCTGGTGACCATATAGAAAAACAAATGTCCTTAAAACTCGCAACAATCATAGATGATGTCATGAGCTACAACTTTCCAATTGATTGTGGTGACAAAATATGCATAGGCACCAATATAACAATGCTAAGATATTGTATTATTCTCGCCCCTGGTGGCCATATACGAAATCCAATTACCTTGAAACTCACTGCAATCATAGAACACGTTATGAGCTGCAAGTTTCTAATCGATTGTGGTAGCAAAATATGCTTAGGTATCAATATAATGTGGAAAAACTTTTTCCCACTTATGAATGAGTACTGGTGACACCAAGATTGCCGCCAATTGCGTCATAATTGGCTGATGAAAAATACCTGTCTCAGGTATAAAACATCCCTTTCCAAAGAATACCCATCACAAATTGCAATGAAAAATGGCAAACCAGTAGGAAGCTACAGGACTCAGAATTCGGGCCAAAATTAACATTTTTGGGCACTAAAAAGGCCATAGGACGGCCATCTTGAGTCCGATCGACCCAATTTTTGTTATGCTGATGGGCCCTGGGGGGATTCACATATATCCGAAAGATTAAGGTAATTGATCAAAGCGTCTTCAAAATTTCCCTCAAAAATGTGTAAAAAGTGCTGATTTTGGCGAACAACAATGGCTGCCAGTCAGCCATCTTGATTCTGAAAGGGCCAGTTTCTGGGCTGAAGATGTGTCTAGGGTAGATACATGTGTAACCCAAATATCAAGACGTTACCTTGAAGCGTCTTCAAAACTTCCCAAAATAACTGGATTCCGTCTATGGACGGACGAACGGACGGACGACGGACGAAAAGTGAACGCAATAGCCCACTGGGACTTAAGTCCCAAGTGGGCTACAAAGCCGTATTGTTATAATTATACATGTACTTTAATTGTGAATGTCAATGTGAATACCATATCAATTTCAGATTTAGATGTCTCGGCACTCAATTCTATTTAAATGTCAGAAAAAACAGGCAAAAAGACGTACGTCTTGGAAGAGAAGATGGAGAGGACCAAAAGGAAGAGGAAATTGACTGATGAAATGAAAGATTACAACCAGAAGAACAAAAAGTATTCACTAAACCAGATTAACCATATTATTATTAATCATATTACATGTACTACAAATGTATCATAATCATTGTAAAATTCATTTACTTAGTGTATGTGTACATACATTATGTTTATATTTTAATAAAATTCAATTCATAGATTCAGATATCAAATTTATTATACTTTCGTTCTTTTATCTCAGTTTTTTATTGCGAGGAATAAAGCAATGTGCCGCATAAAGTTCTCAGGCTTCATATATGCTAACTGTGATTTCAGGTGAACCAAGCCAGCATTTGCTTGTTCGTTGACTTGGCTGTTGATATTTGTGACATCCACATTCGCTTTGTTCAAGTCAAGAGAGTATCCATCGCAGCACCTGTAATTACAGTAGATTCAACATATTAAAAATGTATCAATACAGTATAAACTCTTTACAATGATACTGCTTTAAAAGTAAAGTCCCCTATAATCAGAATATTGTATAAAACCTATTTTCTAAATGTGATATGTGTATCAATGATAACTGTGTTACTAATTCTGAATTTAGTAAAGCCATTACTGAAAAATTAGACTTTAAAGGCGGCTATTTTCACCAGTTTGCAATACACAGCAGGTGCCGGTTTGCTGTGAAAAACCCACGATCGCTGACGTCACTGTAGTCAAACACACATTTCCACACATGTTGTACCACTGAACAATAACAAACTTTTGGTGCGCTTTATGAATACCAAAGCTATGGCAAACTAATAGATTTGATTCAAAACAATGACCTTAGCTTTATTAGATAGATTTTAAAACAATGCGTGGTGAAATGAGCAGTGTACATGAATATTTGCTCAATAAAACAAAATTGAATTGGATTTGTTGTTTAACCTTGTTCAATAAAGTAAAATTTAATTGCATCTGATATTTTTTTGCAGAATAAAATATAATTGAATTTGCAGTTTGAGTACATGGCTAAATAGCATATCAAGGTCATTTATCCGATTTGAGAAAAAGCTATTTTTCCCGGACTTTGCACAATTGTCAATGATATTTTCTGTAGTGAAAATAAAAATATCCCTCCCAAAAACCAAATCAACTAAAGATTTCCCAGAAATCGATATTGAAATACAATTTTAGATCTAAGAATAAAACCCAGAAGTAAAACGGTAGATGATACCACGGGTTCACGTGAACACCTGCTGATCTCTGCAGCTAAGCCAATCATAGAGGAGTCTTTGCTTTCTGATTGGCTTTTTAAAACAGATGTTTTTGCGATAAGATTTTCGCGAAAATGCTCATATAAATTTTAACGAGGCCCTCTTTCAAAAATCAGCTTCATAGGGGTTGGAGAATGGATAATGCTCTAATGATTGATTTGTATGAATATATGCTTAGTTGCACAGTCAAAGAGCCTTTACTCTGGAAACCATGTCATTAAAATTCGTTCCATTTGTATAGTAATAGGCTCAGCCTACAGCTGGCCTAATAACTGATAATTACTTACTTATGTAGCTTTGGTAATACTGGAAAGAAACTCAGTTTTCTAAATATCCCTTCGTTTTCTGCAGGACAGTACAAGTTGGGTTTATTTTGTACCTATAATTTTAAAAAGTTGAATTGTAAGAGTTTCACATAATAGCAAAAAATGTACTGTTAAGCAGTTTTACATTTTCATATCAGTCACAATTATTATACAACTTACCTCATAGCACAATTTAATTCGAGCGACAATGTCATATATGAATGTCCTGTGAACATCTGTCAATTCTTGGCTAACTTGATCTCGACATCCAAGTAGGAAACGAACTAGGATTGGTGCTTCTTTCATCAGCTGAGCAACGTTTGTCTGATTACTAGATTGAAATAATTTGCCACAGGCAAAGTGGTTTACCTTTCTATTATCTAGAAGAACGTACAATTATACATGTATTCATTTTGATTTTCACTTGCGTGGCTGTTAGTTTTGGTTTTAATATGTCCAGAAAACTATAAGGGCTCTAGGAAGCATGACACAAAATTTGATATTAGCTGTGTGTAGCAATTCTCTGTATTTAGCATCAAAATCCAGGAAGCCAATTAAACAGTTCCAAAATTCTCATCTTAAGCCTGAGAGCTCATCTTATTCATGATGAATGTGGCAATATTTTCCTATAGGTTTAGATTTTGTTCAATGCTCTATCCAATCATTCCAGCAGTTTCAAACAGCATCTTGAATGCAGATAGGAATAGATGATGAGACAGCACAAATACTCATCAGAAAGTGACATACCATAATTTATTGACTTTTTGAAATTGCCATATTATATATTTTCAGAACAAATAAACGTTGAATATTTTATCATGGGGAGTCCCCTACAATTTTGAGCTCTCTTAAAAATCTCAAGCTCAAACATTCCGAACTGAATATTCCTGAAAATAGATCAAAATATAGGTTAAAAAACAGAAAATATAAAGATTTAATTGGCAATTAACCGTTTTTTTAAACGGTCAATTTTCCACTCTAGAAGATCTAAAAACCTTTTGAGTATGTGGAACTTAGTGGACACCTTATACTCCTTTGCTTCACATCACATGGATCGTTAGTATCGAAATAAACAATGAATTCAAGGTTAATTCTAAGTATTTAAGATACATTTTTTTCAAAATATTTTTGTAGTCTTCATCCAGATAATGAGATAAATAGGACGTAATTCATTTTATGAACATATGATTTATTTGGATATTCCTCTATATATCCTTAAAAACAAATTAAGCCTAAAAGGCAAATTTATTTTTTGTCTTTCTTTTCTACAGAATCCAAGATTTATGAACGCAGCAGAATGTTTTATAATCGCAAATGTAAAAAAAAATCTTGAAATTCTAAATTAGGACTGGCACTATATTAGTATTAATGGATTTAATCCATGATGTTATATATAAATCAATAGTTTTTCTATTGGATATTGCCATTTTGTTGAGCATAATATAATTTAGGGGGTTCTTAGCAACTCAGAAACTTTGATTTTCTATTCACAAACTATATTCAAAGCATACAGAGTTCTGTATACAAAGCATATAGGGTTTAACGGTACCTTTGAACCTGTCACATATCACTGCAAATCTTAACAGATGCTGCTATTTTCAACAAGAAATTACCATGCTATCTCAAAATGGTCACTATACGAATAGTTGACTTTTAGAAACGATATGTTTTGAGAGTAGCTTTTATGGTAGGAGTTACTATCACAAAGTCACTGTTTACAGGCAGGTGGTTTGACAGTCACCTCTACTGCTATTGTGCACTATCGAAACCAGATGTTTTAGAATGGTCACTTTTCAATAGTAGACTCTTCGAAACTGCCACTATATAAAACCAACCGAATTGAAAGGAACACTATTTCAGAGTGACTGTTTTGAAATGTATACTACTGGAAAAGTAGCCGATATAGTTAATTTCTTATTGTTCTCTGTCGTGAAGGTTGGAATTAACTCCAACAGAAATGGCATGCCATGATATCTTAAATGTAAGATTTGCTGCTGATGTTCCTTCAGTGGATACGGTATTGGAGAACGGGATATTGCCGTTCATACACGTGTATTTTCACGTTCGGAAGAATCATCTTCTGAGACGAGATCAATGTCAGTGATGATATCCTCATTTTTTCACCATTCGATATATGATATAATGTGTCAACAGTTATAATTATATTTACACGATTCACACATACAATGCCTTAAGGAGGGAATCCGGTTAATGATATTTATCGATAAATCGTTTCGTACAGCAACAAGTGTAGGATTATACGATAAAATATTTACAGATTCAATTTCATTGTTATCTTCCAATTCATCCGGATTGACAGCACTTGGGAATAATATTGTAACTGCTTTGCAGTGTATATAGTAAGCATCCGATTGCTTTCCATAAAATGACTTCACAGGTTCACTTAGACTCGTTGATAATCTCGAAGATGAAGCTTGTTACTCTCTCGAACAAAACAGGTACACGTCAGTAATGAGCAGGACTCATCCATATGTGTGAATCTGAATTCTTTCCTAACTACACTATGTTGACAACTTTTATAATCCGCCAATACAAAAGCATTATTCGAAATCATCTAGAATTTCTCACTTCTTCACAAATCCTGCATACAAATGTATTCCAGGTTTATTTCAATACTGAGGAAAGACGATGAACAAACATCTGTGAAAAATTTAAAAAAAGCTTTTTACTACAGTAGTCGAAACATTTAAAATAAGCTTATGGTTGTAGGCCTATACGAAATGTAGTATTGTTTCATGTCACAGAATTTTAAGGTACATTTTTGTAACCTGCATCAATGTTAATTTTCTCTTTCATTGTTATTGGTACAAATTTCATATACTGTATTTTCCGGTGTATAAGTCGAGTTTTTGAGACCAAAAATCATGTCCAAAAAACGTAGGTCGATACACCGGCTACACTTTCGATATCGTTTTAAACTGACGAACGTTGTTTAGAGTTCAAGGTCGCCATGATGAAATGGAATATTAATTTATGTTAGGCTACACTCATATACCAATTAGAATTTAGGATGTTGATAAAAATAGTTTCTTATAGTTTGGAAATGTTTCAAAATTAACTAATGTTAAAAATCAAAAGAGAAAGAAAACCGCGTATATTCATTGTTTATATAAGCTGCGATGCTGTGGCAGCGTGCCAATAATCAATACACAGTCAGTCTAATACTAGACTACAGGCGCGCGGCATTCAACGTATACACTATACATTCAACACGTGGATACAAACAATGAGCACTAATCCGGTTATTTAATATTAGAAACAACAGATCCCAATGATTTAATAATGGCAACAGTGGTAAAAACTCTCAACTACTATGAGAATGACATCGGCACTGTTTTCAATGTGACATATGTAAACACATGAAGAAGCGACTCGACTTATACACCGACTATAGCCCTAGCACAACTTTTTTAACTGAAAATTTGACCTCGACTTATACACCGGGTCGACTTGTACACCGGAAAATACGGTATCATCTTTTGTATCATCATCCACAATCATGTAAGATTTTATGATGAATAAACATTGATTGAATTTGAATTAGCAACGACCGAGTGCTCGGATGATAATTCAGTACATGGGAGATAGTTCAGAGTGAAGGTGTCTCTAGCTTACATCGTAGCGGATTTCGATTCGATCAAACTTATCAAGTATGTTACGATAATTAGGATTAGGAAAACCGACAATGTATTGTAGTACAAGTAGGCCTGTTGTTGTTAATTGTTGGTTACTTACTGCGACATGGTCTGGAGATTTTCCTCCGTTCGTGGAGTATATGAGCTTTTTAATCCCGGCGATCTTGTATTATTTGATTTTGATGCACATGAAGTTTTCTGCCGTTTCGACGGTGTAACAGTTGACGAAATCGTACTTTTTCGTTTTTCACGTTTCTCACAGGGAACTATATTAGCGTTGCGTGCTTGGCGAGGCACTCTCAATCAATGTTCTAGAAGCGAGCACGACAGTGGCGGCGCGTCCGGAACAAGGACCGGACCAACTCCAATTTTATTTTATTTTGTGAACCGATCGAGCGGCACCCACAGACATTTTATGAGCTAATTGTTTGTTTGACTGACAGGGTAAGAATGAACTATACAAGTGTGACTCATAATCACGTCAAAAAGCTTGATTATGTAGGCCGCGACTTGAACCGTTAAAGTGCCGTGATTAACTGAAAGAGCCCACGTGATCTCCACAGAATGAAGGTATTAATTATCCGGATGGAACAAATATTCGGGAAAAAAAATTCCGAACTTTGAATCCTAATTACTGCCTAACCGGAACGTTTCACGATTTCATCTTCATTAGGTACCGTTTTGAATGGCACTAATTGCATAACGAAGATGTACGGTACAAAAGACGAGTTTCGATACACGGTATTTTGTGAGCAAGTTATTTCCGGAAAGGTCTCCAGAGCCATTATGAAGACTCCGTCGACGTACGATGACGTGAGAAAGACTTACATATCCAACTGAAGCAAACAACAATCCATCAGCAGAAAACTGTACATATTTCACTGGAGATGCAGTTCTAAAAAAAAAAGGTTTACAATAATCAAATGACACGAATCGTGAATAGTGAAAATGTTAAATAACTAGGGGTCCAGGGACACCATAACCACTAAGGAAGTGGTTTCAAATGCTCAACAATCTAACAATTTCAGCATTCAACGCCCCCTGGTGACCATATACAAAACCAATGGCCTTGAAACTCACCACAATCATAGAACATGTCAGCAGCTGCGATTTTGTAATTGATTGTGATGACAAAATATACCTCGTTACCAGTAATTAGAAATTGTGGCTTTCATACCAGAGGTCGTGAGGTCGAGACACCTCTCATCACCACAAGTAATTTGTTTTCCTTATAAATGAGAGAGAATAAGACAGAACAAATTGATGTCAATGAAAATCAATATTATTGTCCATATTGTAAGAAATTGATAAATCATTGATAAATCTCAATATAAATAAATAACATTGATAAATCTCAAAAATCGCGTCATGAAAAATCTGCAAATCATATAAAAAATGTTATAGATTTTGAAACTCCAGAAAATTCAAATGAAAGAAAAGAACGATTAGATGATATGAATGTGGATGAAATAAAATGTGAAGTTTGTAATGAATTTATAGTAAATTATATATATAGGAATTATAAAAGACATATCAAATCACAAAAACACCATCAAAGTTTGGGTAATAATGTTTTAGGAATAGATTATTTCGATGATAAACCTCAACAAGTAAAAAAATCAACTTCAAAAACTAAATCCATTTCAAATAAACTTACATGGAAAATGTTAGAAATTATATCGATTCACTAGAAATAAAAGATATAATTGAAATTTTAGAAACATTACATAGTAAAATTGGTCCTGCGGCTATTATATCTAGATTTTTTAAAGGTACAACAATAGAAGATTATAGTAAATTTAATGAAATAATGGAAAAAATAATGGACTTTATTACAGATGTTGAATATCCAAAAATTAGTATCTCTGGGAAATTAAGTTTTATCAAATTAACAAAATTGTCTATTTTAGATTAATTTTAGTTGTATTTCAAATTATTTCAATTTCACACAATAAATGAGATTTCTTTTAAATTCTTTACTTTAATTAGTCATTTAATCATTCCAATTTATGTCTGAATTTATGATTTCTAAATCCTTTTTCTGTCTTGTATTTTTTACTACAAATTTCGCATCTTTTAATATTATTCATTCTGTCTGAAATGTAATTGATATTATTTTTCAATTCAATATATTTTATTATACAATCATCAAAAAAATGAAACAATTGTTTCAAACTATAAACTGAAAATGAAACTAACCCTGAAATCATCATAATTAATTTCATTTTCTCTTGATTTCTGTAAATAAGATTTAACAAATTTAATATATTTTCACTCATTTAATTAGAAAAAGATTTTACTAGATTAATTAATTGATTAATTAATTAAGACTAGTTAATCTGATTCAACAACTTTCTTGTGATTATTACCGTTTTTATGATTATTTCCATTTCTAGTATTTAATTTCTTCAATTTCTTACGTAATTTATTATTTTCATTTATTAAATCTTTTGAAATATTTTCATAATAAAAGTAAAGCGCAGCTAAAATTAATCCCCCAACAACTAAATAATGTTTCAAATCACTTTTCCCAGTTGGAATGAAACCATCCATTTATTAATGAAAGATTAGAAAAAAAAATTTTATCATTTAAAAGTTTAACATTTCTAAAATATTAAACTTTTAAATGATTAAATAAAATAACAATTAACCTTACAGTCTAACAGTTATTCATTAACTAATTTCAGAATATTAAACTACTATATATTGATATGTTTAATTGTTTGATAATGCTTTGATTTATGTGATCTTAAACCTCTTTACCTCCACAATAACAATACACTCTTTCATCAGGATTGAATTTTCTAAATTCATTATCTAAATCACATTGAATACCAATATCGTTATAAGAATTATTATTATTATCTAATTCACATTGAATTCCAATATTTGATTTTATTTTCATTATGAATAATTTGTTTATTATCAAAATTAAAATATAATTGTCGTTTTTCAATTCTTAAGTCGGTTAAACCAGGACTCGAATAACAATAACAAGGATCAACATTAAAATGATTCAAATTAACTTCTCTAAATTTTTCAAATATGTCAGCCAAAATCATAACATCTGATTTTAAATATAAATCTACTAATTCACCATGATTTTTTATCTTAAAGTGATTCCAATTATTTAATGTTCTATTAAACACTTCATCTTTCACATACTCCTCTTTTAATTGATCATAAAATTGTTCTTTTAATAATTCTGTTACAATAAAATCATCATGTGTTTTATAAAATGAATAAGGAATTGCGCCTTTATATCTCAATAATTTAAAATCTTGTTCATTTGGATAATAATGTCGAGTTATTATAAAATCATTATCAACTAAACTTTTTGCTAAATTATCTAATGAACTTGCTAGAAATCTAAAAGAATCTAAAAATCTAATGCAACCAAATTGAAATGAAATATAAGTTTCAGATGTCTTAGCTAATAGTTTAAAATCATATTTTCTTACATTTGTACCATTCATAGCATTATATTCTCTCTATTTCTTGATTAATTGCACCCAATTTTCCTGATTTGTTTTATAAATAGATGGGTATCATAGCCTGATAAATTATGAAATAATATTGGTACGAAATTAACTTTCTTAGCTTGTAAATTACAATCTTCATGAGCAGCTCCGCGGTATTTTGAATTTAAATGATCATGATCTTTAACTTTTTTATCAAATGAATAAAAACGTTTTTCACAATAACAACAATGAGTTGCATAATTAAAATGAATTTCATCTTCTTTTGTCATAACTATTCTTTTATTTTTGTTTAATAATTTTGCAAAATCACTTTCTAATTCAATTATTTTATTACAAAAATCATTAACTACATCTTCACCTCTAAAGGAAATATATTGACTTTCATATAATTTGGGATAATTTGATTTTATGTAAATTCCATAAGCAGGAGCTCTTTGATGAACTTTTTAAATTGTGTTTATAATTGGTGGATCTTGAATTATATCTTCATTTAATTCATTTCCTTTATCCATTGATTTTAAATTGCTTTTTGTTATATATTTCTTTTCTATCTTGATCAGTTAATTCTTTATTCAACAATTCAAAATCCCCATGAATTACAAATGGAACAATATTTTTAAATCTATGATTAGTAAATTTCAACTTACAATCTTTTTTTGTTGGCATTATTAATTTGCAAAAATCCTTATTATCACACAATTCTTTGTTTTAATAATGTATTCTGTCATAAATTTAGATAAACATTTTCTACATAGATAAATTTTACGGTGGTGATCACTTTCTGTTCTAAAGAATAAATCAATTTGTTTTAACCACATATAATGTTCATTTTCATCTTTTTTGTAATATTCTGTTAAATATAAAGCTTCTAATGTATAATCTTAAATATTTTCACCTTTTGTCTTTGGTAATTGCATTAATTCGAATACATTTATTTGTAAATTATTAACTTTTACCATTCTAGGAATCATTTTTATAGTTACTGGATATTGATCAATTTCATGTAATATTTCATATTTCCGGTAATCTGTTATTCTAAAACTATGCGTAATATCTTCTGTTGGGTGTAAGCAACTAATAATTGACCATAGAAAACATTTCTTATCTTCATTTTGAACATTTATCACTGCTTTTGTTGTAAATGGTAATTTAATATAACTTGATGCTTTCATATCCTCTTCTGTTGTAAAGTTTGAATCCTTTTTAAACATTGTTTTACTTTTTGATGTTTTATTCACTTTTGTATTATAAACATTTAAATCTAAAAATATAATTTCATTCAATGTTAAACCAGAACCCTCAAAATATCTTTCTTCAATATGACGTTTAAATTCACTAAATATTTTTTCTAACTTCTCTTTTATTTGTGTTTTTGAAATTATTTCTTCAGAGAGTGTTTGAATATTAAAATCCATTTTATTTTCTGATTTGATAAAACTTACTTTCCCAGAGATACTAATTTTTGGATATTCAACATCTGTTATCAAATCTAGTATTTTTTCTATTATTTCATTAAATTTACTATAATCTTCTATTGTAATACCTTTAAAAAATCTAAATATAATAGCTGCAGGACCAATTTTACTATGTAATGTTTCTAAAATTTCAATTGTATCTTTTATTTCTAGTGAATCAATATAATTTCTAACATTTTCCATGTAAGGTTTATTTAAAATGGATTTAGTTTTTGAAGTTAATTTTTTTACTTGTTGAGGTTTATCATCGAAATAATCTATTCCTAAAACATTATTACTCAAATTTTGATGGTGTTTTTGTGATTTGATATGTCTTTTATAATTCCTTTTTACTATAAATTCATTACAAACTTCACATTTTATTTCATCCACATTCATATCATCTAATCCTTCGTTTCTTTCATTGGAATTTTCTGGAGTTTCAAAATCTTTAAGATTTTTTATATGATTTGCAGATTTTTCATGACGCGATTTTTGAGATTTATCAATGTAGTTTTTACAATATGGACAATAATATTGATTTTCATTAACATCAATTTGTTCTGTCTTATTCTCTCCCATTTATAAGGAAAAAAAAATACTTGTGGTGATGAGGGGTGTCTCGACCTCACGACCTCTGGTATGAAAGCCACAATTTCTAATTACTGTAACCAATTAAATATGGAAATACTAAGTTATTCAATTATTCAACGCCTGGGGACCATTTGCAAAACCCAATTACCTTGAAACTCACCACATTTGTAGAACATGTCATGAACTACAACTTTGCAATTGATCATGGTAACAAAATATGCCTAGGTACAAATATAATAAGGAAATACTAAATTATTTTATTATTCAACGCCCCCTGGTGACCATATAGACTAACTTATGTCCTTAAAACTCACCACAATCATAGACGATGTCATGAGCTACAACTTTGCAATTGATTGTGGTAACAAAATAAGTTATTGTATCATTCAATGCCCCATGGTAGCCATTTTTTAAAAACAAATGACCTTGAAACTCGCCAAAATCATTGACCACGTTATGTGCTACAACTTTCTGATTGATTGTGGTAACAAAATATGCTTAGGTATCAATATCATGTCGAAAAACTTTTTCCTACCAACGAATAAGTACTGATGACACAAGATGGCCATTTGCGTCATAATTGGCTGATCAAAAATACCTGTCTCAGGTATAAAACATCCCCTTCCAACGAATACCCATCACAAATTGCAATGAGAAATGGCAAAGCAGTGGGAAGCTACAGGACTCAGAATTCGGGCCAAAATTGACTTTTTTAGGACTGCCGTCTTGACTCAAAACGACCCAATTTTTGAAAAGTGAACACAATAGCCCGCTGGCATTAGAGTCCCAAGTGGGCTAAAAAGCACCAATATCTGAGTCGTTTGCCTGTAAACAAGTACGTGAGGAAATTGTCATATGTCATAAGAAATTATTAGCTATGAAAGAATCGTAAGTTGCAACTCATGAATACAAACTGTAGTACCGTATTTTCCCATGTATAAGTTGAGTTTTTGGGACCAAAAATTATGTCCATAAAACTTATACACCGACTACACATTGGATATCGTTTTAAACTGACGACACTTTGCATATCATTAAAAATGGCAATGTTTAGAGGTCAAGGTCACCATGATGAAATGGAATATCAATTCATGTTAGGCTACACTCATATGTCAATTAGAATTTAGGATGTTGACAAGAGCCCCAAGGGGCACTATGGCCAGCCCGTCAGCTTTTCATAAAATGGCAAATGATGCATCCTGTAAGTAATCTATACTATAAAGCAGAATGGACGGTATTTACCGCTACGCATTGCTGCGAAATTAATGCATGTATAGAAACATCTTTTTACTGATGCTTAATGCCAGCTGTTCCCGTTGTCGAGTTACATGTTTTAAGAAGATTGATTTTCCGAGGGAGTCACAATATTCATTTTAAGCCAGGGCAAAAATTCTGTAAAACAGATGTGATCGCCATCTTTACAGCTAAGTACCGAACTAATGTACATTCACTGACCGACTTCGCCATCTAACAGATAAGCTCATTGGTTATACGACTAATATAAACCAATTTTTAACGGTTGTTTTGAACCCTGGTAACAGGGTAACAAAGATTTATAGGTTTATTGGCCCGCTCAGCGCTTCTTTACATCCGCATTCCTTAACCACGTGTCTCTGTACTATCTACAACGAAGGATTTCTGAACAAAAGGTAGGTTTTTATAGCTATATTTTAATAAGAATAGTCAAAACAGCCTATCACAATAGCAGAATATACAATGCCGAAATAACAAATGATAGTTTACATCTTGTTTAGTGGCTGTGCGGTATAAAGATCGGTTCATTGCGGGAATTGGGTCAGGTTACTGCGCTAAATTTAGGCGTAGGATTGAATATCGTTTAGGCCTATGTTCGTTAAGTAAAAATACAGTCACAATGCAATTCATTTATGTAAGCTAATGAACCATGACAATTTCATAATGAAATCAAGTTCAAAATCAAAATGATCATACATGAATTAATTAATAACGTGTGTTTTACTACTACCCATTCTGATACCGGTACCCCTGTAAATTGTCTAACAACAGGCAGGCCTTATTATTTTTGCATGTCTTCAATGAATTTTAAATTATCTATACATATTACATTTCCCTTCTTTTCAGATAAGTTCTCTGCCACCCACACACTGTCAGCTAAGGTCTATCATTACAAAGCATCAACAATTTCACACGGAAATAATCAAAGACATTGCTATCATTCAGTGTGAGTACATGGAGAAAAATTTCGCATCAGTAAATAGTAAACTGCCAGACTTCCGCCACAAGCTCTACGCTTATATGAACAATCTGCAAGAGAACCTGATATCAGCTAAAACACCCAGCCCCGAAAATTTTACGAACACGAAAGCGAAACTTGCGAAACTGAAAACAAAACTTGCAAACAGCTTGGTGCCTGATCATTCTAGCACCTTTGACAATGACAATGTCAATGACTTCACTTTGTGTGCGGCTTAGAATCAATATAAATACACTGTTCATAACTGTTAGCGACACATTTTGCGAAACTTATTTTCATAATGACCTTATGTCATTTCATTTTTTTACAATTTTCTTATTTTTATACTTCTGTATTTAAGCTTTATTCCAATAAATGAATACGAGTAGATGACATTAATAGATTACAACATCCTTTGTTCAAATTTTTTTTACAGTTTTAACAATCTTTCTGCTTCATAATGCCTAAAACTCCTACGCGGAAACGAATTGGATATGGAACAGCATCTAGGAGCACACATAGACGAATGCAGTTGAATGAACCAGAGGGACAAGACACTGAGGCACCAGTACAGACATTAAGTAATCGTAACTTTTGAACCCCTTGCGAAAATATATGATATATATGATAGCTCACAAGCCATAGGTTTGATGTCTGTCGGTAACATGAAAACAGTGTGTAAACAGTGTGGGGCTATAAAATTTCCCATTGAAACCCCCTCTCTATGTTGTTTGTCTGGAAAATGATCATTGCCTCTTCCTCCCACTTATCTGAGGAATTTGATCAACGGCACAGACCAATATTCAAATCATTTCCTCAGCAACATACGTTCCTACAATTGCTCATCTCAAATGACAAGCTTTGGATGTAATTCTCCGAACATCAGTGGCTGGAATCTCACATTTACAGTGCATGGCCAAGTTTCTCACCGTATCGGTGCTCTTGACCATCCACCAAAATTTCTACAAGTATACTTTGTAGACAATAAGCATAGTCAACTACAATTTCGCTTGGGAATAGCTAATTGCCTTAAACCAGATATCATTAACAATTTGACCGAAGAATTGGAATTGGAATTGTACAATGTTTATGTACGCGACTTTATTTCTGCTTATGAGTACCTTAAATCTTCTGATTTCTGCGATGAATTTTGTATAGTTATTCAGAAAGATAAAGGTCCGACAGGTGAGCATCAACATGGGTTCAATGCTGCTTCCTACCAGGAAGTCGGTGTTTTAATGCCAAATGAGCCAACCAACTGTCGAGACATCACAATACGTAAGAGAGCCGGACCTCTGCAACATATTTCAACATTACACCATGCATACAACTCCCTTCAATACCCAATTCTGTTCCCGTATAGTTCGAACGGCTATAATATCTACATTACAAATGAATCTGGGCAGAAGTTCTCACTATCACAATACTACAGTTACCACTTGATGGCAAGGAATCAACAGCTAAATCATCTCCTACTTTGTCGCAGATTGTTCCGGCAATTTCTGGTGGATATCTATTGTGAAATCAAAACTGAAAGACTCAAATTTCTACGACGTGAACAAAAAAGTCTAATAGCTGATTCATACCAAGAATTCAGGGACTCTCTTCTACATTCTGACGGTCATCCGCGGAATGTTGGTGCCCACGTGATTCTACCTGCCATGTTTACGAGGGGACCCAGGTATGAGCGCCAAATGGACGCCATAGCTTATGTGCAAAAGTATGGGAAACCAGATCTTTTTATTAAATGACCACTAATCCAAAATGGCCGAGATCACCTCCTGTTTAGCTACTCGACAAACGGTAAATGATCAACAAAATATTGTAGCCCGCGTTTTCCGTCTGAAATTGCAGAAAGTAATGCTTTATCTGAGAACCACCGCTTTTGGCAATGTCAATGCATGGCTTTACTACATTAAGTAACAAAAACGAGGCCTACCCCATGCGCACGTTCTAATTTGGTTGCATCCCTCTAGCAAAATCCGGCCTGATGATATCGATGCTTTTGTTTCAGCTGAAATACCCTCGAAATCTTAAGACCCTTCACTTCACGACATAGTCATTAACCTTTTCAATACCACAAAGTGTCTCCGCTGCTGTACCGGAGGGAATTTAGGGGTTTATAGGGGTATATTTGAAACTTCATAGAATAGTTACCAAGGTATCTGACACAGAAAATTTATATACCATGTTGTTGATAACTTTTGGGCCAACAATGTAGACATAAATAATTTGGATATAAGTGTACTTGAGGTCAAGGTCACATACTCCTAGATGGCAGCCATGAAAAAAATTCACGAAAAAGTTTCAGATAAACTGCTCTGTCTCCCAGCAAAATGCACTGATCTATTCAATTCCAACTGAAATTGTATGCCATGTATCCTAACTAAATAGAACAACTAAAAAATTTATTTTTCCACTCATTTACCAACTCTCCACCAATATACAAATATTTACAAATAAGACAAATTATTTGGATATACGTGACTTTGAGGATGGACATTTTCTGGTTCTTCATTATTGTTATTGGTGTCTGTTGCCATGACAACTGTATCAAAAGGGTCTAATTGTTCACCTCGAAAATGGTCAGAGAGTCTACTTCACTGAAAAAAATGCACAGCATATTGCAACTCAAGGACCTCCACGTACTATCCTTACAGAATTTTTCACACTGTGTTCTAATGATCAATTTGCTGAAACCTTACTCTACAATGAAATTCCACAGTATTACACTTGGAACAAATCTACTAAAAGATGGTCTAGAAGTAAACACGGAATTCCCCATGCCACTACACCGGGAATATTTTATGCCCCATGTATCGGCCGTGTATTTATGCTACTTCCTACGATTACTGCTTCATCACGTCCGTGGTCCTAAGTTTTTCACAGACCTCCAATACTACGACGGCACTACATATCCTTCCTATTGTGAAACGTGTTTGAAGCGTGGCCTCATAGAGAGTGACAGCCATTTAGTGCACTGCTTGAGAGAGGCAACTTCGTTCAAGTCACCATCAGGACTACGTACACTTTTTGCTGTAATGGTCACTTCTTGCGACGTAAGTGATGCAAATGCGCTTTGGCAGCAGTTCCATGATGATATGACCGAAGATATCCTCAACCGGGAGCGACACACAACAAATAACACTGCCCTCCCTTATGCATTGCACATGTACAATGCTGCTTTGCATGATGTTGCCATGTTGGTGTTGCGCATTTCTAATTAAAGTCTGGACTATTATGGCCTACTCATTCCCGACAGTGTTTTGCCTACTTTGCCTCGAGTATATGTACAACAGATATCATATAATCCCATTGAACAAAGCAGATATGAACAGGAAAATGAAATTAAACTTAATACTCAACAGGCACATGCCTTTAACTAAGTATTGCAGTCCATCTAATTCGACTCAGGGAGGCATTGCTTTCCTTGATGCACCAGGTGGCACGGGTAAAGCATTCCTTATCAACCTAATTCTAGCCAAAGTGCGTGCAAACTGTTATATTGCCCTTGCCACAGCGTCTAGCCGTATAGCTGCTACGTTGCTGTTTGGTGATCGAACTTTGCACTCTACTTTCAAGATCCCACTTGATGTTCACCCGCGTGATAAACCAACATGCAATATAACAAAATCATCTGCATTAGCCACAGTGATACGCGAGACAAAAATCATTATAGTTGATGAGGCTCCTATGCTTCATAAAGCTGTCCTGGAAGCACTTGATAGAACGCTACAAGAAATAACAGACTGCAAACTACCAACGGGTGGTATTCCATTCTTGCTTGCTGGTGACTTTCACCAGATACTGCCTGTTGTACGTCGTGGGACCCGTGCCAACATCTTAGATGCTTCTCTTAAGAACTCTTATCTTTGAAAGCATGTCTCAATATACCAGTTGACAACAAATCTTCGTGCATCAGCCAGTCCAACTGCTGAATCTTTTTCAAATTTACTGATACAAATTGGATCTGGTACATACCCAGTAACATCTCCACCTGACACCATTCATTTGCCGCTTGATATCAATGTGATTGGCTTGCCAACAAAGCTATACATGCTCCTATTAATGAAACTGTCGATGAGATTAATGCCCGAGTGGCGGCAATTTTACCAGGAACAGCTATATCTCATGACTCTATAGACACTGCATTAACTGATGAGGAGGCAATACACTTTCCAGTTGAGTTTCTAAACACTGTAGATCTACCTTGAATACCTCCACACAAACTTATTCTGAAGACAGGTTATGAGACAACTACTGCCAAATGTTATAGAAGCCACAATCATAACAGGCCCAGCAGCTGGTACAAATACTTTCATCCCCAGAATACCACTTATTCCAACAGACAGTGACCTTCCATTTCAGTTCAAACGTCTACAATTTCCTGTGCGTTCACAGTGCTTCATCTAGCATTAAAAAAGGGCAGGGTGCTGATTTCAAATAAGGGCATTTTTGTGCGTGATTCCATCGGAGCAAGGGCACATACTAACGCGCTCACGTCTGTTTTAGGGGCAAACTGCAATGTTCCCTATTGCATAGAATCGAGGTACCCCCTACTATGATTTAGGACTAGAAACTATGTTTAACTCTGATTTTGCCATGAGTGACACACTTGACCACAGTACATCCTTACACCTATGCCTGTCAATGAACAAAAGTTAATCTAGATAGGGATTTCAAAATGATTTGGAAAACCAGTTGCAGACAAAAAAATTGCAGAAAAAGCAATCTCAAGTAGCAAATACAGCGGAAAAGAGCCAGCAATAGTGTATAGACCTACATGAAATTGCATATTTTTAATCTTAGAAATATCAAATTAATTGATTTAAATTGATAGTGTTAGTGATTGGCAAGTAACTGTTGATGATTGGTAAGCAGCCAGCTTAAGAACACATTATTGCTATTAGGCTACTCAAACTAATTGTCTGTGCGAGTCTCTCTGTGAGTTCACCGAACAAAGTTTTTCACCTTGTATATATAAAATTTGTCTAATAGTCTAGATAAAAAGATCCAGAGCATCACGATGTGTTCAAAACGAAACAATCTATCGAATATACACTACCAGCTTTACAACGGCAGTCGCTAGAATGATTGGCAGTAGTTTGGAAGTCAGCCAATTTCCTGGAAACTTAAACTAGGCCACGCGTCTGAGGCACGTTTTCACACGATGCACACTGACTGCAGTACATTTGAGTATAACCACTGATCACATGAGCTACTATCGTTGATATCATAGGAGATATTTCATAGCCGTCGCAGGAAACTTACTAACAGTCGGATGCGTCGATGTGCTTATTTTGAAAGCCCTGACTCATTACTCGTGACTGACAAGGGCAGGATGGCGGACCTACTGCAAGTGATGAGGGCACAAGGGCGAGCATGGGACACATCTGAATGGCACAAGGGCGGCTATTTTCGTGGGCGGGGCGGACCGCTCTTCTATTTTTTACTAGATGAAGCACTGGTTCATCATTTGCAATGACAATAAACAAATCTCAACGCCAAACCTTTGAAAATGTTGGCCTAGACCTCTCGCATCCTGTCTTTTCTCATGGTATACTGTATGTTGCTCTTTCTCGCGTAGGATCTACTAACAATTTATCAGCCACAGACTACATCTGACAGCAGCCATTACACTCAAAATGTCCTTTTCCAAGAAATATTTCTATAAGATGGTTAATTAAACTCATGTTTTACCCAAATTTCTTATTCATTTTCTTATCTATGAATTTTAGCAAATAGTGTTACATCTCAACGCATTATTTCGATTAATTATTCCATTGCATGCATTGTATTAACATCGTTTTCAATGATATTTTGTTTTAATCTTAAATAAAATCAATATAATAATTTTGTCCAAACACTTATGTCGTATCTCCATTACCTTCAGAACTGCTTTCTAGATCTCATTCTTTCATTATAATCCTAAGACCCGTCCATTGGACAGGTATTTAGCTAGTATTTATATATTTGTCAAAATACACTCCCAGCTCTTGCGTAAATACCTATAATTTACACAGTACGATTGTGTTTGTGAGAGAGAGAGATGGCAGGAACAAATACCGAACTCTCAATCTTTTCCCTGGGTCTTAGTGACTGAATGCAGAATAAAATAGAATTATGCTAAAAACAAATTGAATTGGATTTGATGTTTTATTTGTTCAATAAAGATTGAATTTTTTTGCAAAGTAAAATTTTTTCAGTCGGCACCTTTTTGACAGGGTCAGTCGGAAACCATAAACAACAATATGTTGCCATCTTCTAGCCATAATCTTGTCAATTGTTTCCATCAAATGACGGCAATATTGGACAGTGCAATAAACTTATCCAGCATTTAATAGTACAAATAAGTTGTATGCTGCAAAAACTGTAAACAGATAAAAACACACATCCAGGATGACTGGTTGGTACTTGAGATTTACAGTGCAGGCTAGCAACTAGCAAGCGGTAGTTTACACACCAGTATTACACATTATCAGTGACAAATATAAAAAAAATTTTTCATGTTCGATATCATATATGTTTGAAATCAGTTTGGCTTTGGTTTTCCTCGCTGTCGGACGTGCTTGTGCAGTTGTGGTGGTTCACGGCTTGGCTTTGTGCCGTGACCATGTACTTTTGTTGAACTGTGTGTCCTCTTTTGTGTAGTTTGGAGTCTGTCTTCCAGAGTATTCTACTGTGTGTGGAATAGGGGGTAGTCCACTGGGTGTGGTCAAATCCAACGTGTTTGGATAGATTTTTCAAGCCCATTGTGTGCGGGGTTTGGACCAAATTTTTAGTGATCCAATGTGTATTTAGCGCATTTTCGTTTCCGTGGAGTTTAGTCGCGCTCAACGATTTAGTTTGCTCCGTTCGTGCGTGACGTGTGACTTATACCTTACTTTTTGCAGTTTTACGTGAGCACTCAGAACTTAGCATTTTCATATTTCTTGTTCATGGCAGGTCAGCTTCATGTTGCGTTTGCCCTTGTATTCCACGGGTTTTGCTTGTTGGTCAATTTGTCTTTTACCGTTTTCCGAGGTGGAAATAAAATTGCAAAAGATTTGGCTTCTGAAACCTGTTCATTGTTATCGCTGGTAATAAAGTTATATCGTCGATCAGTTTCAATTCGTGGTTTGATTGCGTCCTGTTTTCAATTCTCTAGCCGCGGGCCTCTTAGTGTCCTTTGTCATGGATTCGGTCATGTTGGCTGGGGGGTTGGTTTAGTATACTCCTTTTAGTTACATTCGGGATACAGTACGATCTGCTTTGAGGGTGTGGATTCTATTTTCGACGATTGTGGTTACCGTTGGGTAACTAACTATTGAGGGGTTGCTTTCCCTTCCCTCTGGTCATGTTACCGCGGTTGATGATGCTTACAAACCATTCCACGTGTACATATTTTATCTTCGAGCGATTAGGGAGGTTCAGTCCCGTAAGGCTTTTACATATGATCTCAATATTGCTTCTTTGCGATTGCTGTTTTGATCTAATGTCTAACTCCCCTTTATGGCTTGGGTTTGGGTTTTGGGATGTTAGTTTTGGGGTTTTATGGCTTGTCTTTTCGGACTGTTTGGTGCGTCGCTTGGGCAGTACCGGTTTTTCCCCATATCTATATATTTCTGTAGTATGTCCGCACAACAGGGAGTGAGAATATTATACTATTCTCACTACGTGGCGCTGCGGACAGACGGAAGAAATCAGTTTGGCTTTGGCTGGGGTTTTATGGCTTGTCTTTTCGGACTGTTTGGTGCGTCCCTTGGGCAGTACCGGTTTTTCCCCATATCTATATATTTCTGTAGTATGTCCGCACAACAGGGAGTGAGAATATTATACTATTCTCACTACGTTGCGCTGCGGACAGACGGAAGAAATCAGTTTGGCTTTGGTTGAGTTGGCTAGGCCAGCTGTGCTGTTGAGTGGAGTTAATTAGGCCAGGGGAGTCAGTTTAAAAAAAAAAACCTTATTGAAGGTTCTCACTCCTTTGTGAGAGCATGCTGCAGTCCCGGTTTTTCCCCATATCTATATATTTCTGTAGTATGTTCGCACAACAGGGAGTGAAAATATTATACTGTGCGACTGATGATTTGCATGTGAATGAAATTTACTCATTAAATCATTGGAACTTCCTAACTAGGCCTATTTTATATAGGGCACTGAAACTTCAAAAAGCAGTAGTTAATTGTCATAGCCATGAAATAGTGCTGAAAGATTAAACTACCGATTTTTGAAAGAGGGGGGTCCACTGGGTGGGATCATTTTTTTGGGGGACAGCTCAAAAAGAACTCCTAGAAAATTAGAATACTCACAAACATGTTACATTGTGGATTTTCATAAATAAAGATACTGTAGATTACAACATCCATCATTAAAACCTTTTTTACTCATTAGAAAAAGAGGTTTTTATTGGTATCGCTTCTATGGTATTGGGATATATGTATGAAGTTAAAAAAGAGAGCCAGTAGTTTAAGAGATTGCTCTACCAAAGTGATGACAGACTTACTTGAACATCGAGTTTAGAATGTTTCAGGCAATTAAATCAAAAAACAAAAATTGTCACCTGCACTGCCACAGACAATCCCAATCAAGGAGGTTAGATTCTTCACCTAAATGGAAATGAACATTTCCACTAGGTAGGTCTTCATCTTCTGTTTCAGGGCACCTCCACATTTGCATGACATCCCCAGCAGTAAGGAGTCGTGAACCTAAAATAACAGTACAAATGTAAAATCATACTCTCTGTGCAACCACAACGATCCAGGCAGAAAGACACTTTAAATATTTGGATGGATATAAGAAAGCTGTGGGTACTGGAGTGTGTAATGGGTAGTGTAAAGTCTATCCCAGAAGTTATGACCGCGGTGCATCAAAGAGTTGTTACACTAACATATCAGGATCCCTGTGGTTTCTATCACTCAGCCTTACGAGTAATTGAGGTCAAGTGACTACTGCATTCAAGAGTGAATAATATACCATCAACTGGCCATTCATTAAAGGATATAAAATTCCAATTTTTATAATTTTACAAAATACTTTCTTGGATTTTTAGTTTCATTTTGGGAATAATCATGTCATGTGGCAAATTCAATCTGATTGATTTTGCACATCTATTAATTCCTCAGAGTGCGAGCATATATAATCTGGAATCATCTCATGAGTCGAGTGGTGTTGTTTTGCTTGAAACACCATCTAAATATAATCTTTCAACTTGGAAATTGGTTTTGACACTTCATAATGTAAACACTGACTTCAGCATCCAGCGAAAATATTCACTCTTGAATGCAACAAGACTTCAAAACTGAATTTTCATTGCTTATTACTTCATTTTCTTGGATTAAGTGTGGAAAAGTTTTGCTCTTTATTCACTCTTGCCTGTAACCATTGTAACAAGCAGCTGGGGTCCAGCGAGTCAGCGATGCTCATGGTGAGTTTGACCACTTAAAGCTGTCAGTATCAAATTAAATTGTTGTTGATACTGGCTCTTTGAGAGTGAAATGCCGCGGTCATAACCACTGGGATAGACTTTAGTGTGATCTGTGTGCATTTGTGGCCAGCACACAGATCACATTGTTCAATGGGGTTTGGTCCAGGACTCGCGAGATTTTCAACAACACGGAAGTAACGTTCACGATTGGTAGAACACTATATCCGTGTTGACGCAATGAGGAGAGAATCCCACAATGATAATAAAAAGTCCGAAAATGAAACTTCGAGATAGTAGTTTATTTCAACGTTTCGACTATATCCTAATAGTCATCTTCAGGAATAATGAGATACTACAGAAATTATGAGATATATATACAATCCAGAGACAAAGAGACTAATTCAAGTAATCAGAGATGATACAAACTAAAGGAAAATTAACGTAGAAACAGTTACACGCTAAAATAGATTAAAGGGAAGCAAACTAAGGGGTGATTATAAACAACAAAAGTGAGTATAAATATAAATGAAACTTAAAGTCAGTAGTAAAAAGAAAGACAAACTAGGGGGCACTTAAATTAAAACTAAGGTGAATACAAGTTAAGTCAGAGACGAAATTGATGAGAGAACAAATAACAAATAATCAAAGGGGAAATCAAGTGTTGAGTTTAACCAGTTTACAGAGGAATTTTGATATAAGTTTATTATGGGGTGAAAAACCATTGTTAAGGTTTACAACGTTGTTCGAATTTTCAATAATTAATGCAGATTCCAAAATATGTCTTCTAGTTTTATCGCTGCAAGGGTAAATTAATTCAGCATTAGCGAAATCAAAATTGTGTGAAGTCTGAAAAACATGACTAGCAACTCCGCTTTCAGGTTTAAAGTTTTTTACATCTAATTTATGCTCTTTTATGCGTTGATTAAGATTCCGACCTGTTTCTCCTATATATACTTTGTCGCAAACTTTACAAGGTATTTTATAAATTCCACAGTTTAGGGATTCGGTTTTCGGTTTGTTATTAATCAATATGTTACTAAGTTTATTATTGTATTTAAAGATAAGTTGTTTATTTAGTGACCGAAGAGTGATCTTTAAATACAATAATAAACTTAGTTTTAATCTTTTGATATTATTCATTCTATCTGAAATATAAATGATGTTATTTCTTAATTCGACATATTTAATTTTACAATCATCCTAAAAATGAAACAATTGTTTCAAACTATAAACTGAAAAAGAAAATAATCCTGAAATTATAATAATTAATTTCCATTTTCTCTTGATTTCTGTAAACAAGATTTAATAAATTTAGTCTATTTTCACTCATTCAAGTACAAGAAATGTATTTGATTAATTCATTAATTCATCTGATTCAACAACTTTCTTATGAGTATTTCCGTTTTTTTTATTATTTCCGTTTTTAAAATTTGATTCTTTAAATTTCTCGATATTTTCATTTATCAAATCTTTTCTAATATTCTCATAATAAAAGTATAATACAGCTAATATTAAAGCTCCTGGAATTAGATAATGTTTTAAATCACTTTTTGCGGTTGGTATGAAATTATTCATTTATTCAAGAAAAATTATTAATTTTTCTCAATTACTTTTATTGGATATTTAGTTTTAAAATATTCAAAACATTTAACTTAATTCAATTATTTTTTTCATCTTAATTTTCTTTTTCAATTATCTCTAATAGATATTAACGTTTTGAATATATTAAACAATTAATTGAAAAATTATATGATCAGAATTAATTTCAATTATCCAAGGATTTCAATTATTTTTAAAATATCAAATTTTTTGATATTCAGATAATTCAACCTTATTTAATAATGATTTTATTATTTTTAATCGATTTTAACTTTTGAATAGGTGAAACATCTAATTTAATATTGATCTACAATTATTTGATTGAAATTTCTTGTTTAATTATTTTTAAAATATTAAACTTTTAGATATTGAAAACATTTAACTTTATCTAATAAATATTTGTTTTAAGTAAATTATTTTTTCAATTATTCTCAAAATATTTTACTTTTGGATATTTAAATCATTTAACTTCATCTAATTAATGTTTGATTAAGATGAATTAGTTTTTCAATTATTTCTAATTGATTTTAACTTTTTTGAATATTGAGAACATTTGATCCAATTATCCTTTGATTGAAATGAATTATTTTTGAATTATTTTTCAAATATTAGACTTTTAGATATTCAAAATTATTAGCGTTTTCAGTTTTTCCACAGAAAACCCTATTGAGATTCGCGTGATTATTATTATTTTTCTTTTTCCCTTTTCCTCAGAGTTGTAGTTAGTGAGTGACAAAGATTCAGCAGAAGATGTACCTTTATTCGCCATGCCGAATTTAGGTACTACTTGCCATTGATTTGATGACCCAGAGTGCCAAATTTGGGTACAAAGAGTAAATGTTGCGTATTTTCACACTACATATCAACCTTTCAAGGATATGATGGATGATTAAAGCCGTTTTTGTTTGCTTAAGAATGTGCTGTTCTTTAATTCGTTTATACAATAGTAATTGATAGTAAACCATTTGAAAACTAGGTCAAACCTTGTATTAAATAGTAATGCTCCAGCAGCTAGTACACTCGAGTCTTTGTCTCCATAAATGGCACAAATTAACATAAACTCCTCGCCTAACCAATCAAAATTAAGTAAACAAACTGGTGTCAGGAACCATTCAACCATTGATATACGATGTGCCACATTAGGCATCCCATCACTCGATGCATTAAGAACTGTGCCAAAATCATGTCACCCTCCCCTATGGCAGCAACAGCTACATACAGACAAAAAAGCCCAGAATACTTACCATTCATATTCCAGGACAAGGTTGCGACATCAAATGCAGCGGTAATGACACCTGTTTGATACCACTGAAAATCCAAGCACTGAAATGAAATCAAATGATTTAAAATATTAACAATTGGTGCATGAACCTTGAAACTTCCTTGAGAAAAACATAAAATTCCAGACATTTTGGACCACACAGAAACTTTCCACGGTGGAAAAGACAGTTATCATTATTATAATAAGGGTATACTGTCGTTTCACAGAAAACCCTATTGTAATCGTCGTGATTATTATTTTTCTTTATTTTTAACAAAAAATGTATCTTCACCCAGATTCGACTACTTATCAGTAGCAAGAGGTCCTTGAGACTTCATCGAGATAATCGGAAGTTCCAGCTTGGGGAAAGTAACAAGTCCCGCCTCTACGGGAAGACTGGATCAATGTTTATAAACGTATCAATTACAATTACATGTATAACAAATATATATGTCATCACTTGTGCTGAAATGTAATTTAGAATTCAATACTGTCCTAATTTTAAAATATGCTTGTTTTCTGGGTTTACTTTCTCATAGATTCGCATGAGCTAAAACTTTTCACTGGTAATTAGGGTTTTCTGTGTCTTCAAAGAAAACCCTATTGAGCTTCGCGTGATTATTTGGGTTTTCTGTTACTTCATAGAAAACCCTATTGAGATTCGCGTGTTTCTTATTATTTTCATTTTATGTCACACTATTTTCACTTAAAGAACATAGGCTTTGTAACCTTGCTACTGTTGCCGATACAATCCATATGATATCCTTCAGCTCACTTCGATCAACAAATACTCAGGCGTATTTTGATAAATCAATTCACCACCGACAAATCATTCAGCCATTCATTTTCTATTTTTAACTATTACCCATTTTCCTCATCAAATCATATAACCAATACACAAGAAATTCTCTGCTCTAGATCTTAAAAGCACTGTCGAGCCGTAAACATTGACGAATTGACATGTGTCTCTACATCGTCGTTCCAGGATCAGCTGTGAGTTTCTCCTCATCATGAGAATTAAATCAAGTACAAATAAATTTATTACTACCAGTTATCTGCCCGCGGGTTTCAAGCAGTTAGTTTAACAATACCTATTTTTCTTTACCAAATTTACTATGTATTTACTAGGATAAATCATTAGAGTACCGGTGAGTCGTAGGCCTAAACAAAACATGCCGAAGAGATGTAGCGGAAAACTGTAGTGTCTTTATTTGGCCGCAGGCTTTAACCATTTATAAATACTCCATATTTCCTACTGTACATACCGATGATCGTTGTCAAATCCACAAGGTATTAACTGAATACAAGTATATAACACTCTCTTATCCATATGCTGGACTCACGCTTGAGGATAAACTAAGTTATTCTACTTTTCAACGCCCCATGGTGACCAAATAGAATAACTAATGTCCTTAAAACATACCACAATCATAGACGAAGTTATGAGCAACAACTTTGCAATTTATTGTGGTAACAAAATATTCATATATATGGTATAAATTATACCATATATAATTATTACAATATATATTCAGGTATAAATAAAATAAAGAAATACTAAGTTATTGTATTATTCAATACCCCCTGGTGGCCATATAAAAAATCCAATGACCTTGAAACTCACAAAAATCATAGCACACGTTATGAGCTACAACTTTCTAATTCATTGTGGTAACAAAATATGCTCAGGTATCAACATAATGTGGAAAAACTTTTTCCCACCTACAAATAAGTACTGATGGCACCAAGATGGCTGCCAATTGCGTCATAATTGGCTGATCAAAAATACCTGTCTCAGGTATAACACATCCCTTTTCAAAGAATACCCATCACAAATTGCAATGGAAAATAGGAAACCAGTAGGAAGCTACAGGACTCAGAATTCGGACCAAAATAGACATTTTTGGGCACTAAAAAGGTCATAAGATGGCCATCTTGAGTCGAATCCACCCAATTTTTCTTATGCTGATGGGCCTTTAAGGGATTCAAATATATACCAAAAAACAAGGTCATTGATCAGAGCGTCTTCAAAATTACCCTTAAAAAGTTCAAAAATGTGTAAAAAGTGCTGATTTTGGCGAGGAACGATGGCTGCTAGTCGGCCATCTTGATTCTGACAGGGCCAGTTTTTGGGCTGAAGATGTGTCTAGGGTAGATACATGAGTAACTCAAATATCATACCGCTGGGACTAAAGTCCCAAGTTGGCTAAAAATGATGTTTTAGGTCGACTGCCAGTGCATTGTGGTCCCAATAAGACTTTTATAAGGTATGTACCATCAAAACTGACTGAGCTAGGCCACCCGGTATGCTATCAAGTCAGTTTGAAATAGACATTAGGTTAAAGCTAAGTTCCCTGTAAAGGAGGAATCAGATTTATTAGAAGGCATGTATTAGTTATTTACTGGTTCCGACTTCCAATGATCAATCACAACTATCAACGATATTTTATTGGCAAAAATGAACATTTTCATTGAAAATTTTGTTGAAAAAACAGCTTGTTTAGGTCGTTTTACATTTTAGATTACTGTGTACATCATTTATCATGACAATGAAGGACTTAGGATTCTACCATGCGTGACTCCCAAGATGAGGCGTTCCGTTGATTTCGGAGATAACTGCTTAGCCATTTGAGCGACCCATCATTGATACTGTTTCCCAATAGCTTGTTCATTAATGGCTGATGTTGTACCTGACGAAATCTATAAAGACTAATTAAGGCCTAAGATTTGAGTTTCCAGAGTCAAATAAGACCATCAGGTCCAGTGGTCCATGGCTTCAAGTAGGTATAATTGACTGTTTGTCGACCTTCCATTTATAAAACTGTGTTGACCATTGAACAGGATTGTAAGTTTTAGAAATGAAAAGCGTTTTCCGAGCACTTAGAGCAATCTTGAACCCATGAACGACTATTATATTTTTGGAAGATAATGGCTATTTCCAATGTGGCACATCCTCATTCGATGACATTCAGCATCTCACGCATTATGGGTCGAGGCCTGAATTATTGCAGTTAAAATGTGCCGATCAATGCTCAGTAAAAATCATCACAGCGTATAATATCTGAAGGCATTCGCTCGTACACGCGTGGCAACAGTAAGTAGGCCTATTATTATATACATTACTACTTTTGCTGCGCGCATGCCTGTCCGCAACCAATCGCTAAAATACATACACATCGTAGTAGATACAAATTCAGTGGTGCAATGAATACGCATTGAAATGCAAGGCAATATGTGACAATAAGTATAACAGGCGCTGAAAGCTTTTATGGTTCACCGGATTCCCTATTTCGCCAGAGCAGTTGAATGAGAAAATCATTGCAGTCAGAATAATTGCAGTTAAAATGTGCCGATAAATGCTCACTAAAAATCACCACAGCGTATAATATCTGAAGGCGTTTGCCCCGTACACGTGCAGCAACAGTAAGTAGGCCTATTTTTATATACATTACTACTGTTGCCGCGCGCATGCCTGTCTGCAACCAATGGATAAAATACATACACATCGAAGTACTGTCAAGTACCGCTTCATTCGGATCAGTTTTACTCGGATTTCGACGTATCTCGGATGATTTTCCCTTCAGTTTCTTATTATAATACCTTACAAAAATGTCACTTAATTCGGTTCGTATTATTCGGATTTTCGGCTGTTCCGGATGAATTTTCAAGTTCCATTTGTCCATATCCTTTGAAATCTTACCACTTTATTCGGATGATAAATTTTGATATCGAAAAGAGCACAGCGGCAGTGCCGTGCGACGCGACATGATGCAATCCACGCTCAATAGTCATAGTGATGTGCTGCATTACGCGTCGCTGCGTTGCAATATACAGTATATGATCAGGCAACAGTCTATTAAAATAGGCTAACGGTATTGATTGTTGCGATAGTAGGCCGTAAGCCCAACCCGACAGTCACCGACGTTCATGGGGCTTTGGATGTTCCAAACAGATTTGCACTGGCCAAATCTACCGACGAGAAATTCGTTGATGGAGTATTGGTTTTCTCTCGGAAATGTGAGAACTTTCTTCAACGGGACGTCCCGAAACGCGCTAAGCAGACATTGATTTCTGCCTTCTTTGTGAAAAAAGACTGAGACTGTTTATATTGCCATGGCGTATGGTTTATTCATGATACAATGTAATAATACCTACAATAAAATTGATATTTAGTTTCGATTTAAATTGCAACACTCATTGTTGTCATTTTCAATGGTAGAGGCATGTAAATTGCCACACAAAAGGCTATCTATTTAATTCGGATTTCACATAACTCGGACGAATTTTAGCGGTCCCATGTGATCCGAATAAAGCGGGTTTGACCGTAGTTACAAATTCAGTGTTGCAAAAAATACGCATTGAAATGCAAGGCAATATGTGACAGTAAGTAAAACAGGCGCTGAAAGCTTTTATGGTTCACCCGATTCCCTATTGCGCCGGAGCAGTTGAATGAGATAATCATCACCCCCCCCCCCCCTATACTTTTACATCATTTTTGTACTATTTGGAAAATTGATATTTTTTTCAATACCGAAATCCACGGAGAATTCTCATCTCAGCAAGTAACTGGACAAAAATATGTTTCATTTCAAAAGGAATGTAGGATAACACATTACACATATACGGAATACAGCAATTGCAAGCGATAGCTATTGGTATGCCATCAGCTTTGGTTTTAACTTAAAACTTGAGTTATCAGTAGGTCAAGTATATAACACAAAATACTTACATGGGAAGAATCATGATGAAGTAATGGAGTTGGTTCAAAAATGCAAACTTTATTTCGATATGAGGCAGCCACCTGAAAAAAGAAATTTTCGATAATTGGTTTCAGCAAAAATATCTCATTTTTATGAATTTTTGGTTTCAGTCAATAATCTATAAATATGTATTTTGACATCCCAATGCGGGTGCAATGTTCAGGTTTGCTTTTAGAGGTTAATGTTTCTTCAACCCAATTTTTCATGCAATTATTGGCCAAGAAAAATCGAAGCATCATCAAAATTTCAAAAAGGTTTAACTAGAGCTACAAAATACCTCTTGCATGATGAACAGTTTATATAATGTAATAGATAGAGATCGCTAACTTTTGACAACTAGAGGACCAAAGGTTCTTTGCGTACGAGGTCCAGTTTCCATAATACTATTGAAAACATATCACTCCAGCTTTTATTGTGCCGATTTCTTTTTCTGGGGCACTACAGCGAGACCATAGGCAACGCCAGGATTTTTGTTGGGGGGTTCGAATATTGGCTACTGGCGAATCTAATGAGGCAGCTAGGCATGAAAACCTGCCTTTGACAAAGATCGAAGGTCCGAAGTCCCCACGGAGGTTTGGAGGTTCTCCCCAAGCGTATTTTCAAAATTAGGAGCATTTTCCCGCCACCTGGCGTGATTACCTTGTGGAAAAAAATGACAACCACGAAGAGAAACAAATTACAACAATTGCATGTTTGTTTTATTTAATATGTATATCTTTACAAATACTATTAAGCTGTTAACAAAACTATGTAGTAAAAAATGAAGAAACCTAGCCGAAAAAAGGGGGTTCATTCGCACTCCCCGAACCCCCCTGGTGATGCCTGTGGAGTCTGAAACTTCATGTTGGTAATTGCTAGATTACTATGAAGATTGTGTTGAAATAATTTTGCTGTATAGATAAATTCACAACTGAAAGAAAAAATGTGACTAACTCGAACGACTGTAGGTGAAGAGAAGCGAACACGAAAATAGATAGGAGCCACGATTTTTCTTTTTAAAAAATGAAGACATTTAAGCAAGAAGATAACTTGCATTTCCTTTCAAATGCCAATCCACTACGATTGTCCGATAAAGTTGAATGCCACCATAGAAGAGACAGGGAACCAGTCAATTCAATTCAATTCAGAATTTATTTTACAGAAAAGCGGTTTTAAGTTTAAGATAAACTAAAAAAAATATCAATGTTCATACAAAGCTTTTTCATGTGGCCGCTAACGCGAGCACCCAATGAAAGTAAAAGAAAATAAAAAGAATTTTTTTAAACGTGAAAGTAAATGTTTTGTGAAATTATAATTGCGCTAATAAAGAATGAATTGAATTATCGTGGGCACTATGCCCTGCATGAATACTTATTTCAAGACTGATCACACGCTCAAACAAGTTGGTGTGCGCTGCTGAAATAACAAAACCGATAAAACAAAATCATAAAACAAAGAAAACGACAACCGATATAGCTCATAAACGAAAGGAACCTAGATTTTATTACTGCATTACATGTCTGTAAATATCAGATCCCAAGAAAGTTTCTCATGAAAGTTATCGACACCCCAAGCAAGTTATCAATCCGTGTGATAGCAAGATGGGAAACCTACAAGCCCATGACTGCAAACCTACAAGCCCATGACAATGGTGAAGATGCAATATCCACTCAACAGTAATTGTGAGATATGAACTTATTGAGTCACAGTGATAGCAAAAAGCTAGACAGATACGACTTTCCTGATTCAAAGATTTTTTATGACCAATGTGTATCATTTGCCAAGACATTTTGAAATTAATTTGACTGATTATAACTTAAACGAAAATCCACTTATTACAAAAACTTATTACATTCAAACACTGTATGAAAAACGCATGTCTCAAGAGCATGCGCCAAAATGAGCATTTATAGTGTATGCAGTGTGAGACACGCAGTAGTAACCTGCCCGGCGTGCTAGCCACGTATACACTGACACAGAGAGACACTAACTGTTGCCACACAATATGTCTGCAGTGAATGAATAGATGCACTCCACTACCATACAACTCAGTGATTATTTCTTTCAAGTGTAACAAGAGATCCTCGGATTTTAATATCTCAGCCGTAGAATATTACATCGTAGAGGATGTATGATCGCCATCTGATTGATGCATCTTTTAGATTTTGGTTGATAACTTCTACAAGAAACGAAATTCTTAATATGGACTTTCCTAAATTTACACATAGTGTACGTATGTTTAATCAGCATCAAAATTAAATATTGGTACTCTAGATTAGAGATTATAAGCAGAACAAATGAAAAATAGTGAAAACTTTGGATTGAATTCAAATGATGGGAGAAGACTGACATTTTACAGATTATAAGATCGAAAATAAGGACGGAAAATATCAAGAAAATAATGTGTTTTTTTTTCAAATTACGCATAGGCCTACTCATGTTCGGCATGAAGTTTCTGGCAGAATTTCAGAGAAGCTGTGCTTCAAGTAATCAAATAAATTGCCCATGGGCAAAGTGTTGTTTACCTTGAAAACTGGAGCCTGTTTGGCAAGGGCATTGCTTGAGAAAAATCTTTTTCATTAGTGAATTCAAAGATCTATTATTAGGGTTTCTGCGGCTTCGCAGAAACCGTATTGTAATTGTAATGAATGAACTGGCAGAGGCGAGAAACTAGCTAAGAATTGTCTGGCAGTATGGAGAGACTAAGATATTATTTATGTCGGTAACTCAAGTCTGGCGCACACTTTTTTCATAAAATCTTCAGAAAGCAAAGAATTTTCTGGCCAATATCTAGAGAGCACATAACGACTAAAATCATTCTATATCTTTTTCAATGAAATCTTTATTCTTTAAGATTTCTATTTGATTTTTCACACTTTTCACTGGCAATGGGGACAAGAACTAGGGGTCCAGAGGCACCATGCCCACTTGGGAAGTGGTTTTAAATGCTTAACAATCTAACTATTTCAATATTCAACGCCCCCTGGTGACCATATACATAAACCAATGACCTTGAAATCCGCCACAATCATAGAACATGTCAGCAGCTACGATTTTGTAATTGATTGTGATAACAAAATATGCTAAGTTATTCGACTATTCAACTCCCCCTGGTGACCATATGCAAAACCCAATGACCTTGAAACTTGCCACAATCATAGACGATGTCATGAGCTAGATATGAGCTAGATTTGCAATTGATTGTGGTAACAAAATATGCATATGTACAAATATAATATAGAAATACTAAGCTATTGAATTATTCAACGCCCCCTTGTGGCCATAGAAAACTAGGGGTCCAGGGACACCATGCCCACTTGGGAAATGGTTTCAAATGCTCAACAATCTAACAATTTCAATATTCAACGCCCTCTGGTGACCATTTACAAAAACCAACGACCTTGAAACTCACCAAAATCATAGAACATGTCAGCAGCTACGATTTTGTAATTGATTGTGATAACAAAATATGCCTCGTTACCAATTTAATATGGAAATACTAAGTCATTCTACTATTCAACGCCCCCTGGTGACAATATTCAAAACCCAATGACCTCGAAACTCACCACAATCATAGAACATGTCATGAACTAGAACTTTGCAATTGATCATGGTAACAAAATATGCCTAGGTACCAATATAATAAGGAAATACTAAGTTATTCTACTATTCAACGCCCCCTGGTGACCATATAGAAAAACTGATGTCCTTAAAACTCACAACAATCATAGATGATGTCATGAGCTACAACTTTCCAATTGATTGTGGTTACAAAATATGCATAGGTACGAATATAATAAAGAAATGCTAAGATATTGAATTATTCAACGCCCCCTGGTGGCCATATACGAAATCCCATTACCTTGAAACTCACCACAATCATAGAACACGTTATGAGCTACAACTTTCTAATTGATTGTGGTAAAAAAATACGCTTAGGTATCAATATAATGTGGAAAAACTTTTTCCCACTTACGAATGAGTACTGGTGACACCAAGATGGCCGCCAATTGCGTCATAATTGGCTGATGAAAAATACCTGTCTGAGGTATAAAACATCCCTTTCCAAAGAATACCCATCACAAATTGCAATGAGAAATGGTAAACCAGTAGGAAGCTACAGGACTCAGAATTCGGGCAAAAATTAACATTTTTGGGCACTAAAACGGTCATAGGACGGCCATCTTGAGTCCGACCGACCCAATTTTTGTTTCGTTGATGGGCCCTGAGGGGATTCATATATATCCGAAAGATCAAGGTAATTGATCGAAGCGTCTTCAAAATTTCCCTCAAAAAGTTCAAAAATGTGTAAAAAGTGCTGATTTTGGCGAACAACAATGGCTGCCAGTCAGCCATCTTGATTCTGACAGGGCCAGTTTTTGGGCTGAAGATGTGTCTAGGGTAGATACACGTGTAACCCAAATGTCAAGACGTTACCTTGAAGCGTCTTCAAAACTTCCCAAAATAACTGGATTCCGTCTACGGACGGTCGGACGGACGACGGACGAAAAGTGAACGCAATAGCCCGCTGGGACTAAAGTCCCAAGTGGGCTAGAAATCAATGATCTTGAAACTCACCAAAATTATAGAACACATTATGGGCTACAACATTCCAATTGATTGTGGTAACACAATATGCTTAGATATCAAAATAATTTGGAAAAACTTTTTCGTAGGAATGAGTACTGATGACACCAAGATGGTCGCCAATTGCGTCATAATTGGTTGATCAAAAATACCTTTCACAAGTATAAAACATTCCTTTCCAAAGAATACCCATCACAAATTGCAATTAGAAATGGCAAACCAGTAGGAAGCTACAGGACCCAGAATTCCAGCCAAAATTGACATTTTTGGCCACTAAAAAGGATATAGGACGGCCATCTTAGGTCTGATCGGCCAAAATTTTCTTATGCTGATGGGCCCTTGGAGGATTCGAATATATATGAAAGATCAAGGTAATTGATCAGAGCGTCTTCAAAATTTCCTTAAAAAAGTTAACAAGGTGCCCAAGGGCACTGTTAGATTCAGCGCAGAAGTTGAAGAGTTAATAATCCACCATACTAGACCGTACATTGGTTTAATATCTATTTCAACTTGACTTGTGAGTATTCCAGGTGCCCTAGCTCGCTCATTTTTGGTAGTACATACCGGATAAAAATCTTATTAGGACCAGAATGCACTGGCAGTCGACCTAAAACGTCATTTTTTAATCCATTTAAAAACCGTATTGAAGGATATCCAAAAAGTCTGCACTGAAAGGGGTTCATGAAAGAAAAGAGACTCCATGATTTGACAGTTTAATGATATGTTTCCATGCCTACCAACTGAAGTTTGGTAAGTCGGCATGGAAACATTGTTTAACTTTCAAATCATGGAGTCAATTTTCTCTTTTTAACCCCTTTCAATGAAGACTTTTTGGATATCCTTCAATACGGTTTTAAATGGATTAATAAATGATGTTTTAGGTCGACTGCCAGTACTTTCTGGTCCTATTTGGACCTTTATCAGGTATGTAATACCAAAAATGAGCGAGCTAGGCCAATATGCTTAGATATCAAAATAATTTGGAAAAACTTTTTCGTAGGAATGAGTACTGATGACACCAAGATGGTCGCCAATTGCGTCATAATTGGTTGATCAAAAATACCTTTCACAAGTATAAAACATTCCTTTCCAAAGAATACCCATCACAAATTGCAATTAGAAATGGCAAACCAGTAGGAAGCTACAGGACCCAGAATTCCGGCCAAAATTGACATTTTTGGCCACTAAAAAGGATATAGGACGGCCATCTTAGGTCTGATCGGCCAAAATTTTCATATGCTGTAGGCCCTTGGAGGATTCGAATATATATGAAAGATCAAGGTAATTGATCAGAGCGTCTTCAAAATTTCCTTAAAAAAGTTAACAAGGTGCCCAAGGGCACTGTTAGATTCAGCGCAGAAGTTGAAGAGTTAATAATCCACCATACTAGACCGTACATTAGTTTAATATCTATTTCAACTTGACTTGTGAGTATTCCAGGTGCCCTAGCTCGCTCATTTTTGGTAGTACATACCTGATAAAAGTCTTATTAGGACCAGAATGCACTGGCAGTCGACCTAAAACATCATTTTTTAATCCATTTAAAAACCGTATTGAAGGATATCCAAAAAGTCTGCACTGAAAGGGGTTCATGAGAGAAAAGAGACTCCATGATTTGACAGTTTAATGAAATGTTTCCATGCCTATTAACTGAAGTTTGGTAAGTCGACATGGAAACATTGTTTAACTTTCAAATCATGGAGTCAATTTTCTCTTTTTCACCCCTTTCAATGAAGACTTTTTGGATATCCTTCAATACGGTTTTAAATGGATTAATAAATGATGTTTTAGGTCGACTGCCAGCACTTTCTGGTCCTATTTGGACCTTTATCAGGTATGTAATACCAAAAATGAGCGAGCTAGGCCAATATGCTTAGATATCAAAATAATTTGGAAAAACTTTTTCGTAGGAATGAGTACTGATGACACCAAGATGGTCGCCAATTGCGTCATGATTGGTTGATCAAAAATACCTTTCACAAGTATAAAACATTCCTTTCCAAAGAATACCCATCACAAATTGCTATTAGAAATGGCAAACCAGTAGGAAGCTACAGGACCCAGAATTCCGGCCAAAATTGACATTTTTGGCCACTAAAAGGGATATAGGACGGCCATCTTAGGTCTGATCGGCCAAGATTTTCTTATGCTGATGGGCCCTTGGAGGATTCGAATATATATGAAAGATCAAGGTAATTCATCAGAGCGTCTTCAAAATTTCCTTAAAAAAGTTAACAAGGTGCCCAAGGGCACTGTTAGATTCGGCGCAGAAGTTGAAGAGTTAATAATCCACCATACTAGACCGTACATTGGTTTAATATCTATTTCAACTTGACTTGTGAGTATTCCAGGTGCCCTAGCTCGCTCATTTTTGGTAGTACATACCTGATAAAAGTCTTACTAGGACCAGAATGCACTGGCAGTCGACCTAAAACATCATTTTTTAATCCATTTAAAACCGTATTGAAGGATATCCAAAAAGTCTGCACTGAAAGGGGTTCATGAGAGAAAAGAGACTCCATGATTTGACAGTTTAATGATATGTTTCCATGCCTACCAACTGAAGTTTGGTAAGTCGGCATGGAAACATTGTTTAACTTTCAAATCATGGAGTCAATTTTCTCTTTTTAACCCCTTTCAATGAAGACTTTTTGGATATCCTTCAATACGGTTTTAAATGGATTAATAAATGATGTTTTAGGTCGACTGCCAGTACTTTCTGGTCCTATTTGGACCTTTATCAGGTATGTAATACCAAAAATGAGCGAGCTAGGCCACCTGGAATGCTCTCAGGTCAGGTTGAAATAGACATTAGTAAGGTGCTCTATCAGCTTAAACCTGATATAAAAGGAAATGCATGTTATATAAGTATAATGTAATTAGATTTTGAATGACAAACAGTTGTTTATATAAAGAAGAGAAGGTGAATATACGTAACACATTTTAAGTAGGCCTAATCAGAGATCATAATCGGCCGTCAAAAATATCAGAAATAAAATTAAGAATTTTTGTGGATTGAATTAGCATCATCAACCGGCAGAGTCAGCTGCCTGAAGCGAGCGCCGAAGGAGCGATACTGGTTAAGGGGGGTCTGGGATACCTCCCCCAGAAAATTTTGTAAATTTGGAGTGCTCTAGACGATCTGTGGGCCTTAGAACTACACGAAATCAACGACAAAATCACTTTAAACGGATAGCCATTTTCATTGTTTACCACCATTTACTGAGCTGCCAGTTGATTGCGCCAACTATGACGCGTGTTTTTTTCTGTTGGCTTCGAGTCCGATAAATCCACGTTCTCATTACACGGCAGTCAGTAGAACTCAGATATAGACCTATATCAATTTTCTGTGGATCACGTTGTTCTAGAACGCTATGTTGTACTATTTATAGCGGCAGTAGACTATTGTGCAATATACCGGAGATCGACAAAACAATACTCCAAGACGTTTTAACGGTCTGATTGAGTTGTTGATGGCCATGACAAGACCGACCCACAACCTACCCCCTCGCCCAATTATCTCAACGGATTTACACAGATCTCAGAACCTGACCAGACAAAGAAAAAAATATTTGGATTTCTGATAAAAATTGGAAGATTTATGATCCCTGCTAATAGATTTAGAAATGAAATATATACAATCATTATAAATTATAAGCCTCCTAATAAATTATAAGGTTTCATTAAATCAAAAGCATCTCAGATGTCATATTTATATTTTTGTTGCTGAAGCTGAAATCAAATCTAGCTGTATCGGGAGATGAGAAAGTTTTCTAAGTTCCGTACAAACTCTGTCAGGATTTTCAGGATTCAAAGCCAAGACCTAAGGCTAAAAAATAGATACCTAGTCTCTCCACTCATTGCTGAGTTTAAAAGTTGACACAGCCGGCCACAGATCTACCCTGTACCTTACTTTTAAACCATGATCAATGATATTTTACTGTAACAGACACGGCAGTTTTAGAAATGGACCGAACCGATAAACATTATACAACTAAAAAGATTCTTTCTGTGTGGTCGGGTTAGTAACAAGTTCAACATTCTAATCTCTATCTATTCTCAAACTATAATAGATCAGTTCGACATGAGCAATATGTACGTGTGAGCAATATTGATTCGCCGGACAGAAGCGACAGTCTACATTCCCCTGTAGTATTATTTTGACGGTATTGCAGTTGGAACCACGCCGTATGAGAATCGCAGCCACCTTGCTACGTACCCATCTCATCTTCAACCTTAGCGTCAAGCAGTAGCGCAAGAGACGCATAGGTCAACGAGACGTATCCCAGGCAGAGGCAGCGTCAAAGCCAAGTGAATAACAACTGATGCAGCAGCAGCAGCAGATAAAAAAGACAAACACGCGGAGCGCGTTTTTAATGCTCGAGAGTGGTGGCCACTCTCCTACATTCAGGACGCGTAGGTGCATGATTATTTGCTTAATATGATGATAGGTATGTGAATTGAACTATTATGAGATGAGCTAAGGGGGGATGTGGGTGGTGTGATATTTGTGTGAATGTGAAGGTACTGGTGGAAGGATTCAAGCAAAGGTACATACAGAACGGACAGTTATTACTATTTAGGCGTTTTTGTTTGGTTCGGTCCTTATCAGGAGTTTGTTAGTGATTAGTTATAATAGTTTTTTTTTTTCTTTTTTGTTTTTTTTTAAATATATGTATATATATAGTTTTTAAATTCAATGTTATACACACAAAAATAGAAGTTTTCTACCGTCAAGCGGAGTTGTAATAAAGTACGAGTACTTCGAGATTTCTATAAATAGTGATTAGTATGATACGTATATATCACAAGAGTCTATGATATAATATATGGTAAAATATATATGTATATAATATGATACACAAAAATAGTGATTTTCCTCCGTTAAGGGGAGTCGCGATATAGTTAGAATACTTTGTCAATTACTATATACAAAGCTTATAATGTACATTTCTTAGATATGTTAATAAGAGTATATAGTTCTACTGCATATAGTTCGGTTCACGTGACGTGTTGTGTAAGGAGTAGCGACCTAGATACGGGCTACCTATATAGTTCGTGTAACACAAAGAAATCTTCCATTCAATTCACCGACTACGCGGGTGTCGGTTCGTAGTAGAGTACACGCTATAGAGTTATAGAATTGACTTAAACGCTTCCACGATGTCTGAAGACGGCCATGGACTCGAAATATCGTAAAAGACACTCCTTAGTATCGGGTTATTTCGGTTGGAATTCAGGTACGTTTTCGTTAAGAGTTTAAAGCGCTGTTCGACAGTTTCTATTCGAGCTTGCTTATGTAGGTCTGCCGTTCTTGTATAGCGCGGTCGGCCTAGAATAATCCGTAAACATTTATTTTGGTGTATTTGAAGGCGGTCTAACTGACTACATGGGCGAGTTACCAGTATCGGAGCTCCGTATTCATAGATTGATCAAATGAGTAATTTAAAAGCAGTGAGTATGTATTCCATTTTTACGCGGTTTCGTTTCAAAATAGCTAGTATTCCAATTCTTTTATTTGCCTTAATTAATCTCTCTGTTATTTCCAGATTCCAGCGTAGATTAGACGAAAAAGTAATTCCGAGGAATTTGGTAGAATTTGATAGCGGTATTTGTTGGCCGTGAACAGTGTGCTCAGTGTATGGGTCGGTATTTATTAGGCGACTAAAGTGTATACTAACACATTTAAGCGCGTTTACTTTTAGCCTCCACATGTCACTCCATTGAGTTAGTTTGTCTATCGATTTTTGATGGAGATTTTCGATTGTTTTAGTTTTTACATTGTGCGTGTTCCATAGACTCATATCGTCTGCGAACAATGACGATTGACTATAATGACTAGCTTTAATTGCATCCGAGGGAAAATCGTTTATATAGATGATCAAAAGTGTCGGCGAGAAAATCCCTCCTTGAGGGACTCCAGCGTTTATTTGCCTTGGCTGGCTAATACACCCTTCATTAGCGACTTTAAAAGTTCGACCCTGTAGATAGTTTTTTAATAAGAGCTTAAAGTTGGTTGGCATAGATAAATGATTAATTTTGTAGATAATTCCGTCCTGCCAAAGTTTATCGAACGCTTTCTCTAGGTCGAAAAAATGTAGCACGCGTGCATTGCCGACGTTTTAAGCCTTTAGCGATATCATGAGACATTTTTAATATTTGATCTATGGTCGAATGTCCTTTTCGAAAACCAGCATGTATTTCGGTAAAGAAGTTGGTATTTTCTAAGTAATCTGTTAATTTATTGTTCATGATTTTTTCGAAAATTTTGCCGATCGAGTTGGTTAAACTGATAGGACGCAAATTTTTGCAAAGTGTAGCATCTTTGCCGGCTTTTGGAATCATAGTAATTTTCGCAGACTTCCAGAATGATATACAGTAGCCATTTCTTTGGCAGTAGTTAAAAATGTGACATAGGTGGGTTAAAAATATCGGAGGACAATTTTTAATAATCGCATTCGTGATTCTATTTTCTCCGGGTGCTTTATTGAGTTTCAACCATTTGATATAGCGTTTTATGTCTAATTCAGTAATTGTTTCGTTTAATATATGACCCGTATCTTCTTCAGTATTTTCGTATACGAAGTTTCTATTGGATTCTTCTACGAAACATTTATGTTGATCGCTGAAGTTTGGATCAGTAGGCGTTTGAAAAACGTCGAATAAAAAGTTGGCGTATAGTTCGACGATAACTTTATCGTTACTCGCGGTTCGATCGTTATAAGCTAAATTCGAAATACTTTTTTTTTATCAACGTTACCGTTAATGTTTTTAATACCTCGCCAGAATCTACTCGAGTTCGGATTCAATGTATTTATGTCATCTAGTAGTTTTTTAGTCTTGTTATTTTTGTGTTCTCGCATAAGTTTTCTAATTTCAAGAGTTAATCTATTATATTGTGATTTTAAATAAGGGTGACGCGTTTTAACGTATTCTCGTTTTAAATAACGTCGTCGTTTAATTATTAATTCTATATTACGAGGTAAGCGGTCAACTCGTTTCGATCTTTTATTATTTTCCATGCTATTTTGTCTTTTAATTTCGTTAATTATTTCTAATTCTATTTTGCTGTAAATATTTTCCACCTGCTCGTTAGTAGTTAGATTTGTTGTATCGATCGTTGAGAGCTTGTCAGATACGTTGTCGTGGAATTTTGACCAGTCGATATTTCTCGTAGACAGTAAGTCGGTATATAGTTCGCGTTCGATGACTTTCGGACGCGTAGAAATATTTATTAAAATTGGTTGGTGATCACTATCGACGCTATCGCAAACATGAAAAGAGTTTACTTTAGGGAATATGTGCGAACTACAAAGCGCTCTATCTTGAATATCAGTGTGTCCTCTCACGCGGTAATCATAATAGGTATGGTCTTTTGTATTTAATGAAATGAGACCGTGCGTATTAATAATGTTCGTTAGATTAATTCCGGCTGTATTAGTCGTACGGTTACCGAGTATCGGGTGTTTAGCGTTCAAATCACCCAAAATGAAAAAATTTTGATTCGATCGTTCAATGACTTCTACAAATTGTTGTTCGAGAATTTTCGCAGGTGGGCAATAAACCCCTATGACATTGAAAGTACTGTTATCGTTATTTTTCACCGATAAAGCTATATATTCAATTGAGTCGCTGTTAAAATTAAGTCAGTTGTTCGATAAACAGGTCACGGTTGAACAGAGCCATTAAACCCCCTCCGGATTTCCCTGTCCTCGGCTTATGGATTTTCTTATAATTTTTCGGATCAAAGTTAATCGTTTTGCATTTAGTTTCTGCTACGAAAAGAATATCGATATTTTTATTCAAAAGTAATTCAGTTACTTCTGGCAATTTTTGCTTCACGCCGTTTATGTTTAAATAACATATATTCAGAGAAGACTTAGCCATGAGAAAAAGTTAGATAATTGTTTAAAAGAAAGTTAATGTGTTAGATTAAAATCAGTACATCACTTACGATTTTATTTAGCTAGATTTGTGTCGCTAGCAGATAACGGTCTCGTTATTTTTATCTTACTCAGCCGGTGTGAGTTTTTCCCGACTGTATGTTCGTATATATCTTTACCGCTGATTTTTAAGTTAGTATGATCTAATGTGCTTTCGTTTATCCTCGCACAGATGTCGGATAGGCTATTTTCTTTGTTCATACGTACTCTGTAAATTATGTCTGCAATTAGCGATAAAAATGATGTTTCGTTTAGTATAATGATATTATTCGGTGGAGGGCTTTCTTTCGGTTTATCTAGTGAACTTCTACGTTTCGGTATAGGTCTTTGGTTTTTATTTTGTTCCGATGAAAAGGGTTTCTCAGATACAGATTGTTTTTTCTCAGATACAGTTTTTTTCTTTCGTGGTGTTGGTATCGGTTTCCTACGCTCTTTTGTTTCAATCGGTCTAGAGTTGGATTTCGACCTCGACCTCGACCTAGATCTCTCTCGTTGTTTCTTTTTAATTTCTTACTGCACAAATGTGCAGGCTTTGTCGAAACTGCGGTGTTCTCCACCGCAGTTCGAACAAACGTAATTTTCTTTTATTTTACACTCATAAGTTTGGTGAAAGTGGGCGCACTTCGTGCAAATTGCTTTGTCTTCTGTGCAGTTATATTGATTATGCCCAAACATCTGGCATTTCCTACATTGGAGTAGTGTTGGGCTGCGTCTATAAGCTACGCATTTCTTCCTCACACCGGCGAAAATCTCGAGTCCATTGCTTAACAGAAAATCGTAGTCTGTTTTTTCTGATAGAGCGACTTTAATCTTATCTGTTGTTCTGTTCGTTGCTGCCGATTTCATTTTTGTCGTGTATTTTGGAGTGATTGAGTGGTCTTTAAGAGCGATATCTATGTCTCTTTCGCTGTACTCAGCGACATTGTTAATAACGACGATGTAATCTATTTGTTTTTCGAGCTTATAAAAAGATATTTCATATTTTTCGAAAGTGGTATTTTGAGAATTTAGGATCAGTTTCATATCGCGGTACGTTTCCGGATTAACTCGGTAATCGCCGGACATGAGACGTTTGATAGACTTGATTTTAACGTTTGGAATTTCTTTGACTAAGGTTCTGATGAATACTGGTTCGCTCATATATTTAGCTACTCTGGTTACAATAATCGGGCGACAAATACCGTCATCCGTCGACCGAACCTTACTTCGTCTCTGTCCGTCGTCCGACGGTGACTCGCACGCTGGCCTTTTTTTCGAAGTCGGTTCTGCGTTAACTTTTACTGGTAAGATTGGATTTTCTATGTTTGTGTTCACTGCCGGGGTTACTGCAACGACCTCGGCGTATGTAGTGGATGGTTCTCTTAGAATCGGAGACGCTAATGCATCTTGTCTTTTTGTAGGTGTTCTAGAGTTTTTCCCAAACGAATTCAACAAAATGTTCACTAGGAGATATTTGTTTACTGGATTTTTCAAGGACCACCGGCGACGAGGTCCATGGTTCCGGATCACGTCCGGCTGGAGGTGATCGTAAAACAGACATATTCAAACGCCAATTGAAAAGGGTAAATAATTTAACGGGTATATATAAATATAAATATATGTTCGTGTTTATATAGAACTACAGATTGTACGGTTTCAATCTTTTCAGAGTAACCGATGACGAATTTTGCAGAGCTTGCCGGATTAGGACGAATCTCGGTGTCGTGTCAGTTCAATAGAAAGTAGCTAATAGTAACGCGATAGAGCGTGACGAGTCAAGACCAGTGTGCTTTGTTGTAACTATGGCTACGAACAAAAGAAAATGCAACGGAGCGTGACGAATTTTGAATCGACGAAATACGTATGGATAATGTATACGTGTGTGCGTACTCGAATTTCCGCAACGCACGTAACCTAGACGAAAGCCTATTTGTATTCCGAACTAATTCTCTAACGTATACTGTATACTGTTACGACGATAACTTGCAGTATATACGGATAATAATATGTATAATAATGTGTGTAATATATGGTATGATATGTGTGGTTTTAGTCCTAAACCTAACTTAAACCTATTTTAAAAGAGAGCAAGCCTCTATTGTGTGGCCGTCAAAGTATGCCCTGGGAGGACTCAGTTAGCTCCTCAGGACGTGCAACTCTGATCTCTCTGACCTAAGACTGGGTGTTTAGTTGTGGAAATGTGTCGTGATGGGATGAAAATGATATGAAATGAAGATGAACTGGATCTAAGGAAGGACTTACGAAACTGCCTAACTAGACCCAGGGAATGTTCTTGTCGCGAAACCAGTTGATACGATCTTCGATCTTAGGATAAGGAGAAATCACCTTTCATCAAATTACGTAGAGCAACAGTAAAAATACCTAATCTACGGCACCTACGCGCAGTTTAAAAAATTTTTACAACCAAGTTGAGGTTTTTACCCGAACTTTGCTGCGTGCCAAGTGCGTTCTCCCACACAGGACACCACGAAAATAAATAACAACTGATGCGGTGTTCGAATTAAAGTATATACTACACGATATTGGTCAACCTGTATGGTATTTTTAATGCGAATTAGAATTGTTTAAAATTCATCTGTATATCGTTACAAACGTTTGTTCGTCAAGATAATCCCAAGAGTATGCATAATTAATTTTAGTACAAATGTTTTCAAACAAATCTTTTTTTATTAAGAGAATATCCTTATCTTAGATTACCGGCTTCGTTGATTTTGGTGAGCTTTACGTGTTACTAAAACGAGGGCGCTATCATGACAGCTCCGCAGTAAATACTGTCAACTACACTGCGCATCAACAGCAAATGTTGTACAATATTCAGCTCATGTGTTTACGTTAGTAGATCAAGATGACGTCACACTACGCTGCTAAAAATCCCCAAAAATGGCATAAAATTGCCAATTCACCCAATTAAGGCTTCTATTATATGGTATATTTTCAAGTATGTTATAGGGATTTAAAGGGTTATATTGGTCTTCAAATATATTGCATTAGTAATTCCATTTTTAATTATCTACATATTCATAGTTCAGTTCATATGTACAGGATTTATATATATATATATATATTTGTAGCTAGTGACAAACCGCAGAAAAGACTTTTCCTGTTTATCTAATCAACTAATTAACGAATGTTTGCCAATTATAACACTAGTCGCTTAAACATGTCATAAACCTATTCAATGATTATCTGTATGTTAGTTTTCATAAAACCAGTGACTGTAACTACATTCTCTTGTAAACAATGTTGCTAGTCTGAGTGACTCTTGTAATTAAGTGGAACAATTAAAGCTATTTCTACTCAGTAAAACAAAGACTGACCAATCGTACACAAGGGTTTGACCAGTCAACTTGGGGGAGTGGCCTAAAAGATCTTCCTGTGGTTTAGCTCGGGTTAGGTCATTCTACCCCGGACGTAAAATAAACTGGTCATCTTTTATATATTTGTTAATCATCAATTTTAGGTAAGTCAGTCTTGTACATTGTATTTAACTAAAACATCTTAATATAGGCCTGGATAAACTTAACTGTATTTGACTTATTTAGATTAACTATATCATAATCATTTGACCTTCATGTAAATCATCTATAGTTCTATCATATTCAAAACATTATGTACACCTCATATCTATTACATTATAAAATCATTCTACCCCTGGACGTAAAACAAACAGGTCATCTTTTATATATTTGTTAATCATCAATTTTAGTGAATCTTGACGAGCCGACTATAATACTTCATCAATAGCCTTCAAAAGCAGACATCACTCAGCTGCCATTAACAGTCAACTAAATGCAGAACCCGGCCCGTGAAACATTTCACACTCGGAGGAGATAGGGGTCAACATGAATTCCACACTCCGTTTAATACTAATAGATTCAGCTGAGCTGAATCTAAAAATGGTGCTCGTCTTCGACCGCATTTGTCTTACAAATCAATGTCCCATCTTCAACTGTATTGCACAATTACCTTTATCAATATATGTTGATTATCATCTAGTAGTATTCTATTCACTCATTGCCTGCCAAGTACTGGTACGTTTGATATCTCCTATCACTTGCTTGCCAATACCGTACTGATACGGTTGACTTGTTTCTTAATTTTAACGACAGATGGCGAATTCATTGCACACCACCAGTTAGTTTAATGCCTTTTACTACTAAAACAAACTACCATCAGTCGTTCTATGCAGTGTGTAAGTGACGTCATCCATTGAAATGGGGGCTGAACACACATGAATGGGCATATTTTATGCAAAATACCCCCTCTGCACTGGTGATTGCTGCAGATTTCATCACTTCTAGAAGAAATGCCGCTTATTTTACATGAAAAAGCAAGACCAGATGAACAAAAGAAAACAAATTTGATGATGATATCTCCTTTAGTTTTTGTTTTATGAATCTCTGAAAAACACGGAAATCCTGGCAAAGTGCAGCATTTCCTGAAAAAAAAAGGCCTGGCAGGCAAAAGAGAGTTAATTTAGCTTCAAAATTACCCTCAAAGAGTTCAAAAATTGTGTAAAAAGAGCCGATTTTGGCGAACAACAAAGGCTGCCAGTCGACCATCTTGATTCTGACAAGGGCAGTTTTTGGGCTGAAGATGCGTCTAGGGTAGATACATGTGTAACCCAAATATCAAGACATTACATTGAAGCATCTTCAAAACTTCCCAAAATAACTGAATTCTGTCTACGAATGGACGGACAACGGACTAAAAGTGAACGCAATAGCCCGCTGGGACTAAAGTCCTAAAAGACTAAAGTGGGCTAGAAAATAGAGAATCTATTCACCATTGCCAGTGACGAGTTAGAGTTATCTCGTCATGAGGTTTTCCATACTAAAATAGATCAGTGTATTGATTTATCAATGTACAAATGGTACTGGCAGCATGTAAAATGTGTAATGTAAACTAGGGGTCCAGGGACACCATGCCCACTTGGAAAGTGGTTCCAAATGCTCAACAATCTAACAATTTCAATATTCAACGCCCCCTGGTGACCATATACAAAAACCACTGACCTTGAAACTCACTACAATCATAGAACATGTCAGCAGCTATGATTTTGTAATTGATTGCGATAATGAAATATGCCTCGTTACCAATTTAATTTGATTTTGATTGGTTTTATTTTCATAGAACATAGTTTAGTACAATAATTTATCTTACAAAATACCACAATGAACTATGAAGGACTCGTCCAGAGCCTGAAGGCTGTAGCTCTGAACAGAGTGGACGAGCCCTGGTGACTATGAAATGGATGATGACAATGATACAAATGTCAATATTATAAGGCTTATCTATGGTAAGCTATTTTCAAAACAACATAAAACATACAATGGTAATACTACAATAACTATTATATAACATAAACATACCATGATAGAATATTTTAGGGGGACGGGATGAATATTCAATATCTCTTGACGAGCTGCTTTTTGTAGAGCCTGGTGAATGAATGAATTGATGGAGATTTTCTGATTGTGTTATCGATTGTTGGCCAAATGACTGGAACTTTGTTAAGAAACGATTTATTGAACATATTCGTTTTGTGACGGGCAGATTGTGGATAATTTCTTGATCTTGTGTTATGTGTGTGGTTTACTTGGTTATGTTGGAACAATGCTCTTATCGGGGTGGGCAATTATCCTTCGAAGTATTTGTAGCCAATTTTTGCGAGGTCTAAATTTATTATGTCTTCAAATTTTAGGATATCATATTTTTTAAATAAGTGTGATGTGGAGGCATTATAGCGGCTGTTATTGATATATCTGATTGCCCTTTTCTACAATTTGAAAATGGTGTCTATTTGCTTTTTTGAGAGAAGAGTGCCCCATGATTCACTCCATAAGATAAATGTGTATGTATATAGCCATAATACAGCAGTTTCTTACTCCAAGCAGGTATAAATTCTTTTATTCTCCTTAATAAATACAAGTTTCTATTGATTTTTGAACAGGTTTGTTTGAATTGTTCACAAGATAGATTTTCATCAATAAGTACTCCCAAAATTTACACTGTTTTACTGATCTTATTTTCTCAGTACCCAATATGAGATCTTTATCTGTTTGGAAACTTTTACTTCTGGGCCTAAAAATCATGCAATTAGTTTTCTTGAAATTGACTGTTAATTTGTTAGCATGGAACTAATCGATCAGTGTAGATAGGTCATCTTTCAGAAGATCTAAAATAGTGTTACGATTCTTTCCGGTAATATATATGCTAGTGTCGTCTGCAAATAATATACTCTTACAGGATTTTAAAACTTGATGGGCATCATTAACATATATAAGAAAAAGCAGTGGTCCGAGTATAGAGCCTTGATGAATTCCGTATTCGACTTTAGCTAGATTTGATTTGATTCTGTTGACCTTTACATTCATTCTCCTTTCACTGAGGTAACTTTTCAACCATTGCAATGGAATTCCTCTTATTCCATACTTATCTAATTTGTATATTAACGTTGGGTATCGAGCGAGTCAAACGCTTTAGACAGATCAAGGAAGACTCCAATTGTGTTATTACCATTATCGAAGCTACTAATTATATTTCCGGTTAATTCAAGTATTGCTTGAGCAGTTGAATGATTTTCTCTGTACCCATATTGGCTGCTGTAGAGTAAGTTGTTCATAATAAAAAAGTTATATAGCCTGTTGTGAACTATTTTTTCTAGTATTTGAGATATTACGGGTAAAAGTGAGATAGGCCTGTAGTTAGTTGCTTGGGAATTATCATCACCTTTGTGGATAGGAATAACTTCTGCAATTTTCATTAATTTGGGTACTACGCCATCTCTTAATGAATTGTTAAATATTGTACATAACGGATCACATATAGTATAAATTACTTGTTTTAGGAGATTATTGCTAATGTTATCAAAACCAGTACTACTTTTATTTGGTAATGATTTCACTAAAGAAATGATCTCATTAGTATCAGTAGGTCTAAAGAAAATGTTAATATTGTTATGGATATTGAGGTATTCTTGAAATGAATGCTTAGAAGTTGGGACTTTAGTGGCATACTCTTTTCCTATATTACTAAAAAACAAAGACAGTGAGTAATTTTTTGTGGTCTTTTTCAATTTTTCCATCAATTTTTAGATTTTCAATAGTAGATGATTTGTCATTATGTTTACCTATGTAGCCACTACTATGGGGGGTCCCATCATTTTAGTTGAAACAGCCTGTAGTCGGTTTTATATATATTTCCTTAACCCCTTGACCGCCACTTATTTTTATAATAAATATACCCGTACGCCACTTATTTTGGGGGGATTTTTATGTCGTGACCCAAAAGTTGAAAATTGCCTTCCAGTCACTTATTTCTCAATTAAACTGCTATAAACCATATATATTTGAAAAGGTAACATTCAGAGCTATCTATTCAAGCCCATAAAAATACTTTTTAAGATACTTGGTTGTTCATGATGATGTCATTATGACGTCATCAATATGGCCGCCATCAAAATTTCATATACACACCTCCTTCTGAAATAGAATTTTGCATATAAAAAGTGCAGAAACAGTTTTGTGTGTGCCTGAATGGATAGATATGAATGTTACCTACAATATACAACCATTTCTGTGTGATTAGATCTCCAAATAAATGAATAAAGGTTCTTTTACCTGAAAATATCCGTTTAGTGAAATTTCATGGAAAAACACAAATATCAATTGTCACAGTTCATATGCAGTTGTATCCAGTTTATAAAGTATGCCATTGTTCAAAACAGGGTGCAGCACAAAGAGGCACATTTCCACAGGCTACACACCTGTATTTTGTTTCAACACGTTTCCGTGTTCCTGGAGCCCCATTTTCGCGATCACGTTCTGACCAGATTCGACAGACACGAAACGCAACTTGTCTGTTTCCAGTAGGAGGATTCAAAGCTGGGAAGTGTCTTCCACTAAAGCGGATGGGGACATCATTTGACGCTCTTGGGCGACCCTTAGCTGCAGATGTTGGATCAGCACCAACACCCTCCACAATCTGACTTATCAAACGTGTGCGAAATTTGAGATGTCACGTGTTGCTTCGAGTTGGATCTGCCTTCTTCCAGAGAACCAAACTGTTGAATATTGCGATATCGATCAAATGCATAGCTAGTTTACGGTACCATTTGATTGTTTTAGGATGCATAGCATAAGCTTCAAGCATTTGGTCCTTGAGATCTACGCCTCCCATTTGATGATTGTATTCTACAATTACATGTGGCTTGCGTATTGGCTCTTGAGTGGTGCGGTTGACTTTCCCAGTATCAATGATATGTTCATCATGATAGTTAGATAACATTGAAACATACTTTTTGTCCAACCAACAGAGTGCTAACAGTTTGTCTGAGCTTCTATGTGTAATGTCTCCTTTCAACAAGGGAATTTGTACCCCATTAGCATCATAACGATACTACAGATCTTTGGGCATGTGTTTTCGATCAAGCCGAACAGTACCGACAGCATGAGTCGCACGTTGATATAACTCCAGAAAAAGAACAGGGCTCGTGTAGAAATTATCTACCGTCAATTTGTATCCCTGATCAAGCAAACCATCCATCAAATCCATGACAACATCATAAGAAACACCATGCACAGACACTTGATTTGCAATTTGATCTTGTCCAGTATATAACCTGTATTTCCAACAGTACCCAGTGCTACTTCCGCACAGCTCATACGACTTTAGTCCGAAACGTGATCGCTTTTTGGGTATGTACTGCTTGAATATCAGCCTGCCCTTCCATAGCAAAAGAGCTTCATCTATTGACACACACTGTTCAGGGGTGTACATGCGTGTGAAACGGGCAGTAAGATAATCAAAAAACGGTTTGATCTTCCATGCACGCTCACCCTCTGGTCGTGGAATATTATTATTCTGAAAATGTATCGCACACAAGATTTGTAAGAAACGATTCCTACTTATAATTTGCCCAAATCCTGGTGTTTCCAGAAGACTGTCTGTTGACCAATATGAATCAACTACTGGTTTTTCTACCAATCCAAACATTATTACCAATGTCAAAAAGCGCCACATAGTCTCACGATCAATCGGTTTCCACTTATGCATACGTGCATATTTTTTATTAGCAGGCGTGGTTATTTTTCTCTTATTTCCATACCGATTTGTTTCTCTCACCACAATATCAATTCGTTCATCGGTAAGGAACAGTTTAAAAAAATCCCATTCTGTAGCATCATTTGGTAATCGGAAATTTGGACCATGTTGTCCTGTAAATGGAAACGAGTGAGTTACCTGTGGGTCTCTTTTCCATTCTATTAGGGGTGGTTGATGAGGTTGATGACGATTACTTCCTCAAACACCAGCTGCACCACGAGCATGTCCACCACGGCCTCGAGCTTGGCCACGACCACGGCCTAGAGCTTGCCCACGACCACGAGCAACGATGCGTCCACCACATGCTCGTCCGCGTCCGCCTCGTCCATGGTCTCCACTGATATTACCACGAACAGCTGATCCATCGCTAGCTCCACTGTCGTCATCAGAATCTTGACTACTAGGTAGGCTTACAGCTCCTGAAAAATAAATAACCAGAAATTCATGAGAATTTTGCCTATAACTTCAAGACCGTACTCCAAAACGAAAACACGGAGGAATACAAAGAAATTATAGGTACTGTAAAGTAGGCCTCGAGCAATAATTCACACTGATATGTGACACTGACATTATTTATGTTGAGAGTTGATGTGTACATACCTTCAGATTCGCTGGCAGTGCCATTATCATCACTATGATCTGAATCCATAGCAGAAACCGACGGCGACGCTCTATCAGCATCGCTAGATTCGTCATCTTCAGCATCCTGTAAGGCCCTATCATCAGTATTATCACTGTCACTGACAACATCCTGATCACTGCCATCATGGAAATTGGCATTTTCACTTTCATTTCCGCTTGAATAACTAAAATCATCATCGTTTATTTGATCAACAACAGCTGCAAGATCATACCGTTTAGGTCTACGATTAGCCATGAGAATCTCACTCATACACATAGATTGTATCCCTTGTCATCAAAACACCAGCAAATTCATGAAATTGCTTCCATTTCAAGTACGTGAATGTTTACTACGGTACCTATATATGCGTAATGTTACTCGATACACAGTAGACCTTGCAAAGGCAGGTCGAATCCCATATACATAAATACCGACAATATCGGTACCGACAATATCGGTACCGACATTCCGGGGAGAAACGGTGATACCGACTATATCGGTACAGGCGGTCAAGGGGTTAAAGTCCTAACGTTATATCTAATTTTTTTTTTATCAATAAATGTTTGATCTTAAAGTTAAATGTAAAATCTGTTGGTTCGTGTTGTCTAGTTTTCATAACAGGCATTTGCTGAATTTAGTTCACTAGTTTAAACATATTCAAGTTTTATGAGGTCGCTGGCTCATGTAGCCTTGGTGCTAATTATTATGAGATCTGAATTTTGACTATATTGACGTATTTGCTGATGCAATTTTTACCAGAAGCTATGGGGTTCACAAGAATTTCAATCATTTTAATCTCATAAAGAATTCATTTTTCTTAAATGAAGATGAATATTAGGATTTCACAATTATGTGGCGGGAGTTGAATACATTAGTCTTATTTTGGGTAAGTTCTTTTTATCCATTTTAGGGGATAAACTATCTAATTTTTGACTTGAATGGATTTTTGAGAGATTATTTTTAAGGGAGCCCCTGCAGGAAGTTGGGCGTGGATAGTTTAGAGAGAGGGGAGACGCTTTTGAGATTTCGAGAAAGGAGGAAGCTCAACTCGAGTTCTCCTGCAATTTTTGAGTTTTTACAACTAGTAAAATTTGATACGTAATTTATATAAGAAATCTTTTGTGGCAGCTTTTTCTTAAGCTAATTTAATTTGATTTTATTTTTATTTTTCTGATCTAAGTTTCGTAAAAAGGGCCCTGTTTATTTTCATTTTTTTCTGATTTTGGGTAAGTTCTTTTTCACCATTTTAGGGGATAAACTATCTAATTTTTGACTTGAATGGATTTTTGAGATATTATTTTTAAGGGAGCCCCTGCAGGAAGTTGGGCGTGGATAGTTTAGAGAGAGGGGAGACGCTTTTGAGATTTCGAGAAAGGAGGAAGCTCAACTCGAGTTCTCCTGCAATTTTTAGTTTTTACAACTAGTAAAACTTGATACGTAATTTATATAAGAAATCTTTTGTGAAAGTTGTCATAATCGTCACAAACTTTTTTTACTGTTGGAGAACTTCTAACGGGATTGAATTTTAATCATTACGGAGTTGTGTTCGTGATTCAGAAGGACACTTGTTATTAGTGGTAGTAAAAGTTTTACGGCCACAGAAGTTTAACCAGCTTGGTGATAAACTAGGGGTCCAGGGACACCATGCCCACTTGGGAAGTGGTACCAAATGCTCAACAATCTAACAATTTCAATATTCAACGCCCCCTGGTGACCATATACAGAATCCAATAACCTTGAAACTCACCATAATCATAGAACATGTCAGCAGCTACGATTTTGTAATTGATTGTGATAATAAAATATGCCTCGTTACCACTATAATATGGAAATACTAAGTTATTCTACTATTCAACGCCCCCTGGTGACCATATTCAAAACCCAATGACCTTGAAACTCACCACAATCATAGAACATGTCACGAACTATAACTTTGTAATTGATCATGGTAACAAAATATGCCTAGGTACCAATATAATAAGAAAAATAATAAGTTATTCTACTATTCAACGCCCCCTGGTGACCATATACAATAACTAATGGCCTTAAAACTTGCCAAAATCATAGATGACATGAGCTACAACTTTTCAATTGATTGTGGTTACAAAATATGCATTGATACGAATATAATATAGAAATACTAAGATATTGTATTATTCAACGCCCCCTGGTGGCCATATACAAAAACCAATAACCTTGAAACTCACCACAATCATAGAACACGTTATGAGCTACAACTTTCTAAATGATTGTGGTAACAAAATACGCTTAGGTATCAATATAATGTGGAAAAAACGTTTTCCCACTTACGAACGAGTACTGCTGACACCAAGATGGCCGCCAATTGCGTCATAATTGGTAATACTACTGGTAACATTACTGGTAATAATAAAACATCCCTTTCCAAAGAATACCCATCACAAATTGCAATGAGAAATGATAAACCAGTAGGAAGCTACAGGACTCAGAATTTGGGCCAAAATTAACATTTTTGGGCACTAAAAAGGTCATAGGACGGCCATCTTGAGTCCGATCGACCCAATTTTTGTTATGCTGATGGGCCCTGGGGGAATTCACATATATCCGAAAGATCAAGGTAATTGATCAAAGCGTCTTCAAAATTTCCCTCAAAAAGTTCAAAAATGTGTAAAAAGCGCTGATTTTGGCGAACAACAATGGCCACCAGTCGGCCATCTTGAATCTGACAGGGCCAGTTTTTGGGCTGAAGATGTGTCTAGGGTAGATACATGTGTTACCCAAATGTCAAGACATTCCCTTGAAGCGTCTTCAAAACTTCCCAAAATAACTGGATTCCCAAGTGGGCTAAAAACATTGTCAAGTAAAACTGTTTTTTTTCCGCGTACCAAACTCCGCGTACCACCAGTGGACTTTCATCATCAGTGATATTTGCGTGACGTGCAAATTATAAATTCGACAGATACAACGCATTCAGCAAACGTTTAAAAATTTTGGAACCACAGATCAGCAATTACTACAGATTTTTGACAGCAACAGGAACCACAGCGGGCAGTGCGATCTTTTTGGAGCGACGCTAAGTTAAAATTTATAAACTTTTGGAGAAAAAGAACTTTAATTGATCATTGACTTACATTTAAGCTAATTTTATTTTATTTTTATTTTTCTGATCTAAGTTTCGAAAAAAGGGCCCTGTTTATTTTCATTTTTTTTCTAAGTACCTTAGTTATTTTGTTTTTGAATTATTATCTTAATAAATTACTTATCTTCCATATATATATAATCTACGAATTACTGGTTTTTTTTATTTGCTGTTCTGGACTCATGCCCGCACGGTGGCATAGTTTTTATTTTAGGCAAGTGCGGTTACACCTATGGTGGTCTTTAGTAAATCCCATAACTTTCTACTGTTATTTCTAAAACTAAGTATCTTATTCGCATTATAACTATGCTTTGCTCTTCTTCTTAAATAATTCAACTGATTTCGATAATCAAAATATCTTACGTATTTTGGATCACTTTTTGGAGCACCAAGTACCTTACGATATAAACGATCACACTTTTTTGACGATGTTAGTAGACCATGTGTCATCCATGGTTCGTCTATATTTATATGCCCAATTTTCCTTTCAGTCGGGGGTGCATGTCTATCTAACGATTGAGTGAGCTTTTCAATTAAATAGCTTTACCCATCATCGCTGTTCATGTTTTCAATTAAAGCCCAATCAATTTCAGAGAGTTCATTATTAATATTGGTTAAGTTGCTTCGATTGAATCTTCGAAATAATTTAGTTTCCTTTGTTTTTATTTTGCAGTTCCTATCTTTGATTGATATATAACAGGGCAGATGGTCTGATAGGTCAGTTGTGATAATGCATGATCTATAATGGTCAGTTAGTTTTGAGCTTATATATATATTATCAATGAGGGTGGCTGTATTGTGTGTGATTCTAGTTGGACGTAGTATTGTTGGTATTACTTCATAGGAGAGATTCAAATCAAGAAATCTAGCAGTGTTTCTGTGGGTTTCAGTTTTGATGAGGTCCAAGTTTTGGTCCATCCCAATGATTATATCTTTTCTTTCAGTTCCCAGTATTCTTTATAGTTCTCCAACAATAATATTTCTAGCGTTTTTCCCGGTTTAGAAATTATTTCTATAAAACAGGATTCGAATTTACCCTCTTTAAATACGCTTATGTCATTTCTGATCTTATAGGAAAGTCGCTTGCTTGCATAAATCGCCACCCCACCTTTCATTGAGTTAATTCTGTGATTTTCTATCAAGTTATAGCCTGGAATTTCACAAAGGTTATGGTTAATATCAGTAATAAAAGTTTCACATAATAAAATTAAGTCTAAAGCAGACTTCCTATGGTCAAATTTTGTTATCAAAGTTTTAAGTTCATTTAGTTTACTAGGAATGCTGTGTATAATTCAAATGAAGAATATTCAATTTCGATTGACAATCAGGATAATCCAGTTCATTCATTTCAACATAAGGAGAGTCATTGTTGACTATCGGTTGATCGCCGAATACATTTAATAATAGACTGGGATTGTTTCTTATGTTTTTAATGCGGCTCTCTGGATCTGTATTACCTAAACACATTTCTTTTTACTAAAAAATTTTCAAAAATAGAACTTTAGCTAAGATCCCCAGATACCAATATAATTCATATTCATGTATTACAGAACAAGTTGTAATATTGCTTGTATTGAGTTTCAATGAACTATTCATATGAGTTGAGAGTAGATGATATATATAGCAAAAGCATTTAGCAAAAACATAATAATTTAGTCTGGTTACCCAGAAAAGCATTTTGGTTATTATTTAAACCAAACTGATACTCTATATTAGGATTGGTAAGTTAATATGTACATATCAATAATTTGGTAATTCAGAACGTTTGACCAAATATTTGAATTATTGGTAAGATCCATTTAGAGATACCTGTATTGCTAACAATGTATAACGCATAAACGAATGAAGAAAGGAAAAATGTTAGTTATTCACAATTAGCTAATTACCGGTACTGCTATTACTTCGGCAGTGGTTTGAAAATGTTAATTCTTTTTTTCTCACCATTCTCAGTGCAACCGAATACTTCTCCATTGATTGTCCACACTTTGTTATATAGTCTCGAGTTAACCACGCGATTAACTAGTTTCGCAAATTCAGGGCAAAGATCTTTGCGTATTATAATCCCTGAATCCTTTAATGTCGCACGTTTCCGAATGATAAAATCCCGCCTATTACGATTGAAAAAGCGCACAATTATTCTGTCCGGTTGTTTAACTCCTTTCTTGTCGTATTTTAGTTGTCTTGGAGGCACTCAGTGTGCTACCTCTACATCGCTTAGTTTTAATCGCTCCTTTTCGCTTAAGTGTAATTTAGTTTTCAATATATTCACAATTGTATCTATACAGTTTTCATCTTTGGACTCGGTGACACCAAAAACTCATATGATTTTGTCGCGAACATTGATTATTTTTTGTTGCTAGCGTTTTGCTCTCGGAGAGCTGGGCATGAAGTTCGCCGATTTCACTTTTGAACGCGGATATATGTTCGGAATGTTGAGATTTAATTTCAGCGATTTTGGTTGTCTTCGTATTGTTCAATTGTTCAATATCGTATAATCTCTCTTCAGTTCGGTAGACAAGGTTGTCAATTTTCTTAGTATGGTTCTCTAATTAACGATCAATGGTATCTAGTATTTCTGTTTTCATTCCAGCTAGTGAATCAATTTTTTTTTAATCATTTCTTCAATAGAATTTGTAAGCTTCATCATGCCCTCTTCAACGGACATTTCAGAATCCACCGTCGAACTTCTTTCCTTCCTTTTTTTATTTTGTGGGCCTTGTTTACGACCCTCTTTAGTTTTAGTTTCTGAGTAGTTTTTCCGTTTGAAAAAACTTCGACTTCAGAATCCGACTTCTCCGAGTCGTTTACGTATACATTTTCGCCGACTGCTGCCATATCTGTTGATCTCTTTGTTTAATGACAGCTGATTGAGCTTTTGACAGTTGACACTGAACTGATCGCTGATCACTGCTATATTATACTGAATATCAAACGAGATTTCTCCGAATATTCCTTCATTTACCGTTTTAAAATCACATTTCAGGCTTCAAACTTTCAGGAAATGTCTGCTACACATATATCAATTTCCAGTTTCTACATTCAACATTGAGTATCGTACATATCAGCCCCAATCCTAATATTTCCAGGAGCGCTTTCAACGTACCCGCCTGTCGTCGGCCATGTTCTCAGGTCTCAATACAATGTAATATGGAATACTAAGTTATTCTACAATTCAACGCCCCCTGGTGACCATATTCAAAACCCAATGACCTTGAAACTCACCACAATCATAGAACATGTCACGACCTATAACTTTGTAATTGATCATGGTAACAAAATATGCCTAGGTACCAATATAATTAGGAAATACTAAGTTATTCTAATATCCAACGCCCCCTGGTGACCATATAGAATAACCAATGTCCTTAAAACTTGCAACAATCATAGATGATGTCATGAGATACAACTTTTCAATTGATTGTGGTTACAAAATATGCATAGGTACGAATATAATAAAGAAATGCTAAGATATTGTATTATTCAACGCCCTCTGGTGGCCATATACAAAATCCAATGACCTTGAAACTCACCACAATCATAGAACACTTTATGAGCTACAACTTTCTAATTGATTGTGGTACCAAAATACGCTTAGGTATCAATATAATGTGGAAAAACTTTTTCCCACTTACGAATGAATGTTGATGACACCAAGCTGGCCACCAATTGCGTCATAATTGGCTGATGAAAAATACTTGTCTCAGGTATAAAACATCCCTTTCCAAAGAATACCCATCAAAAATTGCAATGAGAAATGGCACACTAGTAGGAAGCTACAGGACTCAGAATTCGGGCAAAAATTAACATTTTTGGGCACTAAAAAGGTTCGATCGACCCAATTTTTTTTATGCTGATGGGCCCTGGGGGGATTCACTTATATCCGAAAGATCAAGGTAATTGATCAAAGCGTCTTCAAAATTTCCCTCAAAAAGTTCAAAAATGTGGAAAAAGTGCTGATTTTGGCGAACAAAAATGGCTGCCAGTCGGCCATCTTGATTCTGACAGGGACAGTTTTTGGGCTGAAGATGTGTCTAGGGTAGATACATGTGTAACCCAAATATCAAGACATTACCTTGAAGCGTCTTCAAAACTTCCCAAAATAACTGGATTCCGTCTACGGACGGAGGGGAGGGATGGACATACGACGGACAAAAAGTGAACGCAATAGCCCGCTGGGACTTAGCCTAAGTCCCAAGTGGGCTAAAAATTAGCATTGGCAATGGTGACCGGACCTTAACCGCTAGGTGGCAGTGAACGTGTTAATTTGTCTGATTTTCAGACCCTCCAACCTTTCCAAATCATTTTCAGGAATAAAACTATGATTTTCCGAAAATGGACCAGCTTTCAGGAATCGCAAATAAATAAAGACATAAAAAGATTCATGCTTTTTACCAAGAAAATCAGACGTTTTTATTCTTTGTCAAGATTATCGTTTCGCCTTATAACAACATATAATTAACTCAAATAACTAGGGGTCCAGGGACACCATGGCCACTTGGGCAGTGCTTTCAAATGCTCAACAATCTAACAATTTCAATATTCAACGCCCCCTGGTGACCATAAACAATAACCAATGACCTTGAAACTCACCACAATCATAGAATATGTCAGCAGCTATGATTGATTGTGATAGCAAAATATATATCGTTACCAATTTAATATGGAAATACCAAGTTATTCAACGGCCCTCAAAATTTCCCTCAAAAATTGATTCTGACAGCCAATTTTTGGGCTGAAGATGTGGCTATGGTAGATACATGTGTAACCCAAATATCAAGACATTACATTGAAGCGTCTTCAAAAATTCCCAAAATAACTGGATTCCGTCTACGGATGGATGGACGGACGAAATGTGAACGCACGAAATGTGAACGCAATAGCCTGCTGGGACTAAAGTCCCAAGTGGGCTAAAAATGTTTCTAAATTAAAAGAATAAACTATATATGAAGTTAGAGCCGCTACGATAAGAGTGAGAGGAAAAATGATGCGGTATGTCCGGCGCCGTACACAACACAATAAGTTGACGCACTGAGGATCGCGGGAAACCGATATCGAGTAAGCCAATTGCACACTTGATTGATTTTCAAAAAGTTTATAAGTATCGTCTCTAATATTTAAATGCGATTATCTAACACTATTTTCATTCAAATACGCAATCTCCGCAAAGAAGACACGAGGGACAAGTGAATTAAAAAAAGCCGTAGCGAGCGTGTTCGATTCAGGTAAATGTAGACTACTTGGTACGGGGTTTTTCCCATCAAACTCGGGCCGTTAGCGTTATTGATAGACACAGCATTCAGGACAGAAAAACCAATACAATGCTAGTTGTATATAAATAAGCATTTCATAATCTTTGACGCTGATTTCAAATAGACAATCAATTTTTTTTATAATGCACGGCAGGTATACTATAAATGAGCGCTTTAATGGCTCAGGACGCTTTTACGGTCCAGTATCGCCTACCGATCTTCATTCTCAAAATTTCCGCAATTTCTCCACCAGCAAACGGAATGCGGATATTGGTTGGAAAATACATAACGATTCCAAATAAATTGGAAGGGTTGGAGGGTCTGGATTTTGTATGATCCCAAGCTCTTGAGGTCATTGATCTCTTGTTGAAAGTATGAAATGTTACTCTCTCGACAACTCAACTATGTCATGAAGCTAATAAAGTAAGCCTAGAATTCAAATTCAATTCACCTTTCCAGTGTCATCACAGCAGTCGATGCATCCAACCTGAATATTACCATGTGTTGCTCCAGGAATTATCTGTACACGCTGGAAATCACTGGCGAGAATAACTATATCACAACCTGCAGCATAGGCCTATAAAAGAGAATGATGTCAAAGCTTATTAGTAAAAACCTATCGACTGGTATATAAATAATTGCCCATGGGCCTAGAGGTTTACCACAGCCCGATGAAATGGAGAGATGGGATGATTAAACAAGGAGCCTATCGGCTTATATAGCTCTGTTGTGTGATTTGAAGAAAAAGAAGCTGCATACCAAGGGGTGCCCCATTGTGGCCAAATCCAAAAAGGGCTCTGTACTTTGTAGGTATTGGTCTATAGATTTAGACGATTCATACCAAATTTGGACTTATTCTGATTATAACAGTAGGACTAATAGCTATTTGAATAGAAACTCCACCCTCAGACGCACGAACGAGCAAACGAACGAAAGGAACAACGACGACTCTCCCCCTACATCATCAGCTCCGCTGACCTTTGGTATATAGGCCTATCAGAAAACGAAATAGGGATGTACAATGTAATGTACGAGTTGGTGCCCAAAAGAGAAATGATTTGCAGCAGCTACATCGGCAAGCCGTGGACCCAAGGAGAAGCCGTGATACCGCACCAGCCTATGAACAAAATTCATCAGTAAGACTAGGACCGATTCCATCACGCATCAGGTAACTGGTAATTGATTCAACTACGTGATGAATTCCTAGTATAGTATGGGTTTTTCCCCCCCGAGACCAAATTAGCCGTGCACCATTATAGTAGAGAAATCATTACAATTTTTCATACATGTTGTATGTCGGAACCTGTTTCATTAAAATAGGTATTAGCTCTAAGTTTTTCTACTTTTCAGCGCCCCCTGGTGACCATATAGAATAACAAATGTCCTTAAAACTCACCACAATCGTAGGCGATGTCATGAGCTACAACATTGCAATTGATTGTGGTAACAAAATATGCATTGGTACGAATATAATATAGAAATACTAAGATATTGTATTATTCAATGCCCCCTGGTGGCCATATACAAAACCAATGACCTTTAAACTCACCACAAACATAGAACACGTTCTAAGCTTCAACTTTCTAATTCATTGTGGTAACAAAATATGCTTAGGTATCAATATAATGTCGAATAAGAAAATCAATTTTAATAAATTATATGACGCCTGTGAAAAAAATGTAGAATTTCTGGGATAATAATAATAATAATAAACATTTATAAGGCGCCTGTTTCTTAAAAGATAAGTTCACCAGCGCACTGCAATGGTTCATAGTCACTTAGTATAGGCACGTTGAAAGAGTAGATGTTTTAATGAACGTTTAAACTGGTTGAGATCGTGAATATTACGCAGGTGGTTATCAATGTTATTCCAATGGGAAGCAGTAAATGAACGTCCACCAAAACTACTTAGGTTGTAATGGGCTGTAAACTTTGAGATGATGATCTTAGTGCACGAATTGGATTGTACTGAACGAGTAGATCTCTCAAGTAGATTGGAGCTGGAACGCTGCCTCCATTTTTGGCCTTAAGATAGCAAGCTCAGTCTATCTACGCGCAATGTTGACTGGAAAGTTGCCTCTTGACATCAGTCTCATTAAAAACTACCAAAAACATAATCGTGACAATGTAAACAAGGCAATTCGATACTACGTATCTATGTCCCCCGCGATAGCCAGTATAGAATGAATGACCCCTGAAGACACTGATCTTTGGTATAGAAAAATGATGAGTGTATCCAGGGATAACCATACTATGAAATATCATTTTCCTGCTATGAATGGTTATTTAAGAATTGAGTTTACAGGGTTTTAGGCAAACGACGTCTACCAACCTTGACCTTTGACCCTAGAACTCCAAAATCACTAATGCATTTCCTCTTCCCAGGGGTAATCATACAATGAAATAGCATTTGTCCGTTATCAATGGTTCTTCTTGAATCGTTTTTACAAGGTTTCATATGAATGATATCTAGTGACCTTGACCTTTTTCCCGAAAAAAAATAGGGCACATCCTCTCCATAGGGGTAATCATACTATGTAATATCATGGTCCTGCTATCACTGGTTCTTCTTGAATGAAGTTCATAAGGTTTCGCATGAATGACCTGTAGTGACCTTGACCTTTGGTCCTTGGACACCAAAATCAATAGGGCACATCCTCTCCCTAGGGGTAATCATACTACGTAATATCATGGTCCTGCCATCGAAAGTTCTTCTTGAATCACGTTCACAAGGTTTTACATGAATGACCAGTAGTGACCTTGACCTATGATCCTTGGAGCCCAGAATCAATAGGGCACATCCTCTCCCTAGGGGTAATCATACTACGTAATATCATGGTCCTGCTTCCAACAGTTCTTCTTGAATGACGTTCACAAGGTTTCACATGAATGACATGTAGTTACCTTGACCTTTGGTCCTTGGACCCCAAAATCAATAGGGCACATCCTCTCCCTAGGGGTAATCATACTGTGTAATATCATAGTCCTGCGATCAACGGTTCTTCTTGAATCGCGTTCAAAAGCTCATGCCGACGGACGGACGGAGGCGGATACCAAGTCCGGCCTACGCCGCATGGGGGACAATAACCCGATCAAGACTGCATATATGTAAGTCGACAAACATGTATTCAATATTCACGTGTTAGTGCCGCTTTTTTACTGACGGTCTATCAATGCGCATAGCACTGTCAGTTTCATTGCGATACATTCACGGACCTAACTATGCACTGTATATTAGAAACACAAAACTGCTCCCAGTGTAAAACTTTTACTTTTAGGCAAATTAGAGCACCAGACGTAGAGTACCAACTGCGCGCCCCTTGACGGAGAACCCATCCTCATAGGAGCCTCACCAAAATCAATAGGGCACATCCTCTCCCTAGGGGTAATCATACTGTGTAATATCATAGTCCTGCGATCAACGGTTCTTCTTGAATCGCGTTCAAAAGCTCATGCCGACGGACGGACGGAGGCGGATACAAGTCCGGCCTACGCCGCATGGGGGACAATAACCCGATCAAGACTGCATATATGTAAGTCGACAAACATGTATTCAATATTCACGTGTTAGTGCCGCTTTTTTACTGACGGTCTATCAATGCGCATAGCACTGTCAGTTTCATTGCGATACATTCACGGACCTAACTATGCACTGTATATTAGAAACACAAAACTGCTCCCAGTGTAAAACTTTTACTTTTAGGCAAATTAGAGCACCAGACGTAGAGTACCAACTGCGCACCCCTTGACGGAGAACCCATCCTCATAGGAGCCTCACCGTCGATGTCATACAACTACACTTCGGATACCCCAGGGCCATACTCTCATCTGGAAAATTTGCGTTTCGAAATGTGCTTTCTTCCTATCTAGTCAACAAGCGGGATCATCAACTTAGAGGACTTCTACATCAACATCTACCCGAGAAAAAAAACCACAATAAACTATCGGACTATTTACATGTAGAAAATGACCAAAAACGTATAAAAATGGACAAAATGATCTTCAACCTTGTAATATAGCTATTTCCAGAATCTCAATGTATTGAATTAGGCAGCCAGAAAAATTCATCCCAATCAGTCGCTTGCCGGTTCAGACTGAATGGAAGATTGTTTCGATGAACCGGAACCGAATTTCCAATTTTGTACTTCGATTTAAAAATATTCTGTTAACTCGACTGCCGATCACACATCTATATCTGTACTTCGATTTCCGATTTCAAAAACAAACCCCCTGTTTCGCTCCCGGCAGGTGTGGTGGGTCTGTAAGGGACACTCAATCGAAAAATCAAACAAAATTTACCAGCCAAATAAATAAATAATGGGGACAATCCCTATTTTAAGATAAAAAAAAAGACTGGAGCCAACAAGTGGAGGCACTTAAAAACAAGGAGAATAACTCTATGCCCTGTTTCACAGGCAACCAGTGAAGGGACTTAAGCACAGGTGTTATATGCTCATATTTCTTTGTTTTGGTGACAATACGAGCGGCACGGTTCTGTATTAATTGCAGTCTGTGAAGAGAAGAAAAAGACGATCCTGCCAAGCATGCGTTACAGTAGTCAATCCTCGACAAAACTAGGGACCGCATCAACAGTTTCGCAGCCGCATCAGACAAGTAGTCTACCTATCGCCCGAAGATAATAGGACGTAGCACAGACAACACTACTAACATGTGCCTCCATATTGAGCTGAGGGTCAAAAATAACTCCAAGATTTCAGATAGGTTTATTCGATAACGGAATCTCAAAGTCGTCAACACGAACCGGAGAATTTATTGATTTGATTTGAATTGATCTATCAGGATTTCCAATACGGACTTAATTAATTAAATGTGAAAATTCAATAGGCCCTATGTCTCTCTAAAATTACTCTAAATGTTATTTTTTGTTGATAAAACACATAAATTTTGGTCAATTTTAACCTTAATAATTTGAAACAAGAATAATATCTGCATTGGCATCAATGTCAGTCCAAGTTTAAGTTCGAATCCGTAATTTACACTCCCATCATGCACCACGAAAAGCCGCCATATTTGTCATGTTGTTTCACTTCAACTGTTTTTTGAGGCGACAAGCCAAAAGTTTTGAGCTACTACGATTGTCAAAAGCTACTTAGGATTACAAATTTATGCACAAACAATAGTTAACTTCCATCTAGTCTGAATACCAGTCGTTGTTACGGTTCCCTACAACGTCTGACGCTAAAGTATCATATAGAGGTTAACTCCTGTTAATTGCAATGCAACAACTGATTTTAGTATCAAATCAAACCTTTGTACTAAAATAAATTAATTAGTTACTTTGTTGACTTTGAAAACGTGTTTAATAATAATACTTTTGATGACTTAAATCGCGAACCGGAGAATTTATTGATTTGAATTGAATTGATTGACATAATCAGGATTTCCAATACGGACTAAAATTAATAAAATGTGAAAATTCGAAATGTCTCTCTAAAATTACTCTAAATGTTAATTCTTGTTGATAAAACGCATAAATTTTGGTCAATTTTAACCTTTTAAGAATTTGAAACAAGAATAATATCTGCATTGACATCAATGTCAGTCCAAGTTCAAGTCCGAATCCGTTTTTTACACTCCCATCATGCACCACGAAAAGCCGCCAAATTTGTTATGTTGCTCACTTCTACTATTTTTTGAGGCGACTAGTCAAAAGTTTTGAGCTACTAGGATCGTCAAAAGCTACTTAGGATTACAAATTTATGCACAAACAATAGGCCTAGTTTACTTCCGTCTGATCACAGAACAGTCAGTTTGAGGTAAGTCGATGGTGTTTTAAGGGGTGAAATAGACGCTCAAAGCCTCGTCCCTCAAAATAAGGGACGAAAATTAACCTTATATGAGCACTTTCGCCCTAGACGTTGTTTGAGGAACAACGGCTAGGTATTAATGTATATTTTAACCTGACTTGAGAGCATTCCAGGTGGCCTAGCTCAGTCAGTTTTGGTAGTACATACCTGATAAAGGTCTTAGTAGGACCAGAAAGGACGGGCAGTCGACCTAAATCATCATTTTTTAATCCATTTGAAACTGTATTGAAGGATATCCAAAAAGACTTCACTGAAAGGGATTAAATGAAGAGAAGTGACTCCATGATTTGAAAGTTTAACAATATGTTTCCATGCCTACATACCAAACTTCAGTTGGTAGGCATGGAGACATATTGTTAAACTTTCAAATCATGAAGTCTCTTTTCTCTCATGAACCCCTTTCAGTGAAGACTTTTTGGATATCCTTCAATAGTTTCAAATGGATTAAAAAATGATGATTTAGGTCGACTGCCTGTCCTTTCTGGTCCTACTAAGACCTTTATCAGGTATGTACTACCAAAAACGTTTCACAAATTGACAGTGTCTCACAATTGGATGGAATAATAGGATATATAACTGTCATATCACTAGTAAGTGTCATATAAAATAAAAGTTTTGATTTTAGATTGAAAAACGAAGTTTGTTCAGTATTTTGTGAGGTCGCCGTGTGTGGAGCCAGCGGCCATTATCTTTCTAAACGTATCAGTACCAAGACGTTTTTTTCTCGGATTTATTGCAGAATAACCACTCAAAACACAGATACACTATCAAAAACCCCAGCAACTGTATCCCAAACCCATCGGCGAGTGCCTGTGGTGAGCTAGGCCACCTGGAATGCTCATGGAAATAGACATTACTGTCTGTCACACCTGCTCGACGTTTTGGTCCGTAATTTCGTTAATAATCAGTTGATCTGCGAAGATTATGCATCAATTTGTTCAGTAAGGATTTTGCATTCAGAAATAAATTATGAATTGGCATCAATTTGTTTGTGTTTTCATTTATCAGCAATTGTTTACCTAGTATACGCTCGCATTATGCTGAAAAACGGCTTTTCCAGCCCGTCACGTGGCGCCACCTACTGTATTTTGTTATGCTAATGAGCAGGTGATGACGTCACTGTAACGTTTCCGAGCGTCCGCGGAGCGGATTTTTAAGCATTACGCGATCGTATGCTGAGTAAACTCGATCGTATGCTGAGTAAACTATCGCTCATAGGCCTAAATGAAAACAAAAACATCTTTCGGGAAAATATGTTTAATTCTGAATGCAAATTCCTTACTGAACAAATCTATGCATAATAAAGGTAAATCAACATTTTATTAACGAAATAATGGATCAAAACGTCGCGCGAGCAGGTGTGACAGACAGTAGACTAACTTCCATCTGATTACAGAACAGTCAGTTGATGGTGTTTTAAGGGGTGAAATAGACGCTCAAAGCCTCGTCCCTCAAAATGAGGGACGAAAATTAACATTAGGCTATATGAGCACTTTCGCCCTAGACGTTGTTTGAGGAACAACGGCTAGGTACTAGACTACTTCCTATTTCAATCGTCCTGGTAAAAAGACAATCACTGTGTGCGCAGTGTTATGCTACCTACTTACCGTGAAATGAATACCTTCAACGCTTCCCACGGCGAAACATTGCTCACCATTATTTGTCGCTCCAGTCAGCACTTGGTGGCGATTCATTGTCAACCTCAGAAAGCACCCCCCTGGCCCTTCTCCAGATACTGATGTGGAGGGGCAATGCCCGTGGTGCGGTCAGCCTACCCCTTTTGTTTATTCAGCCAAACAGTTGTGGGCTCCTCCTAGTCCTAGTACTGGTAATAGCCTAGGTAGGCTAGCCAATCGATTAGAAATGTGTTATAACCAATAAGCCGGCTTTATAGCTAGCACCAGCAGGCTGATTCAATTAATTACTTCCAACTTAACTACACTACTCACTAGGCCTACACAACACTAGTACTTGACTACTTTAGTAGGCCGCGCCTAATTAATAAGAGTTAAATTTAGCTATCCTTCTTCAGCACAAATCACTTTTTCGAATGGTTACTGCCTACACTGCAGTTTCGGTCAGATTTCTTTAGTATCCTCGACCCTCCTAGAAGTGGTTGCTGATTTCTGATCAGAAAATGGTATAAGCTGGTGTAATTCGACACAGATCGAAGATGGCGAAAACGGGTCATACTAAACTACGCCAGGAGCCGCTAGACTGGTTGCCGGTCTTTACCTTCAGTTAGAGGCGGAGGGTAGTCTAGCACCATGGGACATGCACACATTGCTGGAACCAATCAGCGGCTATTCTCAAGAAATCCTCGACGCTGACGTCATTACTATATAGGTATTACCGCGTAGGTTCAAAATGGCGGCTTCTGGTGCCGGCGCCGCCGGTGAAAGTCTTAAGTTTGTAACCGTGAAATCGGTGCGACCCGAGCTGGGTGGTAGTGGAAGAACGTCAAAAATGAACAATCCACACGTATTGTTGACGCAGGTGTTGGGCGGCGAACTGCTGATGATGATATGTCTATTTCAACCTGACTTGAGAGCATTCCGAATGGTCTTGCTCACAGGGGTTTGGCGATGGGCTTGGATTTTATTTCCGGGTTGTTGATAATCTCGCGAGAATGGCGCTAAATATGAACTACGAATAAATTCAAAATATCACGGAAATACCTTGTGTTTATATTGTTTATTTATCCGCTATAAAGTTTCGATAAACAATTGGTCGTTAAGAATCATTATCAGACGGTCGTCACGCTACTATATAAAATCACAAGGGATGAAACGCCTTCAGAGTTGTGCCAGCCAGAAAGTTGGGACAGTCACGTGACATTCTGATGATGTCATCACATTTAAAACTTTAACATGAAAAGTTAACATATTCACAGACTGATATCAATTGTCAGATGATGATTCATATGAAATTAATAACTTATAAAGAATAAATTATGATCAAATATATAATTCATAAAAAAAAATTGCATTTGAATGTAAGTTATTCGCAAATATTTTTCGTATCATAGTTTCCATCTTAGATGCTTCGGGTTTGCATTCATTCAAATAAGAAGCGCGACTGTCACGTGACTGTCCCAACTTTCTGGCTGGCACGAATTGAACTGCGTTTCATCCCTTGTTATTTTATATAGTAAAGCGTGACGACTGTCTGATGATGATCCTTATCGACCAATTGTTTATCGGAACTTAATAGCGGATAAATAAACAATATAAACACAAGGTATTTCTATGATATTTTGAATTTATTTGCAGTTCATATTTAGCGCCATTCTCGCGAGATTATCAACAACCCGGAAATAAAATCCAAGCCCATCGCCAAACCCCTGTGGTCTTGCTCGCTCATTTTTGCATATGAGTTAAACCGCAGCGTCCCGTGAGAGGACACGTCCTGTGACTGTACATGGGTCCTTTCACGGGACAAATGTAGAATTCTTACATGAAACGTCGATTCCAATGCTAGCGGTTTCGAGTCCCAATATTCTTATGTATTCTGCCAATAACGATTATGAATAAATAAATTCAACTATCGATTGTGATTACTACATTTTCCATTTTGATTTCATTTATAAATACATAAAGGCCTACCGAAAAATTCTAATTTACTGCAGGGCCAGGGGGACAATAGGGGATATGAATTCACGTTTTTCACGCAGGATTTTACAACGGAACCCGCGATTCAAGTTACCGTCCCGTGAGAGGTCCCGATTCAACACAATATCCCGTGAGAGGACCCGATTTTAAATACTGTCCCGTGAGAGGACCCGAATCAACTTACTGTCCCGTGAGAGGACCTGGTTTCAAATCATGTCACGTGAGAGGGCCCGATTCAACACACTGTCCCATGAGAGGACCCGATTTGGAATACTGTCCCGTGAGAGGACCCGATTTTAAATACTGTCAGTAATTGGAAGATGTGGGTTTCATACCAGAGTACGAGAGTACGAGACACCACTCGTCACAGCTAGGCCGAGAATGGTCAACAGCGTTGTGACACACGTATACAGTGAGTGCGCGTAACAACAACTGCGCGTGGATAGATCGATACAGCGAGGTGCTACCGAGAACGGTTATTTTTTTTTATCTTAAAATAGGGGTTGACCCTGTGATTTATTTGATTGGTAAATTTCGTTTGATTTTTTTATTTGGTGTCCCTTACAAACCCACCACACCTGCCGGGAAAGAAACAGGGGGTTTGATTTTGAAATCGGAAATCGAAGTACAAATATAGTTGTGTGATCGGCGGTCGAGTTTACAGAATTTTTTGTTTAAATCGAAGTACATAATTTGAAATTTTCGGTTCCGGTTCATTCAAACAATCATCCAAGCAGTCTGAACCGGCAAGCGACTGATTGGGGTTAATTTAGTTGGCTGCCTAATTTAATACATCAAGATTTAGGAAATAACTATATTACAAGGTTGAAGATCATTTTGTCAATTTTTAACATTTTTTTGGTCGTTTTCCACGTGTAAATAGTCCGAATGTTTATTGTAGCCTTTCCTCGGGTAGATGTTGGTGTAAAAATCCTCTAAGTTGATTGTCCCGCGTGCTGACTAGATAAAACGGAAGCACATTTTGAAAAGCAAATTATCCAGATGAGAGTTTGGTCCTGGTATCCGAAGTGTAGTTGTATGACATCGACGGTGCACGCTCCGATGAGGATAGGTTTCTCCGTCAAGGGGTGCAGTTGGTACTTCACATCTGGTGCTGAGTTTGCCTAAAATTAAAAGTTGTACACGTGGAGCAGTTTTGTGTTTCTAATATACAGTGCATAGTTAGGTCCGTGGATGCGTCGCGATCAAACAGACAGTGCTATGCGCATTGATAGACCGTCAGTAAGAAAGCGACACAGGCACGCGAGTTTGATTAATACAATGATACATATGTACAGTCTTGATCGGGTTTTATTTACAGGCATGATCAAAAAATTGCATGCCACTCTGGCGGCTATCTGACAGTGCTAGCGTAATGGAAGACCGTCAGTGATCACCAAGGCGGCACGCCCAGTTAATCATTTGTCACAATTAGGTTGTTTTTTTTGGTAGGTCTTAATGAGACCGGTGTCAGGAGGCAACCTTCCAATCACCACTGCACAAAAATAGACTGAGCTTGCTATCCTGAAGCCAAAACGGAGGCAGCTTTCCAGTTATCGCGGCAGTGAGACTGAGTTTACAGTCCAAAACCAGAAACAATAAGGTATCTATGCGTATGTGATGATATAGGACAAAAGTGGTCAGACAGTTCTATGCGCATTGATAGACCGTCATCCCTGTTCATTCTAAATCAGAACATACCTCAAGTGTCAAAGTCAGGATATGTAGGTGTACTAAACTAATAAAAGGCGTTAGGTTAAGTAATTAATAGACTACATCGATAGTGTCAATTGTGATTCTGTTTACTGTATTTAGTCCGTTTACGTCTAGGTTTATAAATATATTGTTAAGACTCCAAATATGAAGATTTTGTTGCAGTATTATTTCTTGGTTTATGCGATCTATAAGTGCGTTTTTGAAATAAATTATAGTGTTGATGCGACCAGAGCCCTGTTCTAGATTGTAATGATTCTTGTACAAAATGAATTGTGCAAGAAATAAAAGATAGTTCGCAAGTGTGCGTTTGAAAAAGTCTCTTTCTATTGTTTTGGTAATTCCTGTGTAGACGATGTCTCGAGTGATTCGTATAGGTGTGCCTATTATGCGTTCAAAGATTGGTTGTATGCGTGAATATAATTGTTGTGCTTCTGTGCATGAGTATACTACATGGTCATTTGTTGCCGCGCGTCCGCAAATTTTACAATTTGGATCAGTTTTTATTTTCCAAAGTACTAATTTTGAAGCTATTGCAAGAGTATTATGTAGTAATTTCCAATGAATATCACTAAACCGTTTATCAATATGTTTATTATAAACTTCATTCCAAATTTCCGGCCAATTCAGATCCATATTTAGCATTTCAGTAATTTTTGTTTGTCCAATTGGCGTGATTTGATGGAGATTTTTTAATAATAAAATTCTATAAATTTGAGATGATGAAATTTTTCCTACAGCACAACTTATGTTATCAAACTGGACGTAGATTTTCGGTAACTCGCCAGGATCTAAATTTTGGTCAGATATAATTAGTTTCCAATGTTGCGGTATCGCATTGTGTATACGTGTGTGTTTTAATCTATTTGTTAACGGAGTTTCATTAAGTGGTTTATAATTGCCACGATTATCAAATAAATGTTGCAAATTGGTTATACCGTGTTGTATGTACTGTGTGAAATCAGTTTTCCTGTTGAGCTTAATTTTTGGATTGCCAAAAATAGGTTTCTGCAAAATTTCAGTAATGGTTTCCGTCGAAGTCAGATGTTGTTGAAAAACTGTCCATGCTTTTAATAAATGTCTGTAGTAGTCGTTTGAAATTGTTTTTTTAGGTAGCTCATTGTGAATGATGTTTGACATATTCCAGCCAGGGCCAATGTATTTTTGCAGATTGTAGTTAATTAGTGGTTTCCAGTGTGTAGGTTTTAGAGCGTGGTTAATGATCGTTGTAATTGCCTGTGTTTGTTGTCTGTATTTTATGTTGTGTATGTCGAGGCCTCCGTGTTCGATTTTTTTGTGTAGTATGTTTTTGCCGACAAGTCGTTTTCCATTGTCCCATAGGAAATTGACGATTTTTGGTTCAAAGATTTTGATATACTTGTCCGGGACTGGAAATATTTCGGAAGTGTACCATAAAAGCGGTAATATAAATGAGTTTATGACGACCTTTTTGCCGTGTAAAGATAGTTTAGTTTGGCGCCAGAGGTTTATTATATTTTGAATTTTATTAACTTTTGGATTCCAGTTTAAATCATCAGTATTTTCATTGCCAAAATGAATACCATAAATTTTCATTGATTTCTTCCAATTTAAGTCTAAAGGTTTATCGTTTCTATTTTTCCATGATCCAATCCACATACATTCAGTTTTATCTTTATTAACTTTTGCACCTGACGCTCGTTCGAAAAGGGTTAACGTTGTAAAAACTTGGTCTAAAGACTCTAAGTCAGTGAGACATAATGTAGTGTCATCTGCGTATTGCTTGATTTTAATTTCTGTGTCGTCCGGTAGTTTTACTCCTTTAATGTTGTTGTTTTCACGTATTTTAATTGCTAGTGGTTCTGCTGCTATTATGTAGAGTATTGCGCTCATGGGACATCCCTGTCTTACGCCTCTTTCTTAAGTGAACGGTTTAGTTAAGAAGCCATTACTTTTAATTCTGGATTTTGGATTTGAATAACAAGTTTTGATATATTTAATTAGATTTTCTCCAAAACCGAAAGATTCTAAAGTTTTAAACATATACTGCCAGTCGATGCGGTCGAAAGCTTTCATTTGATCAATGGTTACTAAAAATGCTTCTAAATTATCATTATTAACGTAATCAATTAAGTCTCTAATTATATGACCGTTGTCTTGGATTCGACGTCCCTTCACGCTACATGTCTGGTCAGGGTGAATTATGTCTGTTAGACAGTTGATTAGTCTGTTAGCGAGAACTTTTGTGAATATTTTGTAATCTGTACATAGTCAAGAGATTGGTCTCCAATTTTTTAAGGCTGTTTTGTCATTTTTCTTATGAATTAATGATATAATGCCGGTTTGCATTGATTTAGAAAGTCTATTTTCTTGTATACACGCGTGTACTAACTGCAGAAAGTCATCTCGGAGAGTATACCAAAATGTTCTATAAAATTCAATAGGTAGACCGTCTATACCGGGAGATTTATTATTTTGAAAAGATTTGACCGAATTTGTTAATTCGTTGATATCTATTTCGGAGTCATGCTGAAGTTTCTTTTGATTAGAGATTTGAGGTAGATTAGCCAGGAATATATTTTGGGTTTCCAAATCGATTTCTTCTTTTCTATATAGGTGTTTATAGAAATTAAGTTGAACTTTTTCAATGTCTTTTTGACCAGTTTTAATTTCACCTAAATCGTTTTTGAGAGTTCTGATGTGATTCGCTTTAGCGCGTTGCTTTTCATAATTTGCAAAGAAAGTACTTGTCTTCTCTCCGAATTCTCTCCACTCGATCTTTGATCTAATCATTGCACTTTTTGCTTTTTCAATTTCGAAGTCGCGAATACGTTTGGTAAGGTATTCAATTTGATTTTAGTGAGGTTAGTGTTTACCCCTAAATCAGAGAGTTTTTCGAGAATGAATAATTCAGATTCTAAAGATTTCTTAAGATTGTTTTTGATTTACCTGAGTTCTGAAGCAAATTTTATTGATCTGGTTTTTATTTGAATTTTGCCCTCTTCCCACCATTCAATAATTGAGTCGTAGAATAGTTTGTGATTTTGCCATTGTGTCCAAAAGTCTGTTATCATAGTGATGTAATTAGGGTTCTGCAGTAGTTCTTTGTTGAGATGCCAGTATCCCTTGCCACGTTTACCTTGAGAGGAGTTAATTACTAATTCGACGATCTTGTGATCGGAATGAATAGAGTTGACATGTTTCACATGCTCTATGTCTGGCTGTAGAGTGTCTGATACATAAAATCGATCTATTCTTGTTTTAATTACATTGTTATTTCGTTTTGCTACTCTAGAGAATGCTGGTGTGTCTGGATTTTTAAGTCTGTAGGCGTCTGCTAATCTGTATTGTTGACATAAGTTTGCTAATTGTTCTGAACCACTTCTTATACTCGACGAATTGGCAGATGTTGATTCTCGATCTAAAGGACTCTCTATACAATTAAAATCTCCAGCTATTATTGTATGTTCATTTTGATTGAGGTTGAGATAATTACTGATATTGTTTATAAAATTTTTCCTATCGCGCTCTTTATTCGGGGCGTAAATATTGACAATGTTATAAATTTGACCAGATATAGAGATTTTCAAAGCCATTAACCTGCCTTGTGTGTCCGTTGAGTTACTTAAAATTGAATAGTTTAAAGATCTCCTAATGCCAATAGTTACTCCACATTTTCTCTCATTCGTAAAGTTAGATAATATCTCAAAATTCCTCGATAAGGGTTTAAATTTCTTTTGAATTTCGTAGTCACTAGATAAATGGGTTTCTTGTAGTAAGAAGATATCGTGCAGCTTAAGTTTTTCAAAAATGCTTATAGTTCGAGAGTTAGAGTAGGCTAAGCCATTGCAATTGAGTGATAATAATCTAATACGTCCTAATGTATTCGCCATGTTTTCAGTACCTACATAATAAGTGGAAAATATACATCACCTTAGGTCGTTCTCTTGTTTTTTGGCTTTGCTGTCCCGGTTTTGGGTTGAGTTTTCTTCTGTGTCCGATTCACTTGTGGTGGACTCGTTTTCGCGGGTTCGGTCGTAGCCACGCTTCCATCATCCATCGCGGGTTCATCGTCTTTGTTTGGCGTCTGTGGTTTTTTTGTCGTGGCTACCGGAGCCTCATTGTCAGTGGTAGATGTAGGGATCCTCTGAGACTTCTTCGGTGTCTGCGGCAGCTCAGTAGGAGAGGACGGTCTCTTCCTGGTTTCCTCGGGTTTCGAGTTGGTCTTGGCCGCGACAGTTTCCACAACCCTGGTATCTGGAACTTTACTGGTAGTGCTTGCTGCTTCTGCTGGTGTTGGATTGGTCTTCCTTATACCTTGCGAAGCCATATTCTGTCGATGATGAATTTGTCTGCAGCGATCCGGGGTGTGTGTCGGATGCGAACACGTAACCTGGCATTCAACCCACGTGTGGTTGAATTCTCCGCAAATCGCGCAGTGATCTGGCTGACCGTTGTAGTATACTCGGATGAGTAAAAGTCCATAAAGTTTTGATTCTAAAGCAATGTTCCTCGGGATCGGCGAGGAAATAACTACTTCCAGGACTCGCTTCTCACCGTTACGGAAGTTTGTTTTGCCAAGTGTTGGGTGATAAGACCCTGTCAGAATGTTTCCATATCGTTTTATGATGCTGTCAACTACATCATGTGGGCAGTCGGTCGGGACACCTTCTATTCTTAAAATTGTTGGAGTTTCAAGCGCTGATCTAAATCTTACTGTTGCTCCTCTGTGACTGATTGTATGTCTCTTCAAAATATCGTATTTGTCGGATGAACCACAGAATACACCGACATTGTACGGGTTAAAATCAATAACTTTTTCGATGCATTCACTCGATGTTCGGTCGTTGTGTAGAATTTCACAAATCTGGTTTATGTCCAATTTGCTGTATTGTACTCGAATCTTTGGTACGAGCAAGAAGTTTTTAAAGTCTTTTGCCATCATGTTGTTGTATCGGAAGGTTCTAGCTTGTTGAAGATCCATTGTTTACTTTGCTGGTATTGTATTCACGGAGAGCGCCGAAAACACGTCTGTACTTCACGACGACGCTTTTAAGCCGAGAACGGTTATTAACGCGTGTGCTATTACTGTATTACAGTGATTGCGTGTCAACTGTGCTCGGATAAATAGATGCTGTGAGGCTTGGGTGAGAACGGTTAATAGCGTGCTTGTTATATACAAGGGGAAGTAATCCCCACTCATCACCACAAGTAATTTTTTTCCTCATAAATGGGAGAGAATAAGACAGAACAAATTGATGTTAATGAAAATCAATATTATTGTCCATATTGTAAAAAATACATTGATAAATCTAATAAATCTAAACATGAAAAATCTGCAAATCATATAAAAAATGTAATAGATTTTGAAACTCCAGAAAATGAAAGAAAAGAACGATTATATGATATGAATGTGGATGAAATAAAATGTGAAGTTTGTAATGAATTTATAGTAAAAAGGAATTATAAAAGACATCTCGAATCACAAAAACACCATCAAAATTTGAGTAATAATGTTTTTGGAAAAGGTTATTTTGATGATAAACCTCAACAAGTAAAAAAACCAACTTCAAAAACTAAATCCATTTCAAATAAACCTTACATGGAAAATGTTAGAAATTATATTGATTCACTAGAAATAAAAGATACAATTGAAATTTTAGAAACATTACATAGTAAAATTGGTCCTGCAGCCATTATATTTAGATTTTTTAAAGGTACAACAATAGAAGATTATAGTACATTTAATGAAATAATAGAAAAAATACTAGATTTGATAACAGATGTTGAATATCCAAAAATTAGTACCTCTGGGAAAGTAAGTTTTTTTAAGTCAGAAGAAAAAATGGATTATAATATTCAAACACACTCTGAAGAAATAATTTCAAAAACACAAATAAAAGAGAAGTTAGAAAAAATATTCAATGAATTTAAACGTCATATTGAAGAAAGATATTTTGAGGGTTCTGGCTTAACATTGAATGAAATTATATATTTAGATTTAAATGTTTATAATACAAAAAGAAATAAAACATCAAAAAGTAATAAAAGTGAAAATGTTTATCTAAATTTATGACTGAGAATACATTATTAAAACATGAAGAATTATGTGATAATAAAGATTTTTGTAAATTAATAATGCCAACAGAAAAAGATTATAAATTGAAATTTACTAATCATAAATTTAAGAATATTGTTCCATTTGTAATTTATGGGGATTTTGAATCGTTGAATAAAGAATTAACTGATCAAGATAGAAAAGAAATATATAACAAAAAGCAATTATTAAAATCAATGGATAAAGGAAATGAATTAAATGAAGACACAATACAAGACCCACCGATTATAAATACAATTTAAAAAGTTCATCAAAGAGCTGCTGCTTATGGAATTTATATAAAATCAAATTATCCTGAATTATATGAAAGTCAATATATTTCTTTTAGAGGTGAAGATGTAGTTAATGATTTTTGTAACAACATGATTGAATTAGAAAGTGATTTTGCAAAATTATTAAACAAAAATAAAAGAATAGTTATGACAAAAGAAGATGAAATTCATTTTAATTATGCAACTCATTGTTGTTATTGTGAAAAACGTTTTTATTCATTTGATAAAAAAGTAAGAGATCATGATCATTTAAATTCAAAATATCGTGGAGCTGCTCATGAAGATTGCAATTTACAAGCTAAGAAAGTTAATTTCGTACCAATATTATTTCATAATTTAACAGGCTATGATACCCATCTATTTATAAACAATTATCAGGAAAATTGGGTTCAATTAATCAAGAAATAGAAGAATATAATGCTATGAATGGTGTAAATGTAAGAAAATATGATTTTAAACTATTAGCTAAAACATCTGAAAATTATATTTCATTTCAATTTGGTTGCATTAGATTTTTAGATTCTTATAGATTTCTAGCAAGTTCATTAGATAATTTATCAAAAAGTTTAGTTGATAATGATTTTATAATAACTCGATATTATTATCCAAATGACCAAGATTTTAAATTATTGAGATATAAAGGCGCAATTCCTTATTCATTTTATAAAACACACAATGATTTTAATGTAACAGAATTATTAAAAGATCAATTTTATGATCAATTAAAAGAGGAGTATGTGAAAGACGAAGTGTATAATAGAACATTAAATATTTGGAACCATTTTAAGATGAAAAATCATGGTGAAATAGTTGATTTATATTTAAAATCAGATGTTATGATATTGGCTGACATATTTGAAAAATTTAGAGAAGTTAATTTGAATCATGCGACTTCTCTAAAAACCAGATCCTGAGATTTTGCTAACTTTATTTTGAAAAAAAAATTTTTTCAAAAAATATTGGGTTCTCAAACTTCTAGACGGTCTAATACGCTTCCCTACACTAAAATATGATGATTCAGCTTGTTTCTGATGATCTAGCTATTCTGGGGTCGTTAGGGGCCCCCAAAATGTCCAAAAAAAAAATTCGACCTACTTTCGGGTCATTCGGGTACCCCTACCCCTAACTGCAGCTTCATATTCTCTCTATATATCTTCATTATATCCACTGCGTCATGTATAGACACCGTATACCAGCCGCTGTGTCTATTTATAAAGCTTTCAATTTTGCCCTACTTTGTTTACACAACTTGACATCGATTCACCGTTATTGATTTTCGTGACCTACATAGATTTTATTCATACACCCGCCAGCGAACTCGAACAAAAACAAGTCCCTGGGGTTGCCAGGACTACCAGGCATACATACAAGCCGTATAAGCTTTATACATTGCCATTTAGGCAGTAAGGGGATAAGTAGGTCAAACACCTGTGACGTGGCGCCACACCGCGCAAAAACAAAGCGTTCTGGAGACTGTGTCGTCCGGTCACAGTTAGCATGGAAAGAGTTTTAATGTTGATCCTTGTTATTGCTACTCTAGTCCTGGTTTAACCTGGCAATGTGGTTTAAAATATACAAATGTAGAATTAGGTTTATTAAAAGAACCAGATATGGTTTTATTATTTGAAAAATCAATTAGAGGTGGAATTAGTGGTGTTATGGGAGATATGGGGTATTATGGGGTATTTTAAAGCAAATGACGAATATAAATTATTATATATTGACGCCAATAATTTATATGGTTGGGCAATGATGCAACCTCAACCATATAAAAATTTGATATTAACAGAAGTTGAAAATGATGATAAAACTAATTGGGAAAGCGCAATTATGAGTTTAGAAGATGAAGCACCTATTGGTTATTTCTTTGTAGTTGATTTAGAATATCCTGAAAATATAAAGTTTAAAACAAGAAACTTACCTTATTGCCCAGAACATTTAACTGTAGATGATAGTTATTTAAGTGAATACCAGAAGAAAATAAAACCGAAAGATCATGTTTTTACAGAAAAATTAATACTTACTCAAAATAATAAATACAATTATATCGTTCATTATAGAATGTTGAAATTTTATCTAAAACAAGGAATGAAATTAAAGAAAGTACATAGATATATTGAATTTAATCAATCGAAGTGGTTAGAAAAATATATAGATTTTAATACTCAACAGAGATCCATATCAAAAACAGATTTTGAAAAAGATTTCTTCAAATCAATGAATAATAGTTTTTATGGTAAAACATGTGAAAATATTAGAAATAGAAATGATATTGAATTAGTAAATAATTCTGAACGATTAAGACATTTACAATCAAGTCCTAGACATTTAGGAAATAAAAGATTTGAAGATTATTTAACAGCAGTTAAATTAAAAAGAACGTCAATGAAATTTAATAAACCTATATTCATTGGTTCAACTGTTTTAGAAGTATCAAAATTATTAATATATGATTTTTATTATAATGTTTTACAACCACTTTTTGGGGAAAAGCATATTGAAATATTATATTTTGATTCTGTAACAGCTGACACCCCAATATTATTAAAATGTAATGATAAAATATTGATAAGAAGAATTTCAGAAATAATTCCAAAACAAAATGAATGTTATATTTCATATGGTGAAAAAGAATTAATACAAATAAATGGATTAATGGATGTTTGGACAAGAAATGGATGGAAAAAATTAAAGAATATTATTAGGCATAAAACAAATAAGAAAATCTATAGAGTTAGAACTAAATTAGGGTTTGTAGATGTTACAGAAGATCATAGTTTAATTAAACGAAATGGCGATGAAATAAAACCAACTGATATAAAAATTGGAGATGAATTATTACATAAAAGATTTTTCCAAAGAATGAATCATATGTCATCTGATTAAATAATTGATAATATTTATAACATAGAACCCGAAACATTAGAAGAAAAATAATATTTTATCAAAGGATTTTTCATGGGAGATGGTTCAGCAGGTGTGTATAATTATGTTAATCGCACTCAATATTGCTGGTTTTTATGCAATCAAGATTTGAAATTATTAGAAAGAATAAAGAAATTCTGTGAAGAAGTTTATTCACATAAAACATTCAAAATCATAGATGTTATGAAATCATCGCAATGTTATAGAATACATGTGAATAATCCTAAAGATTTTGCTATAAAATATAATGACGAATTCTATATTCATGCAATAGTGAAAAGTAATACTTCAACTAAAGAAAAGATTGTTCCAGATTATGTATTAAATGCAAAAAATAAATTAAGAAAATGGTTCTTCATTGGATTCTACGCAGCAGATGGTACTAAAAGTTTCAAAAACCGCAAAACAATATCTTTAGCTCAAAAAGGAAAAGTTGCTATATCAGGATTGAATATGTTATGCAATTCATTAGGTTTTAATATGAATATTGGATTGATTAAATCTAAACCAAATTGCTTTAATTTAAGCCATGTAGAAAATGAGTTAACAGAAGAAGTTAAGGATTTATTTGAAATATATAACCCAACAGATTATGTTTATGATTAATCAACTGAAGATGGTACATTTAACTGTGGATTTCCATCAATAGCAGTCAATACTGACGCCTACATACTAAAAATCAAGACAAATGACATAACAAAAGACTTAAAAACATTAAAACATCATTTTGATTTTAGCAATTATCCCAAAGATCATGAACTATTTAGCAATGATAATAAAAAGATTCCTGGTAAGTTTAAACATGAATTAGGGGGTGATGAAATGATTGAATTTGTTGGGATAAGAAGTAAAATGTATAGTTACAGAACAAAAGATCATGAAGCTAAAAAGTTAAAAGGAATAACAAAACATGTGGTTGATAAACATATAGAATTCCAAGATTATATAAAGTGTTTATATAACTCAATTGTAATGAAACATAAAATGAATTGTTTAAGATCAGAAGATCACGAGATGTACATTAATGAAGTTGAAAAAACTAGTTTAAATCCATTTGATGATAAAAGACATATTTCAGATGATGGTATAAAAACATTACCTTATGGTTATTAAAATGGATCAATATCATCAAACTCTAAATCACTATTGGTTTCTTCTTTTTCATTTAATTGTTCTTGTTTAATTTGTTTAGGTTCTTCCATTTCATTTTTCTCATTTAAATAAAGTTCTATATTATTCCACATTTCATCTCGCTCTCTTTGTTTCTTTTTGTTCGTTAATTCATCAAATGGAATCATAATATCGATGTTTAAATAATTTACAATCTTATTTAAAAAGAATTCATAATTTATTGAATCTGTTATTCTATTTTTCAAATGATACATTAATATTTGTTTAAATATTTTTTCTATATTTTCCATATCTTCTTCTGTTAATTTAGGTTTTTCATAATAATCGTTGAATAATAAATATAAATACATTTTCTTTTGTTTTGTGTTAAATGTTGACGGAATAATTGTTTTTATAATATCTTTTTTAGTTATTTCACCATTTTTATTTTCTATTATTTTCATTTTTTCAAGCCATTGCATATATTCTGGTGTATGATCTTCTATAGAAAATATTTCAAAAATTTCATCTAGATAATTTAATTTTGGATCTATGAGAAAATTTCTAGTTTTTTCTTCACCCCATAAATTCTTTTGCCATCCACAATCAACACAAAATAACACAGTACCTTCTTGTCTTAAGGTCGCGTAATTACATTGTGGGCATTTTTGTTTATAATTTCTTGGTAATAGATCTTCATTAAGCTCTTGGTATTTTCTTACGTTTTCTTTATGTTTTATTGTTCTATTATGTAGATTTGAATTACTTGTTGTAATAATCAATTTACAATATTTACAATAATATGTTTTTCTTGTTAATTCATTATATTGTTTTTCTAACTTTTCAACTGTTTCTTTATAATCTGGTAACGTTTTCTCATATCTTATTTTTTCTAATAAACTATTTTTTCTTTAATTGAATTCAGTTTCAAATTTATTAGAAATTTTATCTATATGTGCTTTACGAAATTGATGATTCTCCCAATCTTCTATATTTTCAGGGCTATATTTTATTCGACAAGGCTCACAGAAATGATCTTTTATATTATCCTTATCATAGAATAAGAAAGGTCTTTTCCAAATAATTTCAGGTTCAACTTCAACAGAATTACTATTACTTTCGTTACTATCAACATTAGCCGTTGCGCCATTAATTTTACACTTCTCTGAATGTTTTTTAACATAATTTCTTGTGAATAATTTATTACATTTTGGGCAGTTTAGTTTAGGGGGTTTATAATTTTCATCATGTTTTTTCATATGTCGAGCCATATTACTTTTTCTTAGAAGTTCACCACAAATTTCACATCCTATCTTCTCATCCATTTATTAAGGAAAAAAATTACTAGTGGTGATGAGAGGTAATTTTTTTGTGTTATAAATAATGGGTGAATTAAAAGAATACAGAATATTTGTTGATTCTAGAAAACTTACAAATTATAAATCACATAATTTACTAGTTCAATTAGATAGAGAATTTAACAATTGTGTTGATTTAAAATTAGTAAATATAAGTTTATGTAACTCATTTTACAATATATCAGATAAAACTGATGAACATAGAATCCTTTTTATTTTTGATAAAATTAGTGATAAATGGATTAAACTTTATCTAACACCAGGATTATATAATTTAGAAACATTAGAGCAAGAAATTAATAGAAAAGCTCGGATTGTGTTAGGTAGTGATTCTAGATTTAATATTAAATTTATAAAAAGTGAGAGCTCTAATAAAATTAAGATAAAGTTTGTTGATGAAAATATTGGTAATCATAATCATTTTCATTCAAACAAACATGCTTACGCGGTAAAAAAACCTTTTGCTAAACTGTTAGGAATTCTTCCAAATAAACTTATTGTTGGAAACACATACGGTAATTCAAATATAATACCTTTTACACACTTTTATATTTATTGCAATTTAATCGATCCTACAAAAACATTTGAAGCAACTAAAGATACAACATGTAATTCTAGTATATTAAATATTTTACCATTGAAGAACGTTAAACAATTTGGAACGCAAATAAATTATAATTTAGCTGAATGTGATTTTAAAACCTTGTATTCCACATTTCAATAATTTTAAATTAGGAATAAGAAATCATAATGGATATTTAATTGATTTGAATAACTTTCCTGTAATTTATGAATTAGTTATAAGATGTAAAGAGTAATTTTTTCATTATATAAATGAATATAACTGTTGGACCGAGTATATGTTTTGGGTTTGATTTTAAACGTGAGAAAGAAATGAAATTTAACATTAATGATGTAATTACACAAATCAAAAATATTGCATTTTCTAATGAAACAACATTTAAGTATGAAAAAACAATAGATAAAGAAACTTTAAATGTAGAAAAGATTACTAATTTAATTAGAGAATCTTTAAGATTTTATGAATTAGATGAAGATTTTATCATCGATGATATTAAAAAAATAATAATTGAAATGTATACAAATGAAACTAATAATGAAATTAATGTTGAATTAATCATCACTAAGATAACTAAATATTTTGAAGATAGTTATTTTTTTGATTAATAAATGAGTGATAATAAGTGGATAATAACTGGATTATATAATGGCGCATTACTATCAGTTGGAACTGTTGGTTATTCAATGGTATTAAAAAAAGTATTCAAAATGGGAAGTGTTAATGTTGATAGATTTGATATAAATGATATCTTAAAATTAACATTAGCAGTTACTTTATCTAATTTAACTATTGATTATTTGGAAAAACAAAAATATATTCCTCCCATATAAATGCGTAATTATTTTACTAAATAAATGGCTTCTGCAATTATAACTATTATAGGATCGGCAATTGTTAACGCTTTAGCATTTACTGGTGGTGGTTATTTATTTAAGCATATTGATAAAATTGTTCATTAGGAGAACAAAGAAGACATAATTTAGCATTAGAGAAATATAATAAAGCAGCAGAAGAATATAGAGAAAAGAGGCAAAACTATATGGATTATATTAACAAGGAATTATATGATCAGAAGATTTCACATAGAGATTTTCAATCAGTTGATGATGCAATGAGTTTATATAACGCGGTAACCAATAAAGAAAAATTACATCCATACAAACCTAAATTATCAGATTATTATACCCCGAGTAAAGAACAACAGAAATATGAAATAATATGGATTTTAGGTGGAACAGTTATTGTTATATTTGTAGCATATAGATTTACTAATTAGGGTTTTCTGTTATTTCACAGAAAACCCTATTGATATCCGCGTGATTATTAGGGTTTTTTGTTACATCACAGAAAACCCTATTGAGATTCGCGTGTTTCTTATTATTATTAGGGTTTTCTGTTACATCACAGAAAACCCTATTGAGATTCGCGTGTTTCTTATTATTAGGGTTTTCTGTTATTTCACAGAAAACCCTATTGATATCCGCGTGATTATTATTATTATTATTTTCCACACTATTTTTACCAAAAGAACATAGGCTTTGTTACCTTACCGCTGTTTCATACACAATCCATATAATATCGTTCAGCTCACTGAGATCTACAAATAGCCCGCGTGTTTTTTCACGAATCGTCGTTACAAAAGCGCTGTCGGGCTGTAAACATCGAAAATTGAGCCCCATTCAATGGGGCGACATTTTTTTCGAGTCGTCATCCCGAAATCAACCCGCAGGCCGACTGTCACTTCGATTATCAATTCAAGTATAAATGAACTAATTTATTGCCGCAGACTTCACATTCAGTCGCGGTCTTCAAACAGTGATTTTAACAATAGCCCATTTTCCTCATCAAATCATATTACCGATACACTGGAAATTTACTGCTTTAGATTTTAAAAGCACTGTCGAGCCGTAAACATCGACGAATCGACGTGTGTTACTACATCGACGTTCCGGGGATGAGCTGCGAGTTTCTCCTCATCATGAGAATCAAATCGAGGACAAATTAATTTATTACTACCAGTGATTTGGCTGCGGGTTTCAAGGAGTTCGTTTAACAATACCAATTTTTCTTTACCGAATTAACCGTGTATTTACTAAGATAAATCTTTAGTGTACCGGGGAATCGTAGGCCTAAACTAAACAGGCCGAAGAGATATGGCGGAGAAAAGCTGTTATGTCGACGAGGTATCAAAATAAAAGAATATATTACTTTATTCGGCCGCGGGCTTCAACCATTTATCAATACTCTATAGGCCTATTTCCTACAGTACATACCGATCATTGTCAAATCCACAAGGTATTTACTAAATACAAGTATATAACACAATCCTTTCCGTATGCTGGACTCACACTTGACATTCGGAGTAAGCGTTCGCTGTGGGGTAAAGGGATCGTTCGCTGTGTCGCTTGAAGTGTTTATCGAGTTTGACGCGGCTTTAGGCCTACCGGTACTGAGCTTTACTCAAACAAACAAACAAACACAGTATAATTGTTGCGTTTATTAACGGACTCATTGGATTGAACTTCAAAACAAAATTTACGATATCTAGGTGGGTTGTTATTCAATAGGCCTACGACCAATCTGTCCGGATGTTAGGCCTACGCATATACCAGGGAAGTGTGATGATCATCACACTTCCCTGCATATACATAGGCCTACATAGGCTAGTAGCCTCTACTAGGTTAAGCGTTGGCTGTGGGGGAAAGGAGATCGTTCGCTGTGTCGCTTGAAGTGTTTATCGAGTTTTACGCGACCTTAAGGCTTTAGTATGGTGGCTGATAAGATTTAAAAAAACACGAATATGCAAATGAGGGCGACATTACGACAAAACGACAAAACTAAAATAACGCGAGAAAACAATGATTTTGATTTTGTCGCCCGCGACAATTCATTATTTTGGTTTTGTCACACGCGACAATTCAATATTTTGGTTTTATCGCCCGCGACAATTCATTATTTTGGTTTTGTCGCCCGCGAAAATTCAATATTTTGGTTTTATCGCCCACGACAATTCAATACTTTGGTTTTATCGCCAGCGACAATTCATTATTTTGGTTTTGTCGCCTGCAACAATTCTTCTTTTTGGTTTTGTCGCCCGCGACAATTCATTATTTTGGTTTTATATTTTGTTTTTGTCGCCCGCGACAATTTTTTTTTTGTATTTTGGTTTTATCGCCCGCGACAATTCAAAATTTTGGTTTTATCGCCCGCGACAATTCAACATTTTGGTTTTGTCGCCCGCGACAATTCACCATTTTGGTTTTGTCGCCCGCGACAATTCATTATTTTGGTTTTGTCACCCGCGACAATTCATTATTTAGGTTTTATCGCCCGCGACAATTCATTATTTTGGTTATATCGCCCGCGACAATTCTTCTTTTTGGTTTTGTCGCCCGCGACAATTCATTATTTTGGTTTTATATTTTGTTTTAGTCGCCCGCGACAATTCTTTTTTTGGTTTTGTCGCCCGCGACAATTCAATATTTTGGTTTTGTTGCCCGCGACAATTCATTATTTTAATTTAATCGCCCGCAACAATTCAATATTTTGATTTTATCGCCCGCGATAATTCATTATTTTGGTTTTATCGCCGGCGACAATTCATTATTTTGGTTTTGTCACCCGAGACAATTCATCATTTTGGTTTTATCGCCCGCGACAATTCATTATTTTGGTTTTGTCGCCCGCGACAATTCACCATTTTGGTTTTGTCGCCTGGACAATTCACCATTTTGGTTCTGTCGCCCGCGACAATTCATTATTTTGGTTTTGTCGCCCCCACAATTCTTTTTTTGGTTTTGTCGCCCGCGGCAATTCATTAGTTTGGTTTTGTCGCCCGCGAAAATTCAATATTTTGGTTTTATCGCCCGTGACAAATCACTACTTTGGTTTTATCGCCAGCGACAATTCATTATTTTGGTTTTGTCGCCCGCGACAATTCACCATTTTGGTTTTGTCGCCCGCGACAATTCGTTACTTTGGTTTTGTCGCCCCCACAATTCTTTTATTGGTTTTGTCGCCCGCGACAATTCATTAGTTTGGTTTTGTCGCCCGCGACAATTCAATATTTTGGTTTTGTCGCCCGTGAAAATTCAATATTTTGGTTTTATCGCCCGCGACAAATCACTACTTTGGTTTTATCGCCAGCGACAATTCATTATTTTGGTTTTGTCGACCGCGACAATTCTTCTTTTTGGTTTTGTCGCCCGCGACAATTCATCATTTTGGTTTTGTCGTCTGCGACAATTCACCATTTTGGTTTTGTCACCCGCGACAATTCATTATTTTGGTTTTATCGCCCGCGACAATTCATTATTTTGGTTTTATCGCCCGCGACAATTCATTATTTTGGTTTTGTCGCCCCGACAATTCTTTTTTTGGTTTTGTCGCCCGCGACAATTCATTAGTCTGGTTTTGTCGCCCGCGACAATTCAATATTTTGGTTTTATCTCCAGCGACAATTCATTATTTTGGTTTTGTCACCCACGACAATTCTTCTTTTTGGTTTTGTCGCCCGTGACAATTCATTATTTTGGTTTTATATTTAGTAGAATAACTTAGTATATCCATATTAAATTGGTAACGAGGCATATTTTGTTATCACAATCAATTACAAAACCATAGCTGCTCACATGTTCTATGATTGTGGTGGGTATGTTTAAAATTAGGCTTTTTCAACATTGACATCCAAAGACGTAACTTAACAGGCTAACTTAAGCGCAACTGTCTCAGATGCTGTAAGTACTTGACGTTTTTGCGTAATTTTTTTTTTGTAATGCAATATTTGGATTAGTAATCAGTCGTGCTAACGTACATGCATAATTGGATTCATTGTAATTATGGGATGATAATTCATGGGCGTCACGAGTCCTGCAACATACCCTTGATATGAAGCTTTTTTAATGTTAATCATTGACTTCTTTTGGAGTAAACTGAATAGCCCCTAAAATACCAATGCCACGTGGCTTGGTGTCTATGCTCTACGAAACTGTAGTAATAGATTTTCACAACAAACTCATGATTTCAAATAGTCTCCTAAGATATCTATATATTATTTCACTCCTTACCTAAGTAATTCTTACATTTGATTGCTTAATTACAGATGGAAAGAGGTCAGATGGCATGAAAATCGACTGTGGCTGACTAATTGGCACGAGTAACCAAAATGCTTCAATCATCAGGGGTAGACAAATTAGCCGAAGATCATCAGTTGATTTTGCTATAATTATTTGCCTGGATATATCCTTCATTTCAAAATCTGTCTTCAGTAGAATTTCTTTCAATAAAATATTTTGAAGATTGAATTTGAATTGATCTTAAAACCGGAGAAAGCATTCAGAAAATTAGAAAATCCTTGACTCATAATCAAATTCTGTGAAGTCAGTTAAGGTCTTTTTGGTCGAATCAAGCCGAGGGCTCAGGTGACTAAAACTCAATTCCTCACTGTCTTATAATGCCGAGTACGACGGAGTTTACACACTGAAACACGTTGGGCTGTGTAAGTGTAATTTGGATAAGTCCACAATATAATGACCGCCCTGTCCCGCTGCATCTGAGACGTCAACAAGTTAGACTGTATTGCTTCGATGACAAACTGACTCCTACGCAAGATGACCATCCAATTCAAATGTAAATTAAGAAAGAAAACAACAACTAGTTGCGTTGATCAACAAAAATAAATCAATAGTTTATTACAATACTTCAATTTCAAAATAAGGATAGGAAAAAATTGAACAATAAGTGTGTTTGCCATGCGTCTTTAAATATTTCCCAAGAATATGTGTTTGTCTGGCCACCACCTGCCTCGACGTCAGACTTTTTCGAGATTTTCGCTAAAAATACGAAACAAGACAAAATTGATGGATGGGAATCATACATGCTACATTCACTTTTACTGCGAACATTGGAATGAGCTAAAGCAATTTTCTAGGAGGAAAAATTGAGTCAAATGATGTTTCAAAATCTGGACGGGAACAGTTTTACTGAATTGTATGGCTAATGGCAAATACATGTTTATATTGATAAGGTAAATATCTGTATAAAAGGTTGTATAGCAACTTGAATTGAAGGATTAATGCAATAGGTCTCTTATTCTAAAAGACGAGTGAGCCATACTTACTAGATTGGTCATGTGAATCAACATCAAATTTAGAACTATCATCCATTTTTAGTTTTCAATCAAAGACCAACCTATGAAATAAAGTACATATTTTTCTGATAACAACCTGGAATAAATTAAAATAAATCTGATGAATACACCAAATTTCTGTATCGAACCCCTAATAGGGCCTATATAACCTATAGATTGATACTTACATACGACAAATTGACGAAGAAACTTCATTTGACAGTATACAAACTCGCGGACAAACTCCCAAAATGAATCATGTCCTATTCACCTAGAATCAAACAAAATACAACTAAAAAATTCACAATACAGATTTCGGTTTCGAATCCTTCAAATAGCTGTTTACTTACATGAAACGAATTATCAAACTACTTCTGCCGACAGCATACCAACTCGCTGACAAACCTCCAAAATGAAACGTGTCATAATAAACATCTGGAATTAAACGTAATAAAGCTACAAAATTTACAAAATGTCGGTTTCGAATCCCTCAAATAGCCTTACACTTACAAATGATGGATTATCAAACAACTATGAACTCCCAAAACGCCACATGTCTTTGATAATCTACAGTGAAAACCTGGAATTAAATGAAATAAATCTTAAAATTCCGATTTGAACCCAACGTAGGCCCTCTCTCTACTTGTAGGCCTAAGATCTTGAAATAGGATAAATAATGTTATGATGAAAGAGGCATAATGGTTCGGAAGAAATTGAATTCAATATGGCTCTTGGCCCGGCAAAGTTTGCTTTTGAAATATCCTTTTGATTAGGCCTAGTTACACATTTTAAAAGCAAATTTCATTTTGCATCAAACTAAAAGCGGCTTTGTTGAGGAAAAGATGTAAAATTTATAGCCTAGAACCAATTTCTTCGTCAAAGCGTGATGCACAATTTTGACTGGGTCTTATTTCCACGTGGTAGTGGACAGAAAATTTGAATAGGCCTAAATAATAGAATAATCTTTCTTAGGTTTCATGATAAAGATGCAGCATTAACATAGATTAATGCTTATCTTTTACAATTAGGCTTATGTTTCAAAGGAAAACGCCCACAGTTGGTCGAACAGGGGTTAGGCATTGATGGTAGGCCTAGAGGGGCTGTGTGTGTGAAACAGAGAGATAAAAATGCACGGGAACGAGTTTGTCGAGTGGAGCTTATTATTCCATCAGGGATAGTGTACTATAGTAATGACTAATGTTATTGTTATATATCAAAATATTCCTTATTAGTTCCGCTGCATCGCTAAAAACAAATTGAGATAGGTTTCCCTGCATTTTTTTACATATTACATCACTTACAACGATAAACGTCCGTCGCCGACTGAAAAATTCACAAAAACTTCCGCATTGAGAGCGCCACCGCACCAACTCAAATTGGATCGGAAACCCTCCACTCTATCTATGATCCTTAGAACCTGTCTTTGCTGACTGGAAATAAGATATTTCTCAGCGCGAAGGGGGCGGGGCGCAGCGCCACCAGGTCCCGCTCCGCGAGGAAGCTAGATTTTCAAAGAAATGAGTGCACGCGACGGCCGTGACCACTTGTTAGTGACGTCATCAAGAATGATGGCTCCGAGGATCGCCACATCACAGGTTACTGTGAATAAATGGGATTCGACCATTCATAAGTTCAAAATGTACTTTCTTGTTTTGTAAAACAAGTTTATTCATGTCGTTATATAAAGCATTTTGTTTGAAACATTCTTTAATAATGTTTGTTGAGTTTAAAGCCAATTGTCGTTGTGTAATTCGATACTGGTCACTGAAATCAAAGTTTTAGTTTCTGTTCACATGTTTTGACTTATAAATATCCAACTTGTATGTTCTATCTTTTAATACAGGCCATGTGATTAATTGCGTATCACTCCATTAATTTAAAAAGAGAGCACGTATTTCGATATCGTTAAATAATTAACTACATTTTTTTCTGTCACACGTTGATTTTTACCCATCACTTATAAAATTCAAATGTACGTGATGTATTCTGTAAGCTATGTAAGCTTGTTCTTAAAAATACACTATGAATTTTCAATTTGTACTGACCATAATAGTTTTCGTAAATAAAATTTATATTTTAATTAAATAATTTCAAAATCTTTTCTTTGCCCTCTGCAACAGAAAGTTACTAAGGACTATTACATATTCAGATGTACGTTGATAATTGATTTCAATCCTCCCTTCAAATAATTATATGAACATTATTTCGGAAGATGCAGGTGGCGCACAATCATAATACATACAACTCATCAAGCTGACGAGTCGTTTCCGTAACCAATGTTACAGACGGGTAACCAATCTACTCGACTCCGCAGACAACTAAACGACCCGAGTAACCCCCAATTTGACTATAACTATAAATTATGTTATGTTAAACCGCATTGGTGTGACTTGACACGTCAAATGCGTATCCCGTATTGATATATTTCTATTATCCACTTTTCAAACTATGAATAGCACGCCTGCTCAGAAAACCCGTTATCGCTGCTTTGCAGCTATATTTATTTTTTTTTCTCCCTTTTCCACACAGTTTTTGTTAAAAGTGTAAAGGCTTCCTTACTTTACCGCTGTCGCCGATACAATCCGTATGATATCCTTCAGCTCACTTCAATCTCCAGATACTGCATGGGAATGTTGATAAATCCACGTTATAAAGGCACTGTCGAGCCGTAAACATCGGAAATTTGGCTCCGTTCAATTAGTAGCCATATTGTGTTTTCTTACCGATATTTCTCTCTTCTTTTCGAGGAAGAGCTATCGAATAATTCCCTCTCTTCTCCACAATCAATTTCAAAGTCAATTTTATGAATTTATTGCTCAGCGGGTCCGAGTCCAAGAGTTTACGAGTCCGGCGTTCGCGTGTCTGACAGGTTTACGCGAATTTGTTTGTTACCTCTTTAATATTTTTGATTTCTTGTTATTCCGGTTATTTCATTTAAGTATATTGCTGACAGTTCATGTAACCAAAAGCGTCAATAAACAGATTTTGAATTGATCAAGTTTAAATCAAGGTCGTTGAGTCGCGGAGGGCTACTAGAATTACGGCAAAAGGTAGAAAGTTTCTAATGTCCGATCGACAGTACCGGTAGCGCCGCTACTTAGCAATAATAAGAACTAATGTTTATTGACGATGTTTTGTTAAGTGGAAAGACGCCGAGTACCAGTATATATCCGATAGGTTCGAATCCCCAATTTCTTCGGGATGATTTGATTTTAAAATAGCGATCGTTTTAATAGATTTGGTGTACCTTATTAAACTTACCCACCGTCAACACACCTGCCGGATGTGAAACAGGGGACGTCCTATTCCAATGACGCTAAAGATTTTGTGTGAATTTTATGGTACTGTAACGGCGGTATGAATTAAATTCAGCTTACTTGATAAAAATGAAATAAAACATCTAGTTCCAATTATCTCATGTAAGCATAACATTTATTTTGAAAATCTCAACCATACATCAAAACATTAAAGCCTTCTATATCAAATGCAATCTTTTGCTAACATAAACAATAGACAAATGGCCATATCTCTATCATATTAATTATATCACGAATGCTAAATATTGCGATATTAATTGAAATCGTTCAACCAACAAATGAATTTAGTTAACATAATATCATGACAAACCATTCATATCCTTGGCAAAGGACTTATAGGCTTTTAGAATATCCAAACAGGAAAACTTTAGTCTTATTTCTATGCGAGTAGAAATACATTATCATTATAACATCCATATCTTTGCATTATATATAACATCCATATCTGTGCATTATATGTTTATAATGTCATATCTCTTAATAATAATCAATCCAATAATTAAATTAATAATACTAATTTATTTATAAATTAATAATTGATAACTCTGCTATAATTGAGTTACACATGAGGGAAAAAAAATTATGACATAAAAACTCCTGTCCAGGGGCGGATCCAGGGGGATGAGTAGACAGTATTGGAAGGAAATTTAAGGGCACCTTTCTGATCTTAGGGCACACCCAGTACCCAGGTCAATGCGAGTGCTGAAGGTGCGACGTTCTTCGAAGGGGGTATGGGGGCCCTCCCCAGAAAATTTTTAAAATATGGTACCATTTACAGGCTTTTAGAGGGCTTCTAGAGACTAGCAGAGCAATCCAGAATAAACGACCCGGACACGGAATTAGCGGTTGCTGAAATAATGCCTTTAAAAATATTGCCGGTGAAATTTCGAAGGGCACTTAAAAATTCTAGACCGTATTGGGCAATACGGCTAATACGGTCTGGATCCGCCTCTGCTGTCAGAGTAATAGAAGTAACTGTCTAATACATGAAATAACACATTTTATACAATGAACTGAGCTCTGAATCTGATGAAAATATTCAATCTGAGATCTTACGAATGATGTTATTTTAGCCCTCTACTTCTGAAAACTGAATAGCGCGCTGTGAACTTCAACTTAAAAACAAATTTGTTGAACAGCAGTGTATCGAAAAACTGTACGTACAGTGTACCGCGAACTGAACGCGGCGTCTTCTCACTTAGAAAATTATCGACTTGACAGATTTTCGACCGCGGCGGCGCTATACGACATTGGACAAAAGAAACTTTCTACCTTTTGCAGAATGACGTTCGACTCAGAGAGAAAACAAACGACAGAAAAGTATCAGGTGATTATCGATAGCCTACTACGGTACACACAGTTGACAAACAGTGTTAGGCCTGTGCCGGTTGGTGCGAACTGGGAATAAATATACTGGTTGGTCAGTTGGTTGTGAAGTGTGGAAGCTAAGCAAGAAAGCCTACCTACCGGTATTTATTTGTCTATATATATAGGCCTATTATATAGTACCCAATAGCATTTAAGTACATAGTTGTTACCCGTATGTGACTGTACGGTGATCTCCACAGGTTAACCGTACGTGAGTTCCCTACTAACGCCGTACGTGAGTTCCTAGTAGCCAATACCATTTTAAGTATATACGAAGTTGTTACCCGTATGTGACTGTACGGTGATATCCACAGGTTAACCGTTCGTGAGTTCCCTAAAAACGCCGTACGTGAGTTCCTAGGCCTATAATCTGCAAACGCGCATGCGTGAAAGAATACAGTTTGGGTTAGGTGAGGCTAGGCTATTTGTAAATCAAATTTCATCCACCCTGCAGTTACGTTCTGTGGCACAGTGGGTAGATCACCGGACTTCAACTGGATTTTTTTTTCGTTTGGTTTCGAATCCCAATATTGCAAGTCTGAGCCTCAACGTACTCACATACGGCTAACCTGTAGAAATCACCGTACAGTCACGTACAGGTAACAACAGCGTTTTAAGTATCATGTGAGTATAACAAGCCTACCATGCCTATGTACTACAAACACAACTTTTTCCCTCTTGTCGGCCCTCCAGTGATGTTACTATAGGGCCTAACTGGTACCATTATAACATGGATAGGATTTGGTCAGGACTAGCCTAAAGTCTAATTCAGTCTATGTACTAATTCACTCGATAGGCCTATTTTTAAAACAATACAGTGAAATATTCACAAGCAGAAAGGCTAATTGATTTGAGCCATGTGATTAAGTTTTGCCAGGCCTTCTCTGACCCGCTGACATTATTAGTCAAACCAAAACGTTCATGTGGTCACGGCTTGTATACCAGAAATCATTGTAGGCCTGTACATTTTGCTGTTCGTAGGTTTGGTATACCGATTTCTCCATTCTTGACTGATAAGTGTACGGTACAGCTGTACGCATTATACAATTGTTCCAATGGGAATAGAGCCTATTGATTGGGCTTATTATTTCCTGATTTAGAATACTGAAATAAACCTAATGTTCATTCAAATATCCAACATCGGTGAAAGTTTGATTACTGTATACATGTACTGTAGGTTTTCATGTTGTATGAATATTTTGCAGTTCAAATGGGTATGATGCTGATTCCAATGTCAAACGCATGAAGTTAGATGGTCAAGGACCGTCAACACCAAGATATCTCTCTTCGACCGATGTTGTACCATAGAAGATCTGATTCTTTTAACTCAAGGAAAGTGATTCAACACGATCGACATAACACTGCAATAGGTTTGCAGTAACTAACGGTTCATTTCATTTAGTCCTATGTACTTTTTAGCCAATTTGGATTTGATTGTAATTGAAACTCTGGAACTGTTAACAAAAGACAAGTAAGACAAGTTGAAAAAACACAAGTTATGCTTGATTCTCATGTTCAAATTTAATTCAAGTTTATTTTATTACATCATATTTACAAAGCATATCATTGGTTCATACAGTAATAAAAATTAGGGCAGAACAAATATTATTACAGAAACTCCAAAAAGGCAATGAATTTCTATAACTAAATGAACATTATTTTTAGCCCACTTGGGACTTAAGTCCCAGCGGGCTATTGCAATTGGCTTACTCGATATCGGTTTCCCGCGATCCTCAGTGCGTCAACTTATTGTGTTGTGTACGGCGCCGGACATACCGCGTCATTTTTCCTCTCACTCTTATCGTAGCGGCTCTAACTTCATATATAGTTTATTCTTTTAATTTAGAAACATTTTTAGCCCACTTGGGACTTTAGTCCCAGCAGGCTATTGCGTTCACATTTCGTGCGTTCACATTTCGTCCGTCCATCCGTCCGTAGACGGAATCCAGTTATTTTGGGAAGTTTTGAAGACGCTTCAAGGTAATGTCTTGATATTTGGGTTACACATGTATCTACCCTAGACACATCTTCAGCCCTAAAACTGGCTGTCAGAATCAAGATGGCCGACTGGCAGCCATTGTTATTCGCCAAAATCAACACTTTTTACACATTTTTGAACTTTTTGAGGGAAATTTTGAAGACGCTTTGATCAATTACCTTGATCTTTCGTATATATGTGAATGCCCCCAGGGCCCATCAGCATAACAAAAATTGGGATACGGACTCAAGATGGCCGTCCTATGACCTTTTTTAGTGTCCAAAAATGTCAATTTTGGCCCGAATTCTCAGTTTGCCATTTCTCATTGCAGTTTGTGATGGGTATTCTTTGAAAAGGGATGTTTTATACCTTTGATACCTGAATTGTTAGATTGTTGAGCATTTGGAACCACTTCCCAAGTGGGCATGGTGTCCCTGGACCCCTAGTTCTAATAACTCAGATCAAGAGTGACTCTCCCGTTTATTAGGAAACACACGCAACTTGTGGAATAGGTTTGATTTACACACATGTTGCAGGTATCAATTGTTTATCACTATAGAATTTGTAATCCATAAAAGCCAAAATCATCAGCCGGAAACCCAGACCAAATCAATTCATAATTTATTGATTGAATCTACACTACAATATATGTATTTATTCAAATATTTTAATAAAAACATTAACTTCTTGAATCTATTCTAAATCATAATACGTTCTTATCTGTGAATTCACTCAATCTATCGGCTCAGCAGGTGCTTAAGATGAGTTCTTAATAGGACAGATCCATTTTTAAGGATGGTGATAATACAGTATCATGATGTTTGAATACCAAAATAAATGCCTGGTCAAATATATTAATATTTGTGATTGTACGTCCGCGTATGTTCAGTGTCAAAGCTGAATCATATTTGACGTTTACACAGTGGTTGCATATTAGGTTCGAATCTGTCAATGCATTTTATTCTATGTATCGATATTTCAATTTACTACAATTCCCATCATTCTGAATGGCTTTACAGAAAACCCGTCATCGCTGCTTTGCAGCTATATTTATTATTATTTTTTTCCACACATTTTTTGTCAAAAGTACATAGGCTTTTTTACATTACCGCTGTTGCCGATACAATCCGTCTGATATCATTCAGCTCAGTTCGATCTACAAATACTCCATGCGAATTTTGAAGAATCAACGTTACAAAAGCACTGTCGGGCCGTAAACATCGAAAATTGAGCCCCATTCAAAGAGCCGACATGTTTTTCTAAGTCGTCTTTCCGAAATCTACCGCACGTTTCTTGTCACATCGATTATCAATTCAAGCATAAATTAACAAATTTATTACCGAAAGATTGCACATTCTGTCGCGGTTTTTAAAAACTAATTTTAACAGTAACCCATTTTCCTAATCAAATTATATTACTGATACACAGGAAATTTACTACTTTTGATTTTTAAAGCACTGTCGAGCCGTAAACATCGACAAATCGACGTGTGTCACTACATCGTCGTTCCGGGAATCAGCTGCGAGTTTCTCCTCATTCTGAGAATCAAATCGAGTACAAATTAATTTATTACTACCAGTGATTTGGCTGCGGGCGTCATGCAGTTAGTTTAGCAATACCTATTTTTCTTTATCAAATTAACCGTGTATTTACTAAGATAAATCATAAGTGTACCGGGGAGTCGTAGGCCTAAACGAACCACGCCGAAGAGATATAGCGGAGAAAAGCTGTTATGTCGACGAGGTATCAAAATAAAAGAATATGTAACTTTATTCGGCCGCGGGCTTCAACCTCTATATCAATACCATCAATACTCTATATTTCCTACAGTACATGCCGATCATTGTCAAATGCACAAGGTATTTACTAAATACAAGTATATAACACACTCCTTTCCGTATGCTGGACTCACACTTGACATTCGGAGTAAGCGTTCGCTGTGGCGGAAAGGAGATCGTTCGCTGTGTCGCTTAAAGTGTTTATCGAGTTTAACGCGGCTTTAGGCCTACCGGCACCGAGCTTTACTGTCTCAAACAAACACAGTATAATTGTTGCGTTTAGTAACGGGCTCATTGGATTGAACTTCAAAACAAAATATACGATATTTAGGAGGGTTGTTATTCCATAGGCCTACGACCAATCTGTCCGGATGTTAGGCCTACGCATATACATAGGCCTACATAGGCTAGTAGCCTCTACGAGGGAAAAGCTAAGTTCACTGTAAAGGAGGAATCAGATTTATTAAAATGCATGTTAATTAGTGATTAACTGGTTCTGACTTGCAACGATCAATCACAATTATCAATTTTATTGCCAAAAATGAAGATTTTTTTGAAAATTTCGTCTGAGCAGACAGCTTTATAAGCCAGACTTTTCATTTGAGTTTTTTCATCATAAATGAAACTGGTGTTTCATTAATTTCTAATGACTTAAGCCGGGCGAAGGTCGGCCTTGCTACGGCTTGTGACTCACTGCGACGCCATTCACTGCGACCGCCAGCGACGATTGTGTCGCAACGACTCATCGACCTACGCTCGCTTGCGACGGGTTGCGACTGTCAGCAACGCCAGTCACAAGGAGTTCTACTTTCTGCGACGCTACACGACTGTCACAACCGACCTATGCGCTCTTGCGACTGGCAGAAACTAGTCGCACACAGTCGCTCACAATCGTATCGCAACCGACTTGCACCGAAACTTGCGATGCAACGCGAGGATCGCATCGCGTCACAAGGTCGACCTACGTCCAGCTTTTAGTTACTGCGGAGCCACAGAAATATCTGAGATTTGTGCCCATATTCGCTATATACATTTTTATCGTATCATTTTTTATCATTTTTAACTTTGGAACCATATTTTTCAAAAACCTAAAAATTGTTATACCGCGTTTATTGAGAATTTAAAATCATCATCCTACTAAAACGCCATATACTGAAAAATGATAAAACCGGAAATCCCATTTTCTATTTTTTCATCAAACCTGTTAGTATTTTCCTATTAAAAAAGTCCAAATCATATTTTTTTTAAACTGAAAAATTGTTAAACCTCGTTAACTGGAAATAAAGAATTCTGCATTATAATTAATGTAAGTTATCGGGAAATGCTTACAACTCGAAATCTAATAAACAGCGGTTTTACATATTCGACACTAAAACACTAAAATCACTTAAACACTAATGCACAAGGATGCGCATTATAAGAGTATTTCTATTGATAAATCATCTAAAACTTTGAAAATGCCGGAGGGCTACAATGCTGTATAAATTGAGCTTGTCAACACTTTGTATACAATACATAACATTAGAACGTGTCCAAGCGCGTGGCATTGAGTCAAGCCCCGTAACCATCTAGTCTCTGATCTTTCAGGTAACCTCATAATTAATTTAACTAAATTCCGTACTGCAAACCATAAGCTCCCAATAGAAACTGGCCGATGGAATAATGTAGAGCGTGCTGAAAGAATATGTAAATTGTGTAATAATGGAATTGGGAATTTCATCACCTTTTCAACTATATATATTTAAATGATAGAAGGGAGTTATACCTAGACAGGAGATTTTATACGAACCCCCAACATTTTCAAATAAAAATTATTAATGCAAACTAAAGATGTAGCCGAACTCCGTAAACTGTGTATTTTTGTTGGTAGAATTTTGAAACTTTTCAATTGATAGCTCACATGAAAATAAATGTGTAATTATGTATCTATCTATTGTACGTCCTATATATAATGTGTTTATTTTTATGTATACTGTATCACTCGAATTGTCTTTGTATTAAGACCAAGAGTTTGTCAAATAAAGCAAAAGTAAAGTAAAGTAATAGTTTTTTTCGATTCAGCCATGAGATTGTAACGTTAATGAATTCGCTTGCGATATGTTAATAGTTATACTAGAGGAATATCTAAAAGCGTCTTTCTTTGGCGTTTTTCCATGCGATCGACTACCAGATATAAACCAGCGTCCCGCTGGGTTTTATAGTAAACACTGATAATTACGACGAATCGGGGGAACATTGGCTAGCTGTATATATAAACGAATACGGAATCGGTTATTTTTGATTCGTTCGGGCATCAACCCGGAACTTGTGATAAAATGTTAGAAAAATACTTGGATGAAAATTGTATAGATTGGAAATATAATAATAAGATGTATCAAAACGTATTATCCGATGTATTTCTGTGATTACGCAATATTTGTACTATTGCACCTATGTCACGGTAACGATGTACGCGATATTACGAAACTATTGTCAAATAAAACTAATGATAATGATTATTTTGTAAAAGAAAAATTTATCGTGAAATATTTTAAGCTTCTACAATAAACTATTATGTATATGAATTTTGTCGTTTTCTAAATTATATTTCTATAAACTCGCCGTAGAAAACCATCTGTTGCTAGTCTAGGTTTTCAAAACAGCTTAATCGCGTCAGTGATAAGAACAATCAACAAACTCGAAATGGGTATACTTTAGTTGGTTTGCTCATACTTAATTTCCCCCATCGCGGTTGTGTCTCTGATCTAAATAACTTAATCGGCAGATGCTAACAACGGGTCAATGGTTTTTGTTTCTCAATTACTTAATTGCGTAATTTTCATCCTGCATATTCCGTCACATATCATCGAGGGTACTGACCAGATATTTCAGATGGCAGATGCTAACAATGGGTCAATGGTATTTGTTTCTCAATTACTTAATTACGTTCATAGATGATATATTGTATCAAGGGGTCTGGCCAACGACAAAATGCTTGATTATTATGGAGTGAATCCGAATAAAATGAGACAGATATGAAATATTATATACATTGCAAGTTTATTATTTACTCGTTCATCTAAAAAACATAATTTTTTTTTCCAAAAGTATTATACATATACACGGGTTATGGCTTTTAATTATACAATCCGGTAGATGACGAATGTGTCGCTACGTATAAAAATTCGTAAAAGATAGAAACTCCTCTCTTGGTCAGAGCGGATCTTAATGAAGTCCTGGATTAGTCATTTCGGATACTTATTGCTACCGGAGAGTTTAACGCCAAACAACGTATATAAATTCTAACCGATTCCTCACAATGGTTGATGTATTTTTACACATTTTAATCAGCTTTTATATAAATATTATCTAGTTATTATCTGTGATGGAATCTTTTAAATTACTTTAATTATACTTGGGTTATCATTATACCGTATTCAGGTGCTTTTCTAACCCGCTTGTGTCTTTTGCGCAGTACGGGCACCTGTATTCCTGATTCGAGTGACTCGAATCATACCAGCACGGTCTCATATTAGCCAGTTCGGATATATCTTCTGTAAAATTAATGTCTTTCAATTTTTTCCATTGTTCTAATGTTAGTTAGTTGTAGATCGTATTTTCGGATATCTACGTAAATACGGTGATCGTGACTAGATCTATATATTTTGATAAAGTTCGAACGACCAACGGTCATCACGCCTACGTAATCGATGTCTTCTTTAACGCGCGCAATTTCGTGTTCGATATCGGCTTTACAATAATCTATATGTAGCCTACCCACTCTTGGAGATCCAAATTAATACCGTTTTTAGTGGGGTACAGTTGTTTTCTTCGTTCACAGCATTCGAAAGATCGCAAATCTATACGTTTTGCCCCCCTGCCACGTTTTAGCACTGGCATATACAAGCGATCCTAAATAATGAGGCTCGGGGTCATTGTTCCAGGTATTCCGTTGAACTTTCGACGGGCCCGCGACTGCGTTGTCATTAACGATTGAACCTATAAAACAATAAAATATTCTATATCGGTATGCGTCTTTATAAAAACTACGATCTCAAATACGGAAAAGAAGTAGAAACTTGGCTTCCATAGACAAGTGGCTGTCCAATATCAATAGTAGATTTTTTTGAAAATGGCTCATAGAATTGAGTTGAACCGTTAAGCTACAAGATAGTTTTTTCTTTTTAAGTAGAAACTTACTAAAGTCGAGTTTGTGCGAAGGGCGTTTTCTTTTTCTAGATTGAGTAGATGACTTTGGTGTACTACATATTTCTAAGGTAGTTTGTCCACTAGTCGAATCCATCATGTATGTTGATACAGATCGATGTTGATTGTTCAAAGTCTCTGAGCAGAATGATTAATTTATGGATTTACATCGCGTTTTTATTGTCAGAAAATGACTTGCCCGAACACGATTTACGGTTTCACTTGTTATTGCTAAATATTGTTCGCCCAAACTCGTTCATGATTTCACAATAGCCGTTAAAAGACGCCATCTAGGAATTATCTCCCACTTTCCCTCCTCCCTCTCACACACACACACACACACACGCTCGCGCTTGCGCGCGCACGTACACAGGAACACGTAATATTGAGCCCGGTTTTAACCGATAGCTCACTCACTCGCTTACACTCGCTCGCTAACACACGCATAAACAAAACGTGATTTACAAAATGTCTGGCAAATTTTTCACCGTTGAAAATATTTTCCGCAAAGGATCAGTTACCACGGAACATATCGACTCTGAATATATCGACTGGTCTACCGGATTTGCAATTTGCAAATATTGTAATACGTCAATTACATACGTTAGTTTTCAAGTAACGACGTGTTGCAAGAAACCGATTTGTCAAGATTGCTGGTTAGTGAATGCTCGGTGGTTAAGCGTTCAACATGATTTCGAATGCCCTATCGAGGATTGTGTGGCGCATTTTAGGATTATCAAACGTATAGCGAAAAAAGACTGTTATCGCTGTCACGCGCGAGAGCATTTGCTTCATCGTTTTGATAAAACTATATGTTGGTCGTGTTTAAGAGATGTCGGTACGTATGACGGGTACGAAGAAAACTTTTGTTTTACTTTTAGAACCAATTTTTTTAAAATGAATACGTGTTCGGTATGTTTGGAAATTACTAGACAAAAGACAGACTGCTGCGGTACTTATATTCATATTTCGTGCGCGAAGGAATTTGGAGTGAAATCGTGTGTAAATTGTGAATTTTAACGGTCAATAAAGGTTTTTTTTTTCTTATTGTTTTATATTGTTTTTGTTCGTTTTTTGTGGTTTCTTCGTTTCACTCGTACTCGGGATTTCTGGAAAAGAAAGCGCCATCTAGGATTCAACTTCACTTCCCTCTCCCCTCCACATACGCATAGGATCGCGTAATAGTGACGCCATCTAGGGAATTAATCAGACCACTGAATTGATTTGGATTCTCCAACCTCCCCTAAAGAAAAAAAAAAATCTTGAGAAAAAAAAATCTCAAGAAAAATATCTTGAGGAAAATATCTTGAGAAAAAAATCTTGAGGAAAAAATCTTGAGAAAAAAATCTCAAGACAAACGTCTTAAGACATACGTCTTAAGACAAACGTCTTAAGAAAGTCCTCCTCACTCCTCCTCCACCTCCACTGTGGCCCAATAGTGACATACCCTAACTACTCATTTTGCATCAAACAAAAAGCGGTTTTTTTAGAGAAAAAGATTCTTTGAGTCGTAAAATTTATAGCCTAGAACCAATTTCTTCGTCAAAGCGTGATGCACAATTTTGACTGGGTCTTTTTTCCACCTGGTAGTAGTGGACAGAAATTTTGAATAGGCCTAAATAATAGAATAATCTTTCTTAGGTTTCATGATAAAGATGCAGCATTAACTTAGATGCTTATCTTTTACAATTAGGCTTATATTTCAAAGGAAAAAAAGTTGCTCGAACAGGGGTTAGGCATTGATGGTAAAGGAGCTGTGTGCTGAAACAGATAACAATGCAGGGGAACGAGTTTGTCGAGTGGAGCTTATTATTCCATCAGGGATAGTGTACTATGGTCATGTTATATATCAAAATGTTCCTTATTAGTTCCGCTGCATCGCTAAAAAACAAACACATTGTCGACGAGTAGAATCGGTCGACAATCGGGGTTGTAGACATTGTCGACGAGTAAAATCGGTCGACAATCAGGATTGCAGACATTGTCGACGAGTAGAATCGGACGACAATCGGGGTTGTAGACATTGTCGACGAGTAGAATCGGTCGACAATCGGGGTTGTAGACATTGTCGACGAGTAGATTCGGACGACAATCGGGGTTCTAGACATTGTCGACGAGTAGAATCGGACGACAATCGGGGTTGTAGACATTGTCGACGAGTAGAATCGGTCGACAATCGGGGTTGTAGACATTGTCGACGAGTAGAATCGGACGACAATCGGGGTTGTAGACATTGTCGACGAGTAGAATCGGACGACAATCGGGGTTGTAGACATTGTCGACGAGTAGAATCGGCCGACATTTAGGATTGATAGATCTCTACTTTTACCTGTTCTGGAGTTGAGCCGCACGTCCTATGGCGTAATGTCGTAAGATTCAATCAGTCCAATATTGGCGGATTAATTCCAAATACCAGTCCAATGTGATAAGTCTCCGCTGGAAATATTTAATGCCATAATGGACTTCCATAATTGACAGGCAGTCGACCTAAATCGTCATTTTTTAATCCATTTGAAACTGTATTGAAGGATATCCAAAAAGTCTTCACTGAAAGGGGTTAGCCTAAATGAAGAGAAGTAACTCCATGATTTGAAAGTTTAACAATATGTTTCCATGCCTACATACCAAACTTCAGTTGGTAGGCAGACTTTCAAATCATGGAGTCTCTTTTCGCCCATGAACCCCTCTCAATGAAGACTTTTTGGATATCCTTCAATACAGTTTCAAATGGATTAAAAATGATGATTTAGGTTGACTGCTGGTCCTTTCTGGTCCTACTAAGACCTTTATCAGGTATGTACTACCAGAAATTAGCGAGCTAGGCCACCCGGAATGCTCTCAAGTCAGGTTGAAATAGACATTAGTCGTTATTTTACGTCGAAATTGCCGACTGGCGCTCAGTCGGCACTTTAACCACTCAGTACTCGGCATCTACTCATCCGATTTCAATAAATAAACTACCTACACTGACCTTATGTTGTTATCTTTTCATTGTTTACACTCCAAAGAATATATTTGAAGTTCAAGTGGCTGGAAATTGCCTCTAGAAATATTTTAGTATTGCTTTTGGTTCCTCGTGAGACTCATCCGCATGAAAAAATCAATATCTTAGCAACACTACAATAGATACCGCTCTGCGCGACTCGTGGATATTTGACAAGTCATGAAAAATCGTTTCATACACAAAATACGATGTGAAAATGACTAAATAAACACAACAGTAAGAACAAGAAAGATCAGAGGTTTGCGATGATGGTTTATTTTTTGAAATCGGTTGAATGAGAGCTGAGTAGTGATGATATAATTAGAATTGAATTCAAAAGAATTTAAAATCACCGCGTATATGGCTTCCGCGACTTAGTGTCAGGGGTCGCGTTAGCGATATACCACTGACACTAAGGTTCTCAGTGAATCGGGGCGCAGCGTCACTATGTCCCGCTCCGCGAATAAGCGTGCGGGCACCGAAATGAGTACACGCGTACGGCCGTGACCACTCTTTAGTGACGTCATCAAGAAGGATGGCTCCCAGAATCGCCAAATCACAGGTTACTGTGAATAAATGGGATTCGACCATTCAAAAATTCAAAATGTACTTTCTTGTTTTGTAAAACAAGTTTATTCATGTTGTTATATAAAGCATTTCGTTTGAAACATTCTTTGATAATGTTTGTTGCGTTTAAAGCCAATTGTACTTGTGTAATTCCATACTGGTCACTGACATCAAAGTTGTAGTTTCTGTTCACATGTTTTGACTTATAAATATGAAAACTTGTATGCTATATCTTTTAATACAGGTCATGCGATTAATTGCGTATCACTCCATAAGTTTAAAAAGAGAGCACATATTTCGATATCGTTAAATAATTAACTACATGTTTTCTGTCACACGTTGATTTTTACCCAGCACTTATAAAATTCAAATGTACGTGATGTATTCTGTAAGCTATGTAAGCTTGTTCTTAAACATACACTATGCATTTTCAATTTGTACTGATGATAGTTTATTTTTCATATATAAAATTTATATTTTAATTAAATAATTTCAAAATCTTTTCTATGCCCTCTGCAACGGAAAGTTACCAAGGACTATCACATATTCAGATGCACGTTGATAATTGATTTCAATCGTCCCTTCAAATAATTCTATGAACATTATTTCGGAAAATGCAAGTGGCGCACATTCATAATACATACAACTCATCAAGCTGACGAGTCGTTTCCGTAACCTATGTTACAGACGGGTAACCAATCTACTCGACTCCACAGACAACTAAACGACCCGAGTAACCCCCAATTTGACCATAACTATAAATTATGATATGTTAAACCGTATTGGTGGGACTTGACACATCAAATGCGTATCCCGCATTGATATTATTTCTATCATCCACTTTTCAAATTATGAATAGCACGCCTGCTCAGAAAACCCGTTATCCACGCACACACGCAGCCCCTCGATCCCAGCCACTCTATATAAGGGTAATCCACGCACACACGCAGCCCCTCGATCCCGGCCACTCATTCTAAGGGTAATCCACGCACACACGCAGCCACTCTATATAAGGGTAATCCACGCACACACCACCCCTCGCTCCCAGCCTTTATATAAGGGTGATCCACACACACACGCAGCCCCTCGATCCCGGCCACTCATTATAAAGGGTCATCCACGCACACACGCAGCCCCTCGATAGCAGCCACTCTATATAAGGGTGATCCACTTACACACGCGGCTCCTCGATCCCAGCCACTCTATATAAGGGTGATCCACGCACACACGCAGCCCCTCGATAGCAGCCACTCTATATAAGGGTAATCCACGCACACACCACCCCTCGATCCCAGCCACTTTATATAATGGTGATCCACGCACACACGCGGCCCCTCGATCCCAGCCACTCTATAGGCTATAAGGGTGATCCACTCACACACGCGGCCCCTCGATCCCAGCCACTCTAATAGGGCGTTCGATTATCCTACTCGGGTAGCCCGGAGTTAACTCAGGGAAGCCCGAGTAGCGTTCGTTTTGTCTGTCACGTGGTACTTCCGGCCTTCCCCGAGTGAGCCCGAAGTAACCTGCTCGCCGAGTGAGTTACTTCGACAAAAAATGGCGGGCAAGATGGTGGACGTTATTCGATTTGCTTTGAATATAAAGGGATTCGGAGTAGTAAATGCGATATGCGAGTCGAATGATGCATATTTATGGATAAAAGATAGTAAGTATTATATGTAAACATAAATTTCAAAACATTATATCCAATTTAATGGTGATTTGTTAAGTCTTCAACTGCTCGGGGCAATTCAATTCAATGAAAATTCATTTTTAGTTGTTGAAATATGAATTGAACTAAATTGTTTAGGACTCTGGGGTTGAGGTATCAGTTTACCATCACCAACGCGCCTCGGTGTCCGGGTCTTCAAGGATGTTTTGGTCCGATGTTTTCATGTTTTCATGATTCCATTATTTTTTTACGTTTGATATATTCTAACATCAGGAAAATGAATGAACATTTAAATTTCATAGATTTTTTTTCACCGATCAACGTTTTATAAATCAACTTATAATATTTATATTGCTTTCAGAAGTTTCGATTGCGATGTGTTGGTCTTGAGATTTAAGGATTACAATCGGATTGTACATGCTATGTCAGCTTCTCTCTATTGCTTGGCATTTGCTGAAGGCTACTAGTAGGGCCATCTATCGATCATAAATATAAACATGCAAAAAGTTCTTGAAAGTAGGTTGTTGCTTTGTGACCGAAAATAATTGTATAACGAAATCATCATACCTGATAAACTGATACCTTAATTCCATTGGAATCAGACTTTTTTTTATAATGCTATTCATATTGCATCATTTTATGTTTTAAGAAGAGGAAATACATACCAGACCTAATACAAATTATGCTTGGATTTTAACTTGATTGCTTGCCATTTCAGACATTCCCACGGTTACAGCACAAATAAAAGCAGATTACCCTACATACCATGATATACCAACAAATGAGCACATATTTATTCAAGTACCCCGAGATATTTTGCCAAGTACTGGTGAGTTTTTTATTCTATTCCTCAATTTCCCTCCTTCTAAAATTTTTTTCAAACTTAATGATTTGCCTTTCATTTTTAGCCCACTTTGGGGCTAATGTTGAAATTGTTACTTTGTTGAGCATTTGAAACCATTTCCCAAGTGGGCCGCATGGTGTTCCTGGACCCCTAGTTCAAGTAACAGATAGTCAAGGTTCAGTTTAAAAATGATCTGAACTTTGACAATCACATCATAGCAAGAAACAGTTTGTTTTCTTTAAACTGTACTGCATGAAAGTGTTAATTTATACCTGCAATTTCTTTTTTTATTTCTCTTAAGTGAATGCACCCAGCAATAATCGGACAGCAGTATCAGAAGTGGAAGATAAATCACCATCAGTGTTCAATGAAATAATGGTAAGCATTAATTTAATATGGTAATTCGCATGTGGTTTTGGTAAAAACAACAGGTTGTATTTTAGATTGTAAATTTTTTTTTTCAGTGAGATATGATTGGACTGTTGTGTCAACAAGAAAACTTCTTGCAGTGATAAAGGACAATTTTGATGATCTCAACGCTGCACACAACAAAACAAAGGTGTGGCGCAAAATTGCAGAGGAGATGAATATTCCATCCGAAAAATGTGTTGATAAATGGAAGAATTTAAAGAAAGCGTATAGGAATTATGTACAGTTAAATAATAAAACTGGGTCAAAACCGACAAAATTTGTATTTGCCGATCAAATGCATGAAAATAATAATCTTGTTAATGATAGCGATGATGATGGAGATTCAAATTCTGATGGCTCAAGAAAGCGTAAAGCTCCTACTACATCAGGGGAGAAGCCATGCAAGAAAGGGAAACCTACTGTGTCTCAAATCCTTGAATACATGGAAATAAGAGACAAATCTATCCATGAAACGTTTGAACGGATGCATCAAGAAACCCTCGCAGTAATGAATAAAATTGCAGAAAAATTGTAATTTTCAAAGTTTGTTGGCTTGATATGGTTTCATGTTACCCTTGTTTTACTTAGTTCAAAGTAATGTTTGTTATTTTAGAAATAATGTCTAATTTTATACACAATGCATTTGTATTTATTTGTTGAAGTTTAGAATAAATATTTTACATGTCGAAGTTAATAATAAACTTATAAATAATTTGAAAAAGTGTAATATCGAATTATTCTATTGAAGTCAAGAAGTGACAAGCGGAATCTATGCCTGTAACAGATCAATAATGTGTTGTCGTCGCTCTGCACCACCCTGTCCATGGTTATATGGTCGTTCTAGGTTGTAATTGACATCTTCAAATTCAGCTACATCAATGCTCTCGTCGTTCATTTCAATACAGATGTTGTGTAGGATACACGCACACAAAATGCTGCCGATCATTAGTTAGAAGTCGGAAACGTCGAAGTTATCTTTCAATCTTCGGAATCGTCCCTTTAACTGGCCAAAAGCTCTTTCTATAGCCACTCTTGCTGAACTGAGTCGACGATTGAATGCTTTTTGGTTGTTGGTTAAGTTCCCATAATCCTTAAATGGTGTGATCAGCCATGATTCAAGAGGATATGCTGAGTCTCCAAGTAAAAAGTCGTCGTCAAATAATTCGTCTGAATTTCTGTAGATCATCGAATTGCGTTGTACTCACGCGTCATGTGTACACCCGGGCCTCCCTGCATAGACGTGAGTAAACCTGAGGGTGTGGTCGCAGATTCCTTGAAGAACCACCGAGTGGAATTTCTTTCTGTTGACGTACGATGATGGATTCTTTCGTGGTGCTCTAATGGGTATATGGCATCCATCAACGCAACCAACTGCGCCGGGAAATCTGCACGAAACCTGCCGATATCGCCCGTTTTCTTCGTTCATCTGGCCACCTTATATACAGATCCATCAAATTATTCTTCATGGCTGATATCAGCTTTTTGATAGTACCATGGGCAGTGGATTTGGATACGTTGAATCGATCAGCCAACGATCTGAAGGACTCTGGAGTGCCTGGTGAACAAAACAAATTTTTAAATTTCTTTATTACATCATTTGATTTATACAACAGTAAATGAATGGGCTGGAGACACCCACCTAGGTACCATAGAAACAGAAGAAGCTGTTTTTCATGTGGTATAGGTTCACGTCCATGACCTGCCGTTCGCATTTCGTCGCATACCGAAATCTGTCGTAATATATTCTCAAACGTCGTTCTTTCTAAACGAAAATGTGACATGAAATCGTCGAAAGAGTAGGATGGGACGGTTTCTTCAACGTAATTTTCTATTCGAGGCACCTTTGCCCGCCTGTCATTCAAAAAGATCAGTGCATCACTGTTTGATAAAAGCCCGAAAGGTCTACGAGAATACTGTCTCAGAAAGAGCACAAGCGCCAGAATAGTTTTTTTCTTTCTAAAAGATGCCATGACACTTACTCGGGTATACCCGAGTAAATTCAATCCGATTCGATTTACACCCTTACTAACAACCACAAAAGTTTATTTTATGGAAACCTGCAATGTACTGCCAGAATTTAATCAATCTCAATCGATACAGACTGAGCGTATCTCTTTCTGTCCTCTAATGAAAGTGACATAAATCTCTGAGCGATGAAAAATCTGGCCTCTGAATGTTACCGCATCGCATTAGAAAAAATACAACTAAATTGAATATTGCTATATTGTAAAATGTATTTCTTTACTTAGAATTATTCCTATGGTATAATATTTAATTAGCTGTTCCGATAGATGGAGTATTAAGATTCAGATTGTCGAACATTAAACTATCTGGAAGCAGATGGACCGTGAAAGTTAGGCGTAATATCGCGTATAAGCCGTGGTTTCTCCAAAATAAACATATAATTCTGCTTTGTGTATTTTTAATACTTTTTTCGCTTTCTGTATGATCGCTGCGTGTAGTGTATTAGTTTTGTATACCTTGTTTGTATTCATACGGATCAATAAAGTTTAATTGACATTGATTGACTTTACCCAAAGTCGTTTGTTTATCCACCGTAACTCGGGGAAACCCGGGTGCGTTCGATTAGTTACCCGGGAATCCCCGAGTAAATGTGAGTTAGGAAATCGAACGCGCTATATATAAGGGTAATCCACGCACACACGCAGCCCCTCGATCCCGGCCACTCTATATAAGGGTAATAATCCACGCACACACGCAGCCCCTCGATCCCGGCCACTCTATATCGGACGACAATCGGGGTTGTAGACATTGTCGACGAGTAGAATCGGACGACAATCGGGGTTGTAGACATTGTCGACGAGTAGAATCGGCCGATATTTAGGATTGATAGATCTCTACTTTTACCTGTTCTGGAGTTGAGCCGCACGTCCTATGGCTTCACCCAGCACTGGCAGTGGTTGTCTCCACCAGTGATCTACGATCCTAGTGTAACCAATTGGTACATCACAGACACTAAGGTTCTTGGTGAACCTATGGCGTAATGTCGTAAGATTCAATCAGTCCAATATTGGCGGATTAATTCCAAATACCAGTCCAATGTGATAAGTCTCTGCTGGAACTATTTAATGCTATAGGCTAATGGACTTGAGCCAATCTTTTTATAATCGCACGTCGATTTTGAACGAACGGTAACTAGGACGGAAAAACAACAGGAGAAGCAGTTTCTCGGTGACAACAGTCTCCCGCATTTAGTCGCACACAGAACATCCTTCAAAATGTGGCAACCAACAGGTAAGCGACGTAATCTTAATATGATTTATAATCTTGTAACTCAATCGAGGCATTCTCTATTTCATAAAAAGCGAAGTACAACTTCATAATTAAAATTTTTATAAAACGTGCCTGGCACTTTACTGAGAACCTTATAAGGTTCTCAGTAAAGTGCCAGGCACGTTTTATAAAAATTATAATCAAATTATAATAATTTTAATAATTATATGATTAATATAATAATTATAATAATTAAATAATTATATAATTATAATAATTAAATTATAATTAAAAATTATAAAAAATAAAAATTCCACGAGTCGCGCAGAGCGGTATCTATTGTTGTGTTGCTAAGATTGATTTTTTAATGCGGATGAGTCTCGCGAGGAACCAAAAGCAGTACTAAAATATTTCTAGAGGCAATTTCCAGCCACTTGAACTTCAAATATATTCTTTGGAGTGTAAACAATGAAAAGATAACAACATAAGGTCAGTGTAGGTAGTTTATTTATTGAAATCGGATGAGTAGTTGCCGAGTACTGAGTGGGTAAAGTGCCGACTGAGCGCTAGTCGGCAATTTCGACGTAAAATAACGACTACATGACTGGGTGGGTGGTTCACGCGAGCTCTTTAGTATAGGCAGTATACGGAGCTCCGCGAAGCGGCCATTCTCAGGACTGGGTGAAGCCTGGCACATGCGGCAGAACACGGATTTTCACGGCGATTGTTTCGGTCTTAAGTATTTCACTTTATGGTTCAGATTATCAAACCTATAATGACGATTTTGGTCGATGGAATTTCCTAATGAACGGCTACAATCCGGCACCAGAACAACAAAATCCGGCACCCACACTAAACAATCGTAGCCACCATCAACATCAGCCACCGACCAAAAAAAAAATGACCGAAGAGCGAAAGCAATTAAGAGTAAGTGCCAAAATTCGGTTAAGGGAACCTCGTTGTGTCAGTCTTTAAGCCTAGCTCTTGTTTTTCTAGCCGATATTCAGAAATGCGTGTTCTATCGAGCAACTAAATGGCATGAAAGTGCCATCAGTTCAGAAAACATCTAAACGAGTAAGATACAAGCCCTATTCTCACTAATTTCTGTACTCGGTTATGGTAAAACTATATATTAAACTGTTTGCTTTGAATTCTAGATCGAAAGTGACCTCCAAATTGCCAACATTTCGCTGAGTACGACAGCGATATTAGACGAAATGAGAAAGACGTGTAAATATAGGCAAGACGTAATGCGGATGTGAGTGTTAACTGACAGCTTATAATAGATCTATTTTTTGATTCATTTTGCAAATGAATTTTCTATTTCTTCGCAGCAAACTTAAAAACGGGGAGCTGGGAAGCGGGGTCGAGGCATGGGTTGGTGAAAGAGATTGTGGAACCTTATCTATTACATCTTTTGGTAATAATTCGTTAACAATTGTATCTATTACTCTACTTTTCATTAAATATAAATCTTCTTTCAATTCAGGGTTTTCTGTTTTTTCTAATCTATCAATTAAATCTTTTCTAAATGTTTTGGGTTTAATAACTCCCCTTTCGTGAGCTGTCATATATTCTTCAAATTTTTTGCGCGTTTCAGTATCACATTTAAATTCATCATAATCATATAATATAGGCCCACTAGAATCATCTTCACCTGAATTAGTATTATATGCTGCTCCATCATCATTATCAATTAGTTTAATTAAATTCTTGTTGTGGTTCATCGCTTATACCAGAGGGGTCACCAGAAGTATCCATTGGAATATCTTCTTCCATTTATATAATAAAGAATTAAAATCTAAAATATAATATTCCTCCAATTACAATTCCTATAGGCCCTACAAGTTATAGCTAATTTAGCATTTTCATGGGATTTATTATCATTATTAGTTTTTATTATATCATGTTGAATATTATCAGTTTTTATATCACCGTGTGGGTGCCGTACGGCACCATTTTCTATAGTATTGTAATCTTTTATTTTAGAATCATTATTTAATTTAATATTCTTAGTTTTAGTTTCTGTTGATTGAATATGTTTTTTATTTTTTTCACCTTCCATTAATTTTGGAGCAGTAATAATCTTTTTATTTATATCATTTAATCCAAATGAATTATTTATGGTTGCAGTTTTAATTAGATTATTAGAGCCAATTATATTTCCCATCTTTAATACTAAATCATTAGAAATAATTAATAGATTAGGGCCTATACAATAATTTAATCTAATATGTGATTTCTCTAAATAATTTTGGTACCTAACTATATTTTCTGGAATCGATCTATTTTTATCATTATGAATGGAATCTTCAAATAATACTTTGAATTGTTTCTGCGCATCATTTCCAACTATTGGTGATCTTGTTTCAACTTGCGTACCTAAAATACATATCAAATAAGTTCTAATTGATTGATTTATTCTTTGTATTCCAGCTTTAGTAAAACCTTCACTATTTTCTAAAATGAAATTAATCCAACCATTATTATTTTGTTGTTGTATATTATTATAATATTTTGGTAATTCATTCCAATTTAGTGTTCTTATATCTGTATTTGTCATTATTTTTCCAAATTCTTTAGTATATAATATTCCTAATCCACCCATTGTTCCAATTTCTGATCTAAAATCATTATTTGAATAAATATTAAATTCATTACATATTTTATAAAACTTAGAAAAATTAATATTATTATTTAGTTCATTAAAGTATTTTGAACCTGGTAAAGGACATTCTAATTCATCTGATATTAATTTTATTTGAAAATATGTATGAAATCTAAAAAGTGATAACATCAATGGTAAACTTGGTTCATTTAAATGATCATTCCAACTTATACCACACCCTGTTGTTGCACAATAAACTGCAAAATTTAATTGGTTCTGCCAATATTTCATATTGGATTTTAATAACCATTGTTTTGCCTCATTTAAATTTTCAAAATTAATTACGTAAACATTGAATATATTTTCCATCTTTACATTAAAATTAATACTTTCAGTAGCATAAATATCTAAATTAGTGAATGAATTTAAAACCAAATTTTTATATGTAATATTTTTATTAAAATCTATTGCAGGAATATTATATTTAATTGATTTATTATATTGGAAAGCTTTTGGAAACCCCATTTATATAATAAAAAAATTAATAATTTATTAATTCTTTTAATAATTTATCCTGTTCTTCAATTTTTATATTACCATTTAAACTTATGATATAATTTAGTGTATTTTTTAATTTATTTATTTCTTTTATATATGTTTTAATTTTTTCTTTATTACTTTTTATATTTAATTTTGAACTTATACCAGTTCAAACACTTGATGATAATCCTAGCACGCCAATTGATATAGCTAAAGGTGTTAATGGTGAGAATATTGCTAGAAATGTTATTACAGAACTAATTGTAACCAATTGCAACCATTTTTATCAATATGCTTAAATAAATAACCACCACCAGTAAATGCTAAAGCGTTAACAATTGCCGATCCTATAATAGTTATAATTGCAGATGCCATTTATTTAGCAAAAAAATATGCATTTATATAGGAGGAATATATTTTTGTTTTTCCAAATAATCAATAGTTAAATTAGATAAAGTTACTGCTAACGTTGATTTTAAGATATCATTTATATCAAATCTATCAACATTAACACTTCCCATTTTAAATACTTTTTTTAATACCATTGAATAACCAACAGTTCCCACTGATAATAATGCTCCATTATATAATCCAATTATTATCCACTTATTATCACTCATTTATTTATCAAAAAAATTACTATCTTCAAAATATTTAGTTAACTTAGTTATAATTATTTCAACATTTATTTCATTACTACTTTTATGATTATCATATATTTTAGGTAATATATCTTTAATATCATCGATAATTCCATCTTGATTTAATTCACAATATTCTAAAGGTGTTATAATTAAATCAATTACTTTTTCTATATTATAATTTTCTTTATTAATCATTGATACATTATTAAATGATTTACTTTTAATATCAGTAATTACATCATTTAGTTTAATTCTCATTTCTTTACCATGTTTAAAATCAAACCCAAAACATATACTCGGTCCAACAGTTATATTCATTTATATAGTGAAAAAAATTACTCTCTACATCTTATAACTAATTCATATATCACAGGAAAGTTATTCAAATCAATTAAATATCCATTATAATTTCTAATTTCTAATCTAAAATTATTAAATTGAGGAATGCATGGTTTGAAATCACATTCTGTTAAATTATTATTTATTTGCGTTCCAAATTTTTTAACATTCTTCCATGGTAAAATGTTTAATAAACCAGAATTACAAGTTATATCTTTAGTTGCTTCGAATGTTTTTGTAGGATCGATTAAATTGCAATAAATATAAATGTGTGTAAAAGTCATTAAATTTGAATTACCATCTACGTTTCCTGTAACAGCATCTGGTGCAATTCCTAGCAATTTAGCTAATGGTTTTTTGCCATAAATGCATGTTGACTTTCATCATATACCTTTATTTTAATTTTATTTGTGCTATCACTTTTTATAAATCTAATTAAAAATTTATCATCTCTTCTAATTTTCAACCGTGCTCTTCGATTAATTTAATTTATTAATATAAATATTATATATCTTAATTTGAATTATACAGTTTATTGTTAAGCTCATGAATATACATGTGATTCCTTAATGATTTTTTATTTCTCTTGGAATTCTGTGGATTATTATTATTATTATTAATATTATTCCACTTTTTTCGAACATAAAATGTATCTCGTCTCAGATCCGACAACTAATCAATAATACATGCTCTAATAAACGACGAGGGAGATGAAGCGCTCTGAAAGCATTGGGTAGAATCCTTTGAAATGTTTGACGTACCTTAAAATCCGGCTTAATAACTGAACCCAGCCTGATTTTGATACAGAGCTGGTATATGTAATATCCCATCACCTCTCATGTCGGTTAGAATCCGTGGCGCATTGGAATAGCGTTGTCTTGTCAGGCGCAAGGTCGCAGGTTCGAGGATATCCGTATTTTCTAATTTTTTAAAAAAGGAAAATCTCCGTTTTTATAAGTTGAAAGTCATTTGATGCAATCATAACATTTCATTAATAACATCAAATAAACCCCAAAGCGCCTATAAGTCGTTAAAACCTACTACTAAATTTAGTCGCTTTAATATTTTCGCCAACTATGTGCCGCCTATCGTAATAAATGGTTGTTGTTTGCGAGTACGAGTGCGTTACCGTTTTTGAGACGCCTTTCTGAGTCAATGAAAAAGGGTGGCTCCAAGAACACCCAACTTTGCAGCGCTCTCTTCTAAAATAGATCTTTCACTTCGGTACTCATATCAGTACGCTAAGAATATAGTTCCTTCCGTTTCCAATTGGTGGTCATCATCTTCTACGATATTTAACATCACGTCATAATTATTCTGTCTTCTTACACCTGATATCTTCTTTCATCCTTTATTATCCCAACTAGAGTTTTTCAATCGTCAGAGTACCAACTACGCCAGCGATGCCGGATCTCCTCTCGCAATACTTCTTTGTATTCCTAATCTCATTAATAATCTTAATCTAATTACATTTATACCATCGACCATTCTTCTTTCATTACTACTTTTCAACTTTTTCAATAATCTTTATTTCCATCATTTAATATTTATAATAGGTAATATATACCTAGACTGGTTACCGCTCTCTCCTCACGGTGTTGTCATATCGCGGAAAGACGGAATCGCGGAATTTTCCAAAAACGCGGAATTTCTTCATTTTAACTATAAATAGTAAACGGGTTTTCCCACGGGGATACCCACTGTCGGACAGGGCATCGGACCCAGGTTTTCAACCACGGGAATTAGTATTTGATAATTTATTATATCGCCAGTCAACAACTTAACGATACTGTTCCAAATAATGTAGAACCTAGGCAATACGTGCTTTGCGAATTCAGTGATACAGAGTATCGCTGCATTAACTGAAGGAATACAAATCGATGGTACGTAAACGTAGGATTTTTGATGACACCATGGGTCATTCTCCAGGACTCAGTTCCGAGTTAAGATTTGACTCTGGTCTCTGGATTTAAAACATTGGAAATGAATTGATTCTAAGTAACTCAGAGTTAACTCACAACTGTGGAACTGGATCGATGTCAGACGAAAATAAATAGACATTATGTACATTTCATTCTGGCTTAGGATTGTTCATGCGTGTTGTGTGTCTACATTGTTGTTATAAGCGAATGTGGTTTATCTTTTAGAATTAAATGATATGAAAGATTATAAAATGGTTTCGTTTTTTTTAATGTTTTCTTTGTGACTGCTATAACATATATGTTCCTATGCTGATTATTTGGATCAAAAGAATCTCATTGGTACCGGTACTGGACGAATTTGACGAAGGAATTTGAACCGATTCTTGTTTGGTCGTAGGATTTCATGTTTGCAACCATCTACAACTACGGTCCGACACCGCGAACGTGCTCAATATTTATCTGATAATATTCGTTTCTGAAGTTCTCAAAAAGTCGATGAACTTCGATAACCGAAGTTTGCCCAGTAGAAATAGACATTAGGTGCCTGGTCTCTTTCACCCCACTTGATTCTGACTTCTTCTACAGGTGGCAACCAGTCAACGGTATCGTAATATAATAATTCCATATAAAATTGCCTGCAAATAATGGGACTCGAACCTAACTCGTTGCATCGATCGGTCCGGTGCCCTGTCCGACAGTGGGTATCCCCGTGGGAAAACCCGTTTTCTATTTAAAGTAAGAATGAAGAAATTCCGCGTTTTTGGAAAATTCCGCGATTCCGTCTTTCCGCGATATGACAACACCGCTCTCTTCAGTCTATTATATACCTAGACTAATTGTCAGTCTCTATCAATACAATATAACTTTATTGAACTCTTAATTACAAGTAAAGCCGCAATAAATCATCTACGTCGCTTAGGGTATTTGTTAGCATGTATACACTAAACTCATTTTCTTTGCGCTTATAAAAAACCAGTGATTGCTCTGCGCTAAGGGTATTTGTTGGCATATCTCCAAAAGACGCATTTTCATATAACTGTTGCCTTCCAATTCGACCGTTGATGGTTTGAAATAATGTCAGAAAACCCGTTATCGCTACTCTGCAGCTATATTTATATCTTTTATTGCATATTTCACAACACTTAATATTATTCAATCTATCTGATAGATGATTTATATTTTCTATTAATTCAGTGTATCTAATTTTACAGCAATCATAGAATTCTAACAACTGTTTTAATGAGTAAATTAAGAAAGAAAATAAACCTGAAATCATAATATTGATTTGATATTCTGTTGATTTTTATATATCAGATGTAATATTTCTAATACCTTATTTTCACTCATTTTTATAGTTAAAATATATAGAATAAATTAAATTAAAAGGTGCTGTTTTAATCCTCTAATTCTTTTAAATCAAATTTTTACTGTTATTTTTTCTTTGATTGTTCTATTTAACTTCTTTAATTTCTTGCTCAATTTTATATTTTCATTCACAAAAATCCTTACTAATATTCTCATAATAACAGAAAAGCGCAGCCAAAATTAATCCTCCTGCTACTAAATAATGTTTCAAATCACTACTTCCGGTTTGTATGTTGAAATCATACATTTATTTAAGAAAAAATTATTAAATTGATAAATATTTAATATTTTAGAAATATTTAACTTTTATATGTTTCAAATCAAATAACAATTAAACTTACTACCTAACAGTTATTCATTAACTAATTTCTCAATGCTTTAACTACTATATATTTGAAACATACAGCTTAATCTTATTTCAATATATATTTATTATTCTTTTCATAATTGATATGTTTAACTGTTTGATAATGCTTTGATTTATGTGATCTTAAATATTTGCCGCCGCAATAACAATACACTTTTTCATTAGGATTGAATATTCTAAATTCATCATCTGAATTACATTGAACTGCAACATCTTTGGATGATTTTTCATTATCTAATTCACATTGAATTCCAATATTTGATGAATTTTCATTATAGATAATTTGTTTATTATCAAAATTGAAATAATATAATTGTCTTTTTTCAATTCTTAAATTAATCAAATCATCGTAATCTTTAGAAAGTATTATATCACTTTTTCTTTCATTGAAAGGAGTTTTAAGAATATTTATTATGTTTTCATCTAAAGTTCCTTTAAAATTAAAAACTGTATTAAATATTTTAGGATTTTTAACGCCATTATCAAAAGTATCTACTAGTTCAGTAATTAGACATGTTTCATTTGATGATATTTGATTAATCATAGTAATGTTATCAATTTTATAATACCTTGCGGACACTACATTTGTTACTGACATATAATTTTTAATGTTAAACTGTGAAAATAATTTATTGGTTTCTTTTATTTCGATTTTGAATTTAGGTTCTTCTTCTGTCTTCATTTTTATAACAGAACTTTCATTAAAACTCATTCAAATATAAATATTCAATGTTAAAATATGAATTATTACAATCACACTTTACTCACAATTTTATGTTTAAAAATCTAATTTTAATCAACTCGTTAATTACTCGTTACTTTTCTAAAATATGAGTTATTTCACTCACACTTTACTCACAATTTTATATTCTTTTAATTACCCATTTATTTTACTTATATTTTCATTCGAAATCTGTTAAAATATGTATTATTACTCACACTTCACTTACACTTTTATGATTAACATATAAATGATTTGAAAATATATGAAATTCATTTATATGTTATTCATATATATGAATATTTTAAGAATAATAGGGAATAAGTATAAGTTAACAAATAAATTCGAGTGTGCGAGAATTTATTTTTTCATTTTTTATGAGCTCGACCCTTCGAGAATTGGATCCAGAATTGGAAAAATCCACGTTGACAAACCCTCTTTTTAATGTCACTAATTTGCGAGGTGTGCCCCTCGTTTTAGTGTCAAAACAGCGATTTCACACGTTTTTGAGGAGTCCCCTCGTTTAACCACCATTATCCAACAAGGCGTTTCCCAAAATCAGCTACAAGGCATCCTCGCTTGCCAGGGGTCCGGTATCGCTCCCCGAACTCGCTTGGCTGAACTGGCACTTTGCGCATGACGTCATGTGTCGACGTGCGAAATACTTCCTTGTTCGGTTAGACGTTCGCTGATTGGTCCATTTAACTGGAATTCGTACAGAAGTCCAATGTGGTTTGTAACAAGCGCCGTGATTTATCCCGACCTGATTCTGGTCGGCTGGTAACGACTCCAGCGATTCGTGAGGTCAAGGGGTTTGGGGAACAACTTTTTTTTATATCTTAAAATAGGGATTGTCCCAGTTTTTTTTATTTGGATGGTAAATTTCGTTTGATTTTTTGATTGAGTGTCCCTTACAGACCAACCACACCTGCCGGAAACGAAACAGGGGGTTTGATTTTGAAATCGGAAATCGAAGTATAGATATAGTTGTGTGATCGGCGGTCGAGTTAACAGAATTTTTATTCAAATCGAAGTACATAATTGGGAAATTCGGTTCCGGTTCATTCAAACAATCTTCCAACCACACTTACGTATAGGCCTATACAGTCTTGATCAGGTTTTATTTACATTGTCACGATTAGTTTTTTGCTAGTTTTTAAGGAGACGGACGTCAAGAGGTTACTTTCCAGTCACCATTGCGTGCAGATAGACTGAGCTTGCTATCCTAAAGTCAAAAAGGAGGCAGCTTTCCAGCTATCGCAGAAATGAGACTGAGTTTACAGTCAAAACATCAGAAACAGTAAACTAATGCGTATGTGGTGATAGCCAAAGCCTAAGTGGTCAGACATTTTAATGCGTATTGATAGACCGTCATCCCGGTTCGATCTTATGCAGAACATACCTCAAATGTCAAAGTCGGGGTATGTAAGTGTAACTAAAGGTCCATCTACACGAGAGGAAAAATCCTTCATTTCCAATCTACACGAGGACTAAATTTCCAAAAGCAGCCTTTATCGGAGCCGCCTTTTAAAAAGGCGGCTCCGTTTAGGCCTACTCGCGAGTAGACCCCAACGAAGCCGTTTTTTAAAAAGCCGGCTTTTCATCCGTGTAGATGCACGATCATGAAAAGGCGGTTCCTTAACAGATGGCAGCACCGTTCTTAGCCACTACCTTATTTTCGGGTCACGTTGTCGATTACGTGAAACTTGAGAGAACAGCATCCACATACAAAGCGACAGAAGCTCCATTTTTATAATAACTTGGGTTATAGCCGCGCGTCCACAAATTTTACAATTTGGATCAGTTTTCATTTTCCAAAATACTAATTTTGAAGCTGTTGCAAGAGCATTATGTAGTCATTTCCAAAGAGTATCACTTAATCGTCTATATCAATATGTTTATTATAAACTTCATTCCAAGTTTCCGGTCAGTTCAGATCAGTGTTTAACATTTCAGTAATTTTGGTTTGCCCAATCGGTGTGATTTGATGGAGATTTTTGAATAATAGAATTCAATAGATTTGAGATGATGAATGTTTTCCTATAGTACAGTCTATATCATCAAATTGCACATAGATTTTTGGTAATTCACTAGAGGATCTAAATTTTGGTCTGATAGAATTAGTTTTCAATGTTGCGGTATCGCATTGTATATACGTGTGTGTTTTAATCTATTTGTTAAAGGAGTTTCATCAAATACTTTGTAATTGCCACGATTATCGAATAAATGTCGTAGATTGGTTATACTGTGATGTATGTATTCTGTGCAATTGATTTTCTTGTTGAGCTTATAGGTTTTTGCAAAATTTCGGTTATGGTCTCAGTTGGAACTAGATGTTGTTGAAAAGCTGTCCATGATTTTAATACATGTCTGTAGAAGTCGTTTGTAATTACTTTTTTTGGTATTTCATTGTGAATGATGTTTGAAATATTCCAGCCTGGGCCTAGGTATTTTTGCAGATTGTAGTTGATTAGTGGTTTCCAGTGTGTAGGTTTTAGAGCGTGGTTAAACATCGTCTTAATTGCCTGTGTTAGTTGTCTGTATTTGATGCTGTGCAAGGCGTAGGGGTCCTGCTAAAGTACGAAACTGCGAAATATGAAACGAAATTACAAAATAAGAAGCGGAATTACGAAATATGAAACGAAATGCTAAAGTACGAAACGAAATGGCCATTCTTTCGCGGGTCCTGCTAAAATATGAAATGAAATACTGAAATATAATGAAAGTGGCTTAAACGTGCGCACGCGGTCTCGTGTGGCAGGTTCCGTGCCGTGGCTGAGTTTAGCGATACCATCGGGTTCGAATCCCGGGGAGAATGATCTGCGCACGCTCATATACCACTTGAAAGGGCCGATTAATGAATAATGGGTGAGAGAACGAAGTGTAGAAGCCATAGTTATAGGTTTTTATGGGTATGGGAAAAGATAGTGTGTGTGTAGTGTGCACGATAGCGCACACTAGATGTGTGCTGGTGCGCACACTGAAAGCAAATGGTTCGGATTACAAGGAGGGAGTATGTTGAAATGAAAAAACAGCAATTAGTAACTATCTAAAATGCAACGACTTTTAAGGTTGGTTAGTGTAGTTCAGGAGGGAGTAGAATGGAAGTAGCTGGGATTGATCATACCAAATAGGGTAAATATAGAAGCGGGTGAGGTCATGTTATAGAAATGTGAAAAATGTACCGATTAGTATTTAAGTCTAAGGTTTTTGGTTCTGGGGAGTAAAAGAACAGGAGAGTGCTAAGACTAACAAGATGTAACACTAAGAAGAATAAAAGAACAGAGTGTGATCATCATAAAAGAGATTCTTGTTAGCACTTTATATCTGCTTGAGAAAAGAAGGAAGATCCAGCAGTACAGCATTAGTTAGAACAGCAATAGAGGAGAGTCAGAGGACACAACACTGGTTGAGAAAACCGACATAACAGTGGTGGAGGTGGTAGTCCCTTTACAACTGATGGAGACCTAAGTACCACAACTGAAGACAGTGTGCTTTGAAACATACGGCTAAAAAATGATATTTTTATGAATTCGACCCCTCAACCTTTAATCTATAACAACTTATTCCTATTTACTCTTAAAATGTTCATATATATTTATATATATATATATATATATATATATATATATATATATATATATATATATATATATATATATATATATATATATATATATATATATATATATATATATATATATATATATATATACAAATGAATAACATATAAAATCAATTTTAATAAAAAATTTGATATTAAAATGGAGCCAGAACAATCACAAACTATCAATATTACAAAATAACACTGTATATAAATATATACTACAAGAAATGTTCTAAATGTGAATTAGATAAATTAGCTATAACAGAATTTAGTCAGCGTAAAATTAGCAAAGATGGTTTTCAATATTGCTGCAAAACTTGTATTAAACTATATACTAAGCAATATCGGGCAGATAATAGAGAACATTATAATGATTATATGACAGAATATATGAGAGAAAGATATAAAACAGATCTTAATTTTAAAATGAAACAATGTTTACGGTCTAGATTAACACAATTATTCAACAAAGAAGCGCATTCAGTTACACTATCTAATTTGTTGGGTTGTTTAGATGAATTCTAAAACTCATGGATTGTATATCAAATCGACGTTAAAATGAATATAAATAATTAGGCCTATGGCGAATACTTTCAAATAGACCATGTTTTACCAGTATCGAAATTCAACATGAATGATGAACACAATCAGAAGCTAATCTGGAACTCGAGAAATTTAAGGCCTCTTGAAAAGAAAGAAAATATAATTAAATCTAACAAACTAGATTTACAGTTATATTTGGAGCAATTAGATAAAGCAAAGACATTTGTTGAATTATGGAATAGTAGCTCGCAGAATCAACCGCATTCTGAGGTTTTAATCAGTGGTTAGAAAACCGGCAACTCTATTTGAGCCCTGTATGTATATAGTTGATTACAAAAACATCTGTCGCTTGATTGTTTTCAATTGTAAAGGAATTAATTAACTTCATCATAAAGAACGCCTGTTACCATCCAGGCAAACGTACAGAAATAATCAGTATGGTCGAACGTGCGCCGCGTTGGCAGTTAGAAATCAACATTCACATATACAGAACGCATAGGATATTCTCTCTCGAAACACAGTTTACAGTTCTAAATCTAAATGTAAGTACCGTTTTTTGCAGTTATTATGAAGTAGGGAAACCTTTAAACATATTTAAGTACAGTAATTCATTTTCACAACAACGCCGTGGGTATAAGACATCCGAAAGGGGTTATTTGTATTGTGATATATATTTAACAACAGCTCTGTGACTTTGGAATACTCCGAGCTGTAATAAAGTGAAATACAAGCCACTTCCCAAACTCACAAGCTATGTTTTGACTCGTGTTAAATTTTAACATAAACCTGGTTCAACTTCAAGTTAATTATTTTCTACGCTAGATATCTTTTAGATAACAAAATGAAGACCATTGAATCAAGAAGGTGAAGATGGATGGATGTGGAATCCGAAATTATGGATATTTCATCACAAGAGACTGAAGCTGTTTCATCATGTTGTATTATATATGCCGGAATTGCATTTGCGCGTACATAAGTCGTTCGGTCGTTGTTGATGGTGACGGCTGTTCTGTATTGATTGGTTAAAGTTCAATGTTTGAATGTTGTAGTTTACAGAATAAATTATATAATTGACGCATGCGCACCGAGCAAAAGCGGTCTTCTAGGACCGCTTTTCTATTGTTCTCCATTGTTCTATCTTCGATCGCTACAATTTGCATAATAAATATATGTGTTTATGAAATAGTAATTCCACCCGGTGTTTTCGTTAAATTGATTTTCAGTTGAGGATTTATTATCGAGGATCCGAAATGACTTATCTGGACAGTTATAGTTACCACTCCTAATAGATAGACAATAGTAGTGAGATATTGAATCCTAATTTAAATAAAAAGTATTAAAAAACAATAACTTCAACTAGCTAGTGAATTCTATTATATTTTTAATATTTTCTTTTGCAATTCTAATTAACACTAGATTAAATAGATTTTGAATAGAATTGAATAGAAATTCTTTAACTTCAAATAGCTAGTATTTTTAGTCAATACTAGAATTCTTTGACTTTAACTAGCTAGTATCATTTCATAATACTAATAATATTTTTTTTCTAAAATAAATGTCAAAGAAATCGAGTAAAAATAGTATTGATATTGAAAAAACAATTGAAGATTTGTGCATTACTGATAATAAGGATATTCCAACCAAAATTGAAAATAATATTGATAATAAAATTGATAGTAATATTGATTACGACTACTATCTATATTGTAAACCCCAAATAGAACTATTAATTGCTAGCGGCAAGTGTAAGGAATTTCTCACTAAAATTATAACTTTTCAAGAATTAGATAATATGAAACCAGATAAAGTAATCAAACATTTCAACATATATCAAGAAGCTAGATTAGCTAAAATAACTGACTCTTATCAGTGATGGAATAGTAAAATGTTACTCTAAATTATGTAACCGGATAATACCAATTGATGATGAAAATAAATTATATAGTGATTTAAAGAATGATAATTTAGTTATGACAGAACTACAGAAATGGGTTGGATACGCATCATTTTAGGAGGAATAATGACATTAATTTCTACTGGCGTAATAACATTTTCTAATATCAAACCTATAGAATATAAAGATAAAAGTAAATCAGAAGATATTGAATCAGAACAAAAATAAAATAAAATAAATGAGTGATGATATTAAGAAGAAACCTAGATCCGAAAAACAAATTAAATGGGCTAGGGAATTGGGTAAAAGATCTTCAGAATTAAAAAGAGCTAAGAAAAAGAAATTAACTGATATAAATGAATCACAGAAATTATCTGCTATTGATTCGAATGATAATCCATCTAATTCTTCTCATGCTGGAAGTAATAATAAATTATATATTACAATTGGGTTAATCGCAGTTATTATATTCTAGTGTTTCAGAATTATGGGATAAAATTAAATCTGATAAAGAAAATATAAAATATAGTGAACTAAGATTATGGTTACAAAATCAACCAACATATCAAATCCATAAGAAATTGGATAAAAATTATTTAACAAGGAAAGTAATGGTTTCATATATTGATCAACAATGGCAAGCAGATTTGATTGACATGAAGAACTTAGAAGAATATAACAAAGGATATTTCTGGATATTGAATTTTATAGATATATTCAGTAGATATGCATGGTCAATTCCAATCAAAAATATAACTGGTTTAGAAGTTACTAATGCCTTTAAATCAATATTTAAAGAAGCTATTCCAGGAAAGATACAATTCGATGAAGGTAAGGAATTCTATAATAAACATTTTAAAAGATTATTATCTGATAACAGTATAGAATATTTTTCAACGCATTCAGATAAAAAAGCATCTATTATAGAAAGATTCAATAAAACATTGAAAACTAGAATGTGGAAATATTTTACTGCTAATGAAACATATGAATATATCGATGTGTTAGATGATTTAGTGAAAGGTTATAATAATTCTAAACATAGTTCTATACATATGAAACCTATACAAGCTAGAAAAGAAGATAATTCAGAAATAGTTTGGAATAATTTATATGAAGCATTTGTTAGACATGATTTTGGAGAACCAAAATTTAAAATAGGACAACATGTAAGAATATCTAAATATCGAAAAACATTTTATAAAGTTTATACTCCAAATTTTACCGAAGAAATATTTAAGATTAAAAAGATAATATTAACTAAACCTTTTTTTTTATAAATTAGAAGATCTAAAAGATGAAGAAATATTAGGTTATTATTATGAACAAGAATTATCACCAAATCCAGATGAAATAGAATACAAAATAGAAAAAGTATTGAAAAGAAAAATCTTTAAGGAAAAAAGTATTCTCTGGTGAAATATAAAGGGTATGATGACAAATTTAATGAATGGATTTTATCTAGTAAAATTAAAAGAATAAATGAATAAAGATTTATTTATATTTGAACCGCATAATATGTTAGTTACTGGTGTAATCAACAGTGGTAAAACGCATTTCATATTAGATTTGTTAGAAACTATTTATAAAAATCATTTTGATAATATAATATTATTCTGCCCCACTTATGAAATGAATAAAACATATAATAGAGATATAGTTAAGATAAAAAAGTTTATTATATTAGATCCTAAAAAGTCAAAGAAAATTAAGATAATTGTATTAAAATAGCAATTGATATTTATAAAGGTTCAAATACATTATTCATTATAGATGATTGTGCTAATTTACATGATTCAAAAGTTAGAGAAAGTGAACTATGCTTTTTAGCTTTCTCTGGGAGACATTTTGGAAGAACAACATGGGTTTTGATACCTGGAACTAGCTCAGATGTTATGAAATGTTGAACGCAAGAGTATAAATTATACGTTGACTTTATTAGGCGTTCCAGAACGAGAGCGAAAGAGAAAGAGAGCGAAAGAGAAAGAGAGCGAAAGAGAAAGAGAGGGAGGAATGGAATGACATGAACTTATATTGCTCCACTAGACAATGGCCAGACGTCAGTAGAACAAAGTTCAAATGACCAGCGCCGAGTGAAATGTATAAGGTCGGGATTGAAATGATAAGGATAAAGTTGGTTTTAAAAGAATTACAATATAGATATGTATTACATAATATACTTTAATTACGAATGTTGACGTGCTCTGTATCAGTTTTAAATCAAAAATATTATTCAATTGTTAAAGACTTTAGGGAGAATATAACGTTTTTAGTTTTATTTTATAACAAAGATAGAAGTCTATTCAACAATCATTGGAAGAAAATCAAATTATACCTACTGACTTACATGATGAATATATGAATAAATTAAAAAGTAATAAAGGTTCAAAATTACTTCTGAGACTACAATTTCCTTAAAAAATATAATTTTAAATTTTCCAAATAAATATTATATAATCAAAACTATTTATATATCTATGTACGAGACGTACGAGTAAGAATCCAAGATTCTTGTCAAGAAAGTGTGAAAGTAAGAATTCTTGGATTCTTACTCGTACTTCTAGTACATAGATAAATAAATAAGAAACAGGTCGGAATCTTAATCAACGCATAAAAGAGCATAAATTAGATGTAAAAAACTTTAAACCTGAAAGCGGAGTTGCTAGTCATGTTTTTCAGACTTCACACAATTTTGATTTTGCTAATGCTGAATTAGTTTACCCTTGCAGCGATAAAACTAGAAGACATATTTTGGAATCTGCATTAATTATTGAAAATTCGAACAACGTTGTAAACCTTAATAATGGTTTTTCACCCCATAATAAACTTATATCAAAATTCCTCTGTAAACTGGTTAAACTCAACACTTGATTTCCCCTTTGATTATTTGTTATTTGTTCTCTCATCAATTTCGTCTCTGACTTAACTTGTATTCACCTTTGTTTTAATTTAAGCGCCCCTTAGTTTGTCTTTCTTTTTACTACTGACTTTAAGTTTCATTTATATTTATACTCACTATTGTTGTTTATAATCACCCCTTAGTTTGCTTCCCTTTAATCTATTTTAGCGTGTAACTGTTTCTACGTTAATTTTCCTTTAGTTTGTATCATCTCTGATTACTTGAATTAGTCTCTTTGTCTCTGGATTGTATATATATCTCATAATTTCTGTAGTATCTCATTATTCCTGAAGATGACTATTAGGATATAGTCGAAACGTTGAATAAACTACTATCTCAAAGTTTCATTTTCGGACTTTTTATTATCATTGTGGGATTCTCTCCTCATCGTGTCAACACGGATATTGTGTTTTACCTATCGTGATCATAAATAAATAGTTTTACAATAATCAAAAATATAAATTATTAAATGAAATATATAATAATGAATAAATTATATATTAAAATTAAAACTATGTTTATGATTTATGTGTACGAGTAAGAAAGTAAGGATTCTTGGATTCTTACTCGTACGTCTAGTACATAAATATCATAAATAGTTTTACAATAATTATTCTAATTTTGTTTCTAATAAATTTATAAAGTCATCTTTGTTTATATCTAATTCACTGATATCTGTAGGTATATTTATTAATTTTAGTTGAACCATCAGATTATGATAATTAGTATGTATCTTACCTTCTTCTCTTAATTTTTCAAAGTATTCATCAATATAGAAATCAAAATGATATCCAAGATTATTTTCTGCATAAGCTTATAATTTATCAAATAACAACTTTTAGAATATATAATATTGTTTAGTTTTAGGATCAAAATATTTGATGTATTTCATTGGGTTATTTATCAATGGTATCATACTCACATTTTTATAAACATTAATTAGATGTTATTTTGATTTATAATGAGTATTTTCATCAACAGGTTCAATTTCCTTATTACAATATTGACACGTTTTATTTCTTTCTATTTCTTCTAATTTCTTTTCATGTTCTTCTAACCCCCTTTCATTTTCTATATGCGCCTGAGATTTTTTATGCTTAGAAAAATTACTTTTAGAAATATCTAAATTACAAACATTATAATGTTTTTTTAGAATCATCAATTGTTTCATTATCATTAGTTTCGATTGTATCAACATTATCTGTTATATTATCTATGGTATCATTAGTTTCAATTGTATTAATATCATCTATGATATTATTATTCTTTTCTTTTTCTACATGTTTCTTTGATTTCTGATGTGATGCCCAATTTTATATGATTTAAAATTTCTTACATACGTCACAATATTTTTCATTTGTCTTTTTGGTTTTGATATCAGGTTCAATCGTATCATTGTTCGATGTAGAAGGTATAACATTATCATCTATTTTTTTTTCAATATTATCTTCTATTTTAGGTTCAATATTATCATCTATTTTAGGTTCAACATTATTTTCTATTTTAGGTTAAACATTATTTTCTATTTTAGGTTCAATATTCTTTTCTATTTTACTTATTCGATATTTGAATTGGTTAAAGTATTCTCCAAAATACTTACTATATTCATCATAAGGTGTTACATAATATATATCTGATATCATTTCACTTGGACTTTGTATTTCATATATTCCTCCTTCCATTTATTATAGAATTTTTTATTAAAACTAAAATTCTAATACATAACACCATTCAATTGAGAATTAACAGTATTTAATTGCGCGTCAGATATAATATAAATGTGCCTTTTGAAATTTAAACTTCTAATATTTGCTTCCATAAATCTTTTTTATCAAATTATCTGTAGCATTAGCTATTATTGCATTATTAGCTTCTGATCTGATTTATTTTGGTTATCTGATCGGATGCCTTGAAATATCATATTATTTCTATTTTCTTTTGTTAACCATAAATCTTTATAATGCATAAATAAATTATAATCATCTAATGAGAAAAATGATAAATAAATGAATCAGCTGATCAATAAATACTATTTGGAACATAAAAAGTATTTTGTGTTAATCGAGGAATTCTAACAAATAAAGTTTCATCGGGATTAATATTAGAAGGATTATGAGTAATGATATGATGAGATCTTTCTGATCATATTCACTAACCCAACTAGGGGTCCAGGGACACCATGCCCACTTGGGATGTGGTTCCAAATGCTCAACAATCTAACAATTTCAATATTCAACGCCCCCTGGTGACCATATACAAAAACCAATGACCTTGAAACTCACCACAATCATAGAACATGTCAGCAGCTACGATTTTGTAATTGATTGTGATAACAAAATATGACTCGTTACCAATTAAATATGGAAATACTAAGTTATTCTACTATTCAACGCCCCCTGGTGACCATATTCAAAACACAATGACCTTGAAACTCACCATAATCAAAGAACATGTCACGAACTATAACTTTGTAATTGATCATGGTAACAAAATATGCCTAGGTACCAATATAATAAGGAAATACTAAGTTATTCTACTATTCAACGTCCCCTGGTGACCATATAGAATAACTAATGGCCTTAAAACTTGCCACAATCATAGATGATGTCATGAGCTACAACTTTGCAAATGATTGTGGTTACAAAATATGCATTGTTACGAATATAATATTGAAATACTAAGATATTGTATTATTCAACGCCCCCTGGTGGCCATATACAAAAACCAATGACCTTGAAACTCACCACAATCATAGAACACCTTATCAGCTACAAGATTCTAATTGATTGTGGTGACAAAATACGCTTAGGTATCTATCAATATAATGTGGAAAAACTTTTTCCCACCTACGAATGAGTACTGATGACACCAAGATGGCCGCCAATTGCGTCATAATTGGCTGATGAAAAATACCTGTCTCACGTATTAAACATCCCTTTTCAAAGAATACCCATCACAAATTGCAATGAGAAATGGCAAATCAGTAGGGAGCTACAGGACTCAGAATTCGGGACAAAATTGACATTTTTGGGCACTAAAAAAGGTCATAGGACGGTCATCTTGAGCCCGATCGACCCAATTTTTGTTTTGCTGATGGGCCCTATGGGGATTCACATACATCCGACAGATCAAGGTAATTGATCAAAGCGTCTTCAAAATTTCCCTCAAAAAGTTCAAAAATGTGTAAAGAATTGATTTTGGCGAACAACAATGGCTGCCAGTCGGCCATTCTGATTCTGACAGGGCCAATTTTTGGGCTGAAGATATTTCTAGGGCTGATACATGTGTAACCCACATATCAAGACATTACATTGAAGCGTCTTCAAAACTTCCCAAAATAACTGGATTCCGTCTACGGACGGACGGACGGACGGACGAAAATGGGCTAAAAATAATAGCACTTACAACTGTAATTAAAAATAAAATAATATGTTCAGCAGCAAAGTTAATAATACTTCATGCAGATTTTAATATAAAACCAACAATTGATGCAATAACTCCTGGTAATGCTGCAGCAGATTTTTTAGATAGTTCCCATAGATATTTTGTTAATTTTTTTAATCCTAATTTTTTTAATCCATCTTTCACTTTATCTTGTATAGAATTATTATCATTTGGGGGTTTATCCGGTTTATTGGGTGTAGGCGTAGATTTTAATGAATTTGATATTGCTAAACCGATTGTTGTAAATAACATAGTTACAGCTGTAAGAATTGAAAGAATTGTTATACCTTTTAATTTAAATAATAACCTTATTCTATCTTTTAATGATATTTTAAAATCTGGTTTTATTATTAAATCTTTAAAAATAACTTTTAATTTTTTAATATGATTAAGATCATATGATTTCAATAATATATCTCTTTCTTTTTCCTGTAATTGTTTGTTATATTTTAAATCATCAATTTCTTTTTCTAAAGATGACTTTCTGCTTTCATAATCAGCTTCATCAATTACTTGAAGATCTCTATTTAATTCTAATTGTCTTAATTCTTCATTTGCATCAGTTAATTCTTTTTCTAACATGGTTATTTAAGAAAATCTCATCTTAATATTAGCAATTTCACCAGCTGATTCTTGCATACCTTTGATTTCTCTACGTGCTTGTTCAGGAAATATTTTTAATTGTTCTTCATTTAAATCAAGTAATCCTTTTTTAATAAAGATTGCATTCGATTTGTTCCAGTTACAGTACCAGGTGTATCTAAAATACTAATCATATCTTTTTCAAATGAATTCATTGTATCCAGTAAGTTATCTAAATGTTTTCCTAATTGTAATTGACTTGAATCATTATCAATTTGTTGAATATCTCTTCTCGATGTTTCTGGTGTTGAAGTTCTTAATTTATCTAATCGATCTCCATACTATTCCATTTCTGGATCAACATAAGTAGGATTTAAATTTTGATTTCTAAATGGTGAATATTTGTTAATATCAATTCCATTCAATATCAATAACATTCGGTTCTTCTTCATTTATTCTATCGAGTGCATTCCATATAATTCTGAGAAATTCTGAACCACCTTTTGAATGTGCAATTGAAGATCCTGCTCGCATTCCAGGTTCAAAAATATTTTCTTGACCCATTCTTGATAATTGTATTGATGCAGTTTTGTTATTTAATTCAACATTATAAAACCATGCATCATTTTAAAATTCTAAATTATTCATGAAATGTGGATCATCTTTTAAAATTTGCATTACAATATCTTCTGTATCAACTTTATCTATTACATCTTTTGGTAATAATTCGTTAACTATTGTATCTATTACTCTACTTTTCATTCCATATAATTGCCCTTTCAAATAATGATCAGTTGTATTTACTAATCTATTCATTAAATCTTTTCTAAATGTTACGGGTTTTAAATAACTTCCCTTTCGGGAGCTGTCATATATTCTTTAAATTTTTCACGCGTTTCGTAATCAATTACACCATCATCTTCATCATCTAAACTAGAATTATATGATGGATCATCATCTTCATTATTATTTAAATTAGAATTATATGCTGATCCATCATCGTCGTCGTCGTCGTCGTCGTCGTCGTCGTCGTCGTCGTCGTCGTCGTCGTCGTCGTCGTCGTCGTCGTCGTCGTCGTCGTCGTCGTCGTCGTCGTCGTCGTCGTCGTCGTCGTCGTCGTCGTCGTCGTCGTCGTCGTCAATATTAGTTTCATCAAAAACAGGTAGTGGTTCATCACTTATACCAGGCTCATCTAAAGGATCCATTTCAATCTTTTCTACTTCCATTTATATCTTATGAAAATTAAAATTTAAAATATAATATTCCTCCAATTACAATTCCTATACAAGTTATAACTAATTTAGTATTTTCATGGGATTTATTATCATTATTAGTTTTAATTATTTCATGTTGAATATTATCAGTTTTTATATTTTCTGATGTATTGTAATCTTTTATTTTAGAATCATTATCCAATTTGATATTATTAGTTTTAGTTTCAGTTGATTGAATATGTTTTTTAATTTTTTCACCTTCCATTAATTTTGGAGCAGTAATAATCTTTTTATTTATATAATTTAATCCAAATGAATTATTCATTGTTGCAGTCTTAATTAAATTATTATAACCAATTATATTTCCCATTTTTGATAATAAATCATTTGAAATAATTAATAAATTAGGGCCTATACAATAATTTAATCTTACATGAGATTTATCTAAATAATTTTGATATCTTACCATATTTTCTGGAATCGATCTATTTTTATCATCATGAATGGAATCTTCAAATAAAACTTTAAATTGTTTTTGTGTATCAAATGATGTATTTAAATTTCCAATTATTGGGGATCTTGTTTCAACCTGTGATCCTAGAATACATATCAAATAAGTTCTAATTGATTGATTTATTCTTTGTATACCTGATTCAGTAAAACTTTCACTATTATCTAAAGTAAAATAAACCCAACCATTATTGTTTTCTTGTTTTAAATTATCATAGAATTTCGGTAATTGATTGAAATTTAATGTTTCTAAATCCAAAGTTGCTATTTTACCATAACCTAATTTATTATTATAGATATTATAAAAACTATTAGATGGTATGGGAAGTTTACAATATGCTGCAATCTTTTTAGGGCAAGGAAGTGATTTTATTGTTCCAATTTTTGTTCTAAAATCAGAATGATTTATATCTATATTAAATTCATTACAAATTTTATAAAACTTTTATAAATTTATATTACTATCTAATTCTTTAAAATATCTAGATCCTGGCAAAGGAGTGTCTAATTCATTTAATATCAATCTTATTTGAAAATAAGTATGAAATCTAAATAAACTTTGAATTAATTTATATTTAGAATTATTTAAATGATCATTCCAACTAATTCCACATCCTGTTGTTGCACAATAAACAGCAAAATTTAATTGGTTCTGCCAATATTTCATATTGATTTTAATAACCATTGTTTTTCATCTTTCAATTTTTTTAAATTAATTAAATATACATGAAATATATTTTCCATCTTTGCATTAAAATTATTAGTTTCAGTAACATAAATATCTTAATTAAGTAACAAATTTAAAACTTCATTTCTATATAAAATATCTTAATTAAAATCTATTGCTGGAATATTATATTTAATTGATTTATTATATTGGAAAGCTTTTGGAAAACTACCTACCATTTATAGAATAAAAAAATTAATAATTTACTAATTCTTTTAATAATTTATCTTGTTCTTCAACTGTTATATTACCATTTAAACTTATTATATAATCTAATGTATTTTTTAATCTATTAATTTCTTTTATATTAGATTTTATTTTTTCTTTATAACTTTTTATATTTAATTTTGAACTTATGCCGTTAATACACTTGAACTTAAACCTAAAGCTCCAATTGAATGTTATATTGCATTGAATATCATTAGAAGACGTATTGTAATAGTAAAGGATGTATGATTATATCAGAAGCGGCAGGCATAAATAGAAATGATAAGTAAATCGGATTATTCGGTTAAATGGCGGATGTATACACGATTTGGAAGTCTGATATAAAAGTCAGACCCTGACGTGGGCATGCCGGTGGAATGACGAAGCTATATACGATGTGTGTAGGGCCGGCGTGAATTTCATCAGGGGCTACAAGCGGTCAATATGAAAATGTGTAAACATATAATTTCAATATTCAAACGTTTTAGAAAATATGTTTGATATTAGGAGTATGCAGGTTTCGTGAGATTAGCAATTTATAATAGCATAGCTATCATATACGGCTCCGCGTCCTCTGATGGCATGTGTATTAGGTGACAATTCAATTCAATTCTTTATTGATCCTTATTACATTGAAATTTCGGGATAAAATTCCCAAATTCAATAAATCAATAAAAATAATCAATACAACATACATGACACACGGGTAATTCATACAGAACAACATAAGCATGTTATTTTAAATGACAATGTCTACTTTAACCCACCCAGACTCAAGACTCACTCAAGACTCTAGGATATCGAGTGACACTGCCAAACCCGTGGCAATAATTGTTTTATCAATGAAACAACATGGTGGATGGTTGAAATCATTTTCGGCTTAAATTTATCGCGAGTTTTAGGACTTTAGTGAATTTCACGAAACCATGATTTCTAAAATGAGTCAATTGATTAATTCTATTCGTTAATCAATTTACGTTGGCTACATTTCCTGAAGATTTCGGGGTCAAATCAACGTGATATGGACAGAAATTGTAGGAATTTTCACACGGAATTTTACTGGCTAGGCCACACGATATGCTCGAAGTCATGATGAAGCAGACATCAGAAGAGCTCGTTCTTCAACGATGGAGGCAATGAAGTTGCAGACCAGCTTAGAGGCATAAGTAAATGAAGTCGGTCGCAAGTTCGCGATCAATTATTGAGAATTTTCAATAAAAAATTTAAACCACTAGAGTCGAAGACCCGCTGTATCATCTACCCAATCGCCAAATCTCATCATTCCCCAAATTTCTTAAAACTTCGATTTCAGATTTGCAATTCCACATTAGCTTAGCCCAGAAATTATACATTTTTTTTCGCAGGCGTCAAATAATTTTCTAAAATTAATTTTCTTGTTTCTTTTTATCTTTACGACATTTTCAAATTCTAATATATGTTTTTCCAAATATGATTTTAATTTAGTTTTATTTATATCATGAGGAATAATATCAATATTATCAACTTTATCAACCATTTATTTAGAAAAGAAATTACTAATTAGTAAATTCATAAGCAACAAATAATACAATAACTGTTCCACCTAATTCCAAATTATTTCATATTTCTTCTGTTCACTACTTGGTGTATAATAATCTGATAATTTAGGTTTAAATAGATGTAATTTTTCACGATTTGTAACTGCGTTATATAAACTCATAGCTTCATCGACTGATTGAAAATCTCTATGTGTAATTTTCTGATTATATAATTCTTTATTGATATAATCCATATAGTTTTGCCTCATTTCTCAATATTCTTCTGCTGCTTTATTATATTTCTCTAATGCTAAGTTATGTGTTCTTTGTTCTACTAATGAACTATTTTTATCAATATGCTTAAATAAATAACCACCACCAGTAAATGCTAAAGCGTTAACAATTGTCGATCCTATAATAGTTATAATTGCAGATGCCATTTATTTAGCAAAAAAATTACGCATTTATATAGGAGGAATATATTTTTGTTTTTCCAAATAATCAATTGTTAAATTAGATAAAGTAACTGCTAATGTTAATTTTAAAATATCATTGATATCAAATCTATCAACATTAACACTTCCCATTTTAAATACTTTTTTTAATACCATTGAATAACCAACAGTTCCAACTGATAGTAATGCTCCATTATATAAACCAGTTATTATCCACTTATTATCACTCATTTATTTCTCAAAAAAATCACCTTCAAAATATTTAGTTATCTTATTTATGATTATTTCAACATTTCTTTCATTACTACTTTTATGATTATCATATATTTCAGTTAATATGTTTTTAATATCATCGATAATTCCATCTTCATTTACTTCATAATATTCTAAGGGTGTTTTAATTTAACCAATTACTTTTTCTATATTATAATTTTCTTTATTAATCATTGATGCATTGTTAAATGATTTACTTTTTATATCAGTAAATACATCATTTAGTTTAATCCTCATTTCTTTACCATGTTTAAAACCAAACATAAAACATATACTCGGTCCAACAGTTATATTCATTTTTATATAAAGAAAATTCCTCTTTACATCTTATAACTAATTCATAAATTACAGGAAAGTTATTCAAATCAATTAAATATCCATTATGATTTATAATTTCTAATCGAAAATTCTTAAATTGAGGAATGCAAGGTTTATATTCGCACTCGGCTAAATTATAGTTTATTTGAGTTCCAAATTCTTTAACATTCTTCAATGGTAAAATATTCAATAAACCAGAATTACAAATTGTATCTTTAGTTGCTTCAAATGTTTTTGTAGGATCAATTAAATTGCAATTAATATAAAAGTGTGTAAAAGGTATTAAGTTTGGTGTAGCATCAGCATTACGTATCCTTACATCTGGGTTAATTCCTAAAATTTTAACGAAAGGTTTTTTAACTAGAAATTGATGTTGATCTTCATTTCCTAATTTCATTCTTACTTTATCAGAGCTATCACTTTTTATAAGTCTTAATCCAAATCCAGCAGATGCGCCCATTTTTGAGCGTGCTCTTTTATTAATTTCTTGAGCTAATGTTTCTAAATTATATAATCCAGGTTTAAGATAAAGATGAAACCATCTATTTTTATTTCTGTCATGAATTAAAAAGACTCTATGTTCAATAGATTTATTCGATATATTATAAAATGAGTTACATAAACTAATATTTACTAATTTTAAATCTACACAATTTTTAAATTCTCTATCTAATTGTACTAATAAATTATGTGATTTATAATTTGTAAGTCTTCTAGAATCAACAAATATTCTTTATTCTTTTAATTCTACCATTTATTTTACACATTTTATTCGAAATCTATTTCATGGTGCCCTTTTTCGTTCTTACCCTTATATATGAAATAGTAATCACCAGAACATAATTCTTCTAAATCTTCACTCGATAATCTATGAAATCTATCAGGTAAATATGTTCTGAATTTATATTTATTTCCTTTTAATCCTTCATATTCTAAGTGGATAACTAATTTATCTTCATATTTGTTAGAAACTGTATCAATATTTGTAATTAAATATTTCTTATGAATTGTTAATTCTGTTAAATTCTTAAATTTATAATCTACTGATTTAGCATTTGTGATATCTTTTATTCTATCTAGAAATGATTTGTTGTTCTCAATGTGTGCTTGTTTACTCTCCATTTTAATAACATATTTAGGGTTTTCTGTTTCTGCACAGAAAACCCTATTGAAATTCGCGTGATTATTAGGGTTTTCTGACTTTCGTCGAAAACCCTTTTGTAATTCTGTTGATTGTTATTATTATTATTTACATATTTTCCACTTTTTTTCGCACATAAAATTCATCTTCTATCAGATTCGACAACTAACTGCTTCTAATTGAAATGTAGAATTCTGATAGTAAAATAACACGCATTCGCTCCGCGTAGATTATACCTATGCACTCTCCGTCCTATTTTAAACTTAAAATTACTTACTGAAAGATAACACCGGATGATAGTAGCAATCGCGACTCGCCCTGTGCGGTACTCCCACTAACGATAAAAACAGCGTCCTGTCTTGTGGCATGGTGGATAAGGTGTTTGACTCCCAGCTGAGAGGTCGAGGGTTCGAATCCTAGTGAAACCATGCATTATCACAGTACAGCGCCGGCACGCAATAATTGTTTTATCAATGAAACAACATGGTGGATGGTTGAAATCATTTTCGGCTTAAATTTATCGCGAGTTTTAGGACTTTAGTGAATTTCACGAAACCATGATTTCTAAAATGAGTCAATTGATTAATTCTATTCGTTAATCAATTTACGTTGGCTACATTTCCTGAAGATTTCGGGGTCAAATCAACGTGATATGGACAGAAATTGTAGGAATTTTCACACGGAATTTTACTTCCGCGTTGACGACTCGGATGGATGACAACGACAGCGGAGTTTATGTATTTTAAAGTGAGAATCCGTTAACCAGGGAATGTATTAAATGATTTCTTTAATAATATGAGTATGGTAGCAAATAGTTAGTTACCTAATCGTTGGTGGTAAGCTTTTTATAATCGGATGGGCTTATACCAACGTTAGGGATGACAAGGACCAAAACACGGTTGAAAAAAGTAACACTTAAAAAATATACTTTCTATTCACTTCAGTCCACAATTAATGGCTTTATTCACAAACTAACACAGGTACCTTTCGAAATAATCCAATTTTATGTATGTTTCGAGTGATTAATCAACATTATTTTGAGAAATTAATTAATTTCTCCACAAATTTCGCCATTGGCCGCCATTTCTCTGTATTACACATGTGGCATGATAAGTCAAGGGGACCTGCAAGGATTTATATAAAACTTCCAAGACGAAACGACAATTTTTATTTTTGATGGTTTTCCAACTTTTATTACAAATCTTCGTGTTTTCCATAACAAATAATGAAATAATAAATTTCTGGTAAAAGAAAAATGTGAATAAGTGTTGATTTCTTAATTTTTTTTTAATTTCGTCGTTTCGCTTTGTTAGTTTGTGCTGTTGTCCTGGCCTCAGTCCACAGGTGCCAGCACCTCCAGTAATTTTCAAAATGGCAGCTGTTGACTGGACGGAAATTTACTCTCACTTTACGGCCGATTTGCACATGGATTAAGATCGTCAGGTGAGGTGTTATAGGTATCAGACAAACTACGAATCCGTTGTGCGTCGATTACAACAAAAATTAGACAGATATCTTAAGAGACAATGAAATGCCAGGCAAATTACTCGTCAGTCAAATTGGCTGACGAAGATTTCATACAAAAATGACCTTCCCATTCCTGACTGTGGTTTGTGAAAATATCCGATCGTGAAACTAAACCACAGACAGGTTACTGACTAGGTAGCAAATGAGTAGGCCTACTCGGTGAAGCAATGATCATTGTTGCCTACTTACTTAATGCCTAGCTTTTTTGGGGGATGCGCCTAGAATAGATTTAGGCCCTGGGTAGAGCCAGTCAGTGGAATGCCTTAATAGCAGGGCCTGGTTTACACTGAATGTGCATGACAATTTATTTTGATTACTTTCTTTCCAGCTATTATTCGTGGAATGAACTGGGCACTACGGTCTTCAATTCCTTTGCGGATTCTTGCAGGAATATTAAACCACAGTGCGCAAATGTATGTTTCAAATTAGGCTTTTTCGACATTGACAGCCAAAGACGTAACTTAACACGCTAACTTAAGCGCAACTGTCTCAGATGCTGTAAGTACTTGACGTTTTGCGTAATTTTTTTGTAATGCAATATTTGGATTAGTAATCAGTCGTGCTAACGTACATGCATAATTGGATTCATTGTAATTATGGGATGATAATTCATGGGCGTCACGAGTCCTGCGACATACCCTTGATATGAAGCTTTTTTAATGTTAATCATTGACTTGTTTTGGAGTAAACTGAATAGCCCTTAAAATACCAATGCCACGTGGCTTGGTGTCTATGCTCTACGAGACTGTAGTAATAGATTTTCACAACAAACTCATGATTTCAAATAGTCTCCTAAGATATCTATATATTATTTCGCAAGTAATTCCAGGGAAGTGTGATGAGATGGAATACGGACGCTGTTGATGTTGACTGGTGTTCAGCTGGTAACACACACTCGATAAGCGTAGCTTACTGCTGTTGCGGTAACCTTTGATGTACGGGCTGAATTGAATAGCCTACATCCGGCAATTAAAAGCGTCCGTATTCCATCTCATCACACTTCCCTGGTAATTCTTACATTTGATTGCTTAATTACAGATGGAAAGAGGTCAGATGGCATGAAAATCGACTGTGGCTGACTAATTGGCGCGAGTAACCAAAATGCTTCAATCATCAGGGGTAGACAAATTAGCCGAAGATGAATGAAAACTTCACCTTGATGATCATCAGTTGATTTTGCTATAATTATTTGCCTGGATATATCCTTCATTTCAAAATCTGTCTTCAGTAGAATTTCTTTCAATAAAATATTTTGAAGATTGAATTTGAATTGATCTTAAAACCAGAGAAAGCATTCAGAAATTTAGAAAATCCTTGACTCATAATCAAATTCTGTGAAGTCAGTTAAGGTCTTTTTGGTCGAATCAAGCCGAGGGCTCAGGTGACTAAAACTCAATTCCTCACTGTCTTATAATGCCGAGTACGACGGAGTTTACACACTGAAACACGTTGGGCTGTGTAAGTGTAATATGGATAAGTCCACAATATAATGACCGCCCTACCCCGCTGCATCTGAAACGTCAACAAGTTAGACTGTATTGCTTCGATGACAAACTGACTTCTACGCAAGATGACCATCCAATTCAAATGTAAATTAAAAAAGAAAACAACAAAACTAGTTGTGTTGATCAACAAAAATAAATCAATAGTTTATTACAATACTTCAATTTCAAAATAAGGATAGGAAAAAAGTGAACAATAAGTGTGTTTGCCAAGCGTCTTTAAATATTTCCCAAGAATATGTCTTTGTCTGGCCACCACCTGCCTCGACGTCAGACTTTTTCGAGATTTTCGCTAAAAATACGAAACAAGACAAAATTGATGGATGGGAATCATACATGCTACATTCACTTTTACTGGGAACATTGGAATGAGCTAAAGCAATTTTCTATGAGGAAAAATTGAGTCAAATGATATTTCAAAATCTGCATGGGAAAAGTTTTACTGAATTGTATGGCTAATGGCAAATACATGTTTATATTGATAAGGTAAATATCTGTATAAAAGGTTGTATAGCAACTTGAATTGAAGGATTAATGCAATAGGTCTCTTATTCTAAAAGACGAGTGAGCCATACTTACTAGATTGGTCAAGTGAATCAACGTCAAATTTAGAACTATCATCCATTTTTAGTTTTCAATCAAAGACCAACCTATGAAATAAAGTACATATTTTTCTTATAACAACCTGGAATAAATTAAAATAAATCTGAGGAATTCACCAAATTTCTGTATCGAACCCCTAATAGGGCCTATATAACCTATAGATTGATACTTACATACGACAAATCGACGAAGAAACATCATTTGACAGTATACAAACTCGCGGACAAACTCCCAAAATGAATCATGTCCTATTCACCTAGAATCAAACAAAATACAACTAAAAAATTCACAATACAGATTTCGGTTTCGAATCCTTCAAATAGCTGTTTACTTACATGAAACGAATTATCAAACTACTTCTGCCGACAGCATACCAACTCGCTGACAAACCCCCAAAATGAAACCTGTCATGATAAACATCTGGAATTAAACGTAATGAAGCTACAAAATTTACAAAATGTCGGTTTCGAATCCCTCAAATAGCCTTACACTTACAAATGATGGATTATCAAACAACTATGAACTCCCACAACGCCACATGTCTTTGATAATCTACAGTGAAAACCTGGAATTAAATGTAATAAATCTTAAAATTCCGATTTGAACCCAACGTAGGCCCTCTCTCTACTTGTAGGCCTAAGATCTTGAAATAGGATAAATAATGTTATGATGAAAGAGGCATAATGGTTCGGAAAAAATTGAATTCAATATGGCTCTTGGCCCGGCAAAGTTTGCTTTTGAAATATCCTTTTGATTAGGCATAGTTACACATTTTAAAAGCAAATTTCATTTTGCATCAAACTAAAAGCGGCTTTGTTGAGGAAAAGATTCGTTTGAAAATTTATAGCCTAGAACCAATTTCTTCGTCAAAGCGTGATGCACAATTTTCACTGGGTCTTATTTCCACGTGGTAGTGGACAGAAAATTGAATAGGCCTAAATAATAGAATAATCTTTCTTAGGTTTCATGATAAAGATGCAGCATTAACATAGATTAATGCTTATCTTTTACAATTAGGCTTATGTTTCAAAGGAAAACGCCCACAGTTGGTCGAACAGGGGTTAGGCATTGATGGTAGAGGGGCTGTGTGTGTGCTGAAACAGAGATAAAAATGTACGGGAACGAGTTTGTCGAGTGAAGCTTATTATTCCATCAGGGATAGTGTACTATAGTCATCTTATAGGTAAGATTCAAGAATAGGGGACTAGGTTGTTAACACAATTTATATCAACCCGCCATCTAAATAATTACCTCCACTGTAACTTGCAACAGCCGACGTTTTTTGGTCAAAGTAATAGACTACTTAGAAACCACAACAACCCAAACTAATCCGTCAATATAATGCAAAAGGTAGAAAGTTTCTTTTGGTTTAGGTTTAGGTTTAGGTTTATTTATTTCGCTCTAACCAAACATTGGTACATAGAGGTTACAAGAATTTGTACAATAAAATTTATAATTTACAAAACTTAAAAACAAGAAAACAGAGATACACATAGAATAGAATAATAATAGAGATAACAGATATGTATACATGAATTTTACTTAAGTAGCTTGAGACCAGCATTTACAAATCTTGCGAGTTTAATTAATATATTGTTATTTACAGCATTAAATAATTGTGACATTTTAAAAGTGTTTGGTCTATTTACATAAAAAGGTGTTAAGAAAACTCTTCGTATATTGTATAGTTTGGAACACTCAAAAAGAAAATGGAATTCATAACCGATATTTTTAAGACTACAATATGTACAAATACGTTCGTTTCTATCAATATTTACATTACTAAATTTGTTGGCATCTACTTTACGGCTACCGATCCGAAATTCAGCGAGACTATACATGAGGTGGTTCGGTACAACGGATAAATAGTTTTCATAATCATATTTAAGTTTAAAGATTCTATAATTTACGCGTATGTCACTATTTTGAAATTTTTCCCTCCATGTCTGAATGTATCTATCTTTTAGAGATTGCTTTATGATATTTATCGACCGTAGATCGATTACCTGGTCTTGCCACACAAGTTCAGCCCACATTTTTGTATAATTTCCTTAATTTGGCAAATCCAATCAGATACATATAAATCTTTTCTGTATAAGTCGTACAAAATATTATACATTACTAGATTCAGCTTTGACTTGTTAGCATTTAAAGTTTTGTTCCAATATTTAATCATTCTAAGTTTAATAGTAGTCGATAAAGGTAATGTGCCAGTCTCGCCATATATCATAGTATTATGGCAGAATTTTGGTACTTTTAGAACTAATTTACAAAACCTTGTGTGGACTTTTTCTAGTATATCGATATTTTCATGGCCCCATATTTCACACCCGTACAATAGAATTGGTGCCACACAACAATCAAATAATTTAAAAAGTAAGTCTGGAGGAAGATTACATCTTCTGCCTTTTTGAATAATAGCAAACATTGCTCGAACAGCTTTGTCGTGAATTGCTTTTTTCGCTTTTGTAAATTTTCCATCCCAATTAAACAAAATTCCAAGATAATTGTACTCATCTACTCTTTCCAATGTCTCATCACCGAATAGAAAATCGGGAAGGTTTTTTAATCTTTGCTTCGATCTTGCGAACATCATTATTTTCGTTTTATCAATGTTAACAAATAACTTGTTTACTTGGCAATAATCATATAGTATATCTAAATTTTTTTGTAATTCAGATTCTGATTCTGCAAATAAAATTGTGTCGTCTGCATATAATAATACAAATAATTTCAGTAATACCTCAATTTCTTCTTCAAAACTTTATTTGTATAGTTTGCTAATAAAGGTGAGTGAGTTACTATTGTTATCGTTGAAGAATTTATCAATATCGTTAGGGAAAATAGCGAATAACAGGGGAGAAAGACTTTCACCCTGTCTTACTCCGATGTTTGAAGGGAAAAAATTTGAAGTATCACCTTTAAACGATACACACGATTTGGAATTCAAATAGAGGTTGTGAACGGTGTTAAAAAAGAGACCTTTTATACCTAAAGCCATCATCTTTTTCCATAAAGCAATTCTCCATACGGAGTCAAAGGCCTTGCGGAAGTCTACGAAGCAACAGAAAAGACGTCTACCTTGATTAAGGTATAGCTCAACAATAGATTTAAATGTGAATAGATGATCGGTAGTAGAATACCCCGCTCTAAAACCTGCTTGATTTTCACTTAAAAGTTGATTTACCTTCATAAAACATGTTAATCTATTATTAAGGATATTTGTAAAAAGTTTGCCTAAACAACTAACTAGCGTTTTACCTCTATAATTATCCGTACAATTAATATTGCCTTTATTCTTAAATATCGGTTTAATAGAGCCTATAGTCCAGCTTTCTGGGATAATGCCACTCATCAATACAATATTAAAGAGTTGAAGAAAGGATGAGCGTAAGTTATCATCGGAATTTTTTATCATTTCATTACAAATTAGATCCATACCGGTAGCTTTGTTGTTTTTTAAGGAAGAAATGGCTTTATTTAATTCTAGCATAGTTATTTCAGCATTAAGCATAGAGTCATCTATATCGTCTAAAAGTAGATCTGTTTCCGTATCCAAAACTTCAGTCTCATCGTGAGCGTTTAGGTCAGCGAAGTGATCAAAAAAGTCATTGGATGTAAGGGTGACAGTGTCAGTTGGAATGTTAGAATTGCTGTGCGAATTTATCAATTTCCAGAATTGTTTTGGATCTTTTGATTCACAGGATCTTAGTTCATTAATAAATGTAGTCTCGGCGGATTTTTGACGTTCAAACATAGCTTTTTTATAGTTTTTGCCAGCAATTTTCATATCATTTAAATTCGTATCCACTTTGTTGTATCTATATTTGTTCCTACGACTATCAAATATCTTTTTTAGTCTCTTGCATTCATTATCATACCATTTATGTCTCCCTTTAGTGGTTACTTTTCTAGGCCGACTTAATCTGGAAATACCGCAGGAATCTGCGGCTGTGACCATTATATTCGAAAGTTTGTTTGTCAAGTCATCGACTGAATTTTTGTTAATAGTTGTGGGATTTACATTAGTTAAATTTCTATTAAACTCGGTCAATTCCGCATTGTTAATTAGCGTTCTATATTGTTGAGATTTGTCTCTTTGCCATTTAATAGATTTGATAGGTTTGTGCCTAGGTATTGTATCAGTAACTCTATTGGCTGGGCAACTTTTATTATTCAATTCAATCGTCACAAGATGGTGACCATCTGAAAATAAAGGATTAAAAGTGTCGACACTTAACTGGCCGATTGATACAAACACGTCTACTGAGTAAACAAAGTAATCAATTACGCTGTTTTCTTTGAATGTATAATTACCCTCTAAATCCCCAGGCGCCCTCCCATTAACAATCAAAAGCTCTAGTCTTTTACAAAGATCAATTAACTGATAGCCAGCTGTGTTGATTCTGGAGTCCTTATTGTTTCTATGGGTTATATTTGCCATTTGGCGGTTGAAAGGATTAATATCATCAAGGTCATTTTCTATAACATAATCTTTAAGTTTACCCGTTCTAGCATTGAAATCACCCCCTATACAAACAAAGACATCCCTTTCTATTTTTTGAAATGCAATTTCTATTTCAATGTCGTCGAATTTATCGTTGTTAAAAAACTTCGAGCCTTCTGGTGGAACATAAATACTACCTAAGAGAACGTCTTTCTCAGTATTAAACACACATTTATCAATTTGGAGCCATAATATGTCCTTATTTTCGGTTTGTATTTCTTTGACATATTTACTATATTCGCTTCGGTATATTATCCCAATTCCGCCAGATTTTCTAACGGCTAGATTATGTCTGTTCTTAAAAATAGCACTATATCCGCTAGGTAGTTGTTCTTTAACTAATTCCGAGTCGCACGCATCGAGTTTAGTTTCCGATAAACAAAAAAAGTCAAATTGTGTTATACATTCGCCTAAGTCAGGTGATTTCATTTTGTTAAATAATCCACTAACATTTAATGCCGCAATCCGTATGTTGGTCTCGGCAACATCCTATTCGCGGTGCGTCGGGCGCGGCGCGTGGTTCGCCCCACGAGGGAACACTTCTTTACCGTTTACGATTAGTTTATCTCTAACGAATTTCACTTTATAACCATTCTTTTTCGCATCCCGATATTCACCCATTCGCGATTTTCTCCGATCCTGCCATTCTTTTGGAATTTGTTCGGACATTCCAAACGAGGTTCCAGTCAGATTACGACCTGCGCTAAGAACTCTTTCCTTGTCGGTGTATTTATGGAATTTCGCTACTATCGGTCTGGTTTTTCCGCGTTTATGTCCTCCCAATCTGTGTACTCGATCGAGTACCGGTTTGAAGTCCGCAATTCCTAGATCATTTTGTATGAATTTCTGTATTTTGTCATTGCAGTCCTCATTTTCCTCTTCTTTGATCGAGTAGAAGATCGCGTTTTCGCGCATAGATCTCCACTGCAAATCCAGTAACGCTTCATGATCCGCTCGTTGCTGTGCTAGGATAACCTCTTTCGCTTCACTATTTTCCGCTACGTCCTTTTCTAATCGTTGGTTTTCTAGCTTTAGCTCGTTGATAGTTTCATGACAAAATTCTAACGATTTCGTCAGATTGGCGATCTCCGCGATTAGATTATCTAGTACATCCAGTTTATCGAGCTTCTTTAGTTGGCTAAATATTTCCGAAATTGCCGAATGTACATCCAACTCGTCTTGCGATTGATTTTTATTCTTGGCTCGCAGCTTTGTATCTGGTGAAGATCTAATAGATTTCGTGGTTGGTGCCATTGTATCTGTAGTTGTCGTGTTGAAATATTAAGAGAGCACCGAAAACGCGTCTGCATTCGTTAACCACGTTGGATTTTGTCCAATGTCGTATAGCGCCGCCGCGGTCGAAAATCGAACTAATCTGTCAAGTCGATAATTTTCTAAGTGAGAAGACGCCGCGTTCAGTTCGCGGTACACTGTACGTACAATTTTTCGATACACTGCTGTTCAACAAATTTGTTTTGAAGTTGAAGTTCACAGCGCGCTATTCAGTTTTCAGAAGTAGAGGGCTAAAAATAACATCATTCGTAAGATCTCAGATTGAATATTTTCATCAGATTCAGAGCCCAGTTCATTGTATAAAATGTGTTATTTCATGTATTAGACAGTTACTCCTATTACGCTGACAGGAGTTTTTATGTCATAATTTTTTTACCTCATGTGTAACTCAATTATAGCAGAGTTGATAGTTTAGTTATCAATTATTAATTTATAAATAAATTAGTATTATTAATTTAATTATTGGATTGATTATTATTAAGAGATATGACATTATAAACATATATATAATGCACAGATATGGATGTTATATATAATGCAAAGATATGGATGTTATAATGATAATGTATTTCTACTCGCATAGAAATGAGACTAAAGTTTTCCTGTTTGGATATTCTAAAATCTTATAAGTCCTTTGCCAAGGATATGAATGGTTTGTGATGATATCACGTTAACTAAATTCATTTGTTGGTTGAACGATTTCAATTAATATCGCAATATTAAGCATTCGTGATATAATTAATATGATAGAGATATGGCCATTTGTCTATTGTTTATGTTAGCAAAAGATTGCATTTGATATAGAAGGCTTTAAAATGTTTTGATGTATGGTTGAGATTTTCAAAATAAATGTTATGCTTACATGAGATAATTGGAACTAGATGTTTTATTTCATTTTTATCAAGTATCGATGGATGAGAAGTCTTTCGAAGATGTGCAGTTAGCCCATTAGAGTTTGCCTTAAAATACTTTACTCTCAGTCTAAGCTGAATTTAATTCATACCGCCGTTACAGTACCATAAAATTCACACAAAATCTTTAGCGTCATTGGAATAGGACGTCCCCTGTTTCACATCCGGCAGGTGTGTTGACGGTGGGTAAGTTTAATAAGGTGCACCAAATCTATTAAAACGATCGCTATTTTAAAATCAAATTATCCCGAAGAAAATGGGGATTTGAACCTATCGGATATATACTGGTACTCGGCGTCTTTCCACTTAACAAAACATCGTCAATAACATTAGTTATTATTATTGCTAAGTAGCGGCGCTACCGGTACTGTCGTTCGGACATTAGAAACTTTCTACCTTTTGCCAATAGAATCACAAATAAACGAACACGGCCCGCCATGATTTCACACTAATTACCACCAAAAACCGTCCGACTACTATCATCTGAAGCGGGGTGTCCAGCGGGCGCAACGGAAAAGCCGCCAATGATACAATTTCAACCAGTAATTTAACACCCGTTCTTTGGATAAATGGAAAACAACATTACGGTGACAAAAACAGACACCACAAAAAAAATGAAGAGACAACAAAATAAGGGGGTACCTCCATATTCACAATTCACATGCCAAACCTACGATCTTAACACACAGTCCCAGTACCGTACACTCACTCTCACTCACAGTACACGCTTACACTCACACTAAATTATTAGACACTCTCATTCTCACTCGTACTCAAACTACACACTCAGTCTCACCTACGAGCAATTATCTAGTTTAGATAATTGCTCGTAGCTCTCACAGTACACTCACTCTCACAGTACCGTACACGCTTACAGTCACTGACACTCACATTGCACTCTCACTCAAACACTCACAGTACACACTCTCACTCACCGTACACGCTCACAGTCACTCACAGTCTCACTCTCACTCAAACACTGTCACTCACTGACACTCACAGTACACACCCACTCTCACTCTCACTCACCGTACACACTCACTCTCTCACACTCACAGTACAAAGTACACAGTACACTGTACACAGTACACTCACTCATCTTTTATCTGAATCTGTTCAACATTTTTTGAGGTGTAGTCGTAGAGCTGCAGAGCTGTAGAGTTGTCTGTACATGTACCACGTTCTATATATATATTTTTTTTCAGTTGTTGAGGTGTCGAGGTGTAGAGGTGTAGAGTTGTCTGTACCAAAACCACATACTCTCTATATCTTTGTCAGTTGTTGAGGTGTCGAGGTGTAGAGTTGTCTGTACCAAAACCACATTCTCTCTATATCTCTGTCAGTTGTTGAGGTGTCGAGGTGTAGAGCTGTAGAGTTGTCTGTACCAAAGCCACATTCTCTCTATATCTTTGTCAGTTGTTGAGGTGTAGAACTGTAGAGTTGTCAGTCATAAAATCCACGTTCTCTCTTTATCATCATGTGTAGGCTATGTCGCACCGCCATCTATCCACCAGTCCCTTTTGGATTGCTAAGTATCGCCAGGTACCATCTGTAGACAATTTACGGGAGCTACCACCCGCTATAGTCCCCTATTCTTAAATCGCACCCATTTTTTACATATTACATCACTTACAACGATAAACATCCGTCGCCGACTGAAAAATTCACAAAAACTTCCGCATTGAAAGCGCCACCGCACCAATTCAAATTGGATCGGAAACCCTCCAGCGATGCACTTTATGATCATTAGAACCTGTCTTTGCTGACTGGGAATAAGATATTTCTCAGCGCGAAGGGGGCGGGGCGCAGCGTCACTAGGTCCCGCTCCGCGAGGAAGCTAGATTTTCAAAGAAATGAGTGCACGCGACGGCCGTGACCACTTGTTAGTGACGTCATCAAGAATGATGGCTCCGAGGATCGCCACATCACAGGTTACTGTGAATAAATGGGATTCGACCATTCAAAAGTTCAAAATGTACTTTCTTGTTTTGTAAAACAAGTTTATTCATGTCGTTATATAAAGCATTTTGTTTGAAACATTCTTTAATAATGTTTGTTGAGTTTAAAGCCAATTGTCGTTGTGTAATTCGATACTGGTCACTGACATCAAAGTTTTAGTTTCTGTTCACATGTTTCGACTTATAAATATCCAACTTGTATGTTCTATCTTTTAATACAGGCCATGTGATTAATTGCGTATCACTCCATTAGTTTAAAAAAGAGCAAATATTTCGATATTGTTAAATAATTAACAACATTTTTTTCTGTCACACGTTGATTTTTACCCATCACTAATAAAATTCAAATGTACGTGATGTATTCTGTAAGCTATGTAAGCTTGTTCTTAAAAATACACTATGAATTTTCAATTTGTACTGACCATAATAGTTTATTTTTCGTAAATAAAATTTATATTTTAATTAAATAATTTCAAAATCTTTTCTATGCCCTCTGCAACAGAAAGTTACTAAGGACTATTACATATTCAGATGTACGTTGATAATTGATTTCAATCCTCCATTCAAATAATTATATGAACATTATTTCGGAAGATGCAGGTGGCGCACAATCATAATACATACAACTCATCAAGCTGACGAGTCGTTTCCGTAACCAATGTTACAGACGGGTAACCGGTACTCGACTCCGCAGACAACTAAACGACTCGAGTAACCCCCAATTTGACTATAACTATAAATTATGTTATGTTAAACCGCATTGGTGTGACTTGACACGTCAAAAGCGTATCCCGTATTGATATATTTCTATTATCCACTTTTCAAACTATGAATAGCACGCCTGCTCAGAAAACCCGTTGTCGCTGCTTTGCAGCTATATTCATTATTATTTTTTTTCCCTTTTCCACACAGTTTTTGTTAAAAGTGTAAAGGCTTCCTTACCTTACCGCTGTCGCCGATACAATCCGTATGATATCCTTCAGCTCACTTCAATCTCCAGATACTGCATGGGAATTTTGATAAATCCACGTTATAAAGGCACTGTCGAGCCGTAAACATCGGAAATTTGGCTCCGTTCAATTAGTAGCCATGTTGTATTTTCTTTCCGAAATTTCTCTCTTCTTTATGAGGAAGAGCTATCGAATTATTCCCTCTCTTCTCCACAATCAATTTCAAAATCAATTTTACGAATTTATTGCTCAGCGGGTCCGAGCACAGGGGCTCGTATCAGAGTTGTAGGTAATGTAAAAACGATAATCTGTTAATCCAATGTATATAGTATATATAAATAAGATAACAAGGGGGCTAACGACGCTCACAAACTCCTCAACTTCAGTCGCTTACTTTTTCGTTATTTTTCATCCGATTTTGATAATCCAGGCATGATATGAAAGCTAATACCTTCCTGCTTCTAACGAAACTAATCCCGTTAATTTCCAATGAATAGTTCGTGAATTATATGTCTTTGAACGCGAAATTAGGGCCGAAATCGCCTGGACCGAAAATGCTATGACGCCGGTTTTTGCCGATTTCGAAATTTAAAACGTTGAGTTCGACACGAAATCCTTCACCGATTTTGATGATCGAGGACTTTAAATGCGCATAACACTCTATATTTCCTAAATATTGTGGTTGTTTCGTTAATCCATACGATCTTCCAGCTTTGAAAACGCAAATTTTCCGATTTTAAGTCAATTCACAAACTCCATGCGCGATCTAAAAATGGCGATTGTCATCTCCCACAATGCTTAGCGCAATGCAGAACCGAAATAAATTTTATTTCCAATTTATTTTCTGTGTATATTTACGTGAAATTCAGAATCTATTATAACCTGATCGTGTTTATTCTAGCTTAAATAAGATAAAACATTATTTGATTGAATTGTTACGAAATAAAATTTACTGCGGACCTGTTGCTAGTTCAAGTTCAAGGTCGCCATCTTGAGATCGCGTGTCGAGTGCGTGAATTGACGTAAAATCGGAAAATTCGCGTTTGCAAAGCTGGAAGATCGTATGGATTAACGAAACAACCGCAATATCCAGAAAGTATAGAATGTTTTGCGCATTTGAAGCCCTCGACCATCAAAATCGGTGAAGGATTTCGTGTCGAACTCAACGTTTTAAATTTCGAAATCGGCAAAAACCGGCGTCATAGCATTTTCGGTCCAGGAAATTTCGGCCCTAATTTCGCGTTCAAAGACATATAATTCACGAACTATTCATCGGAAATTAACGGGATTAGTTTTGTTAGAAGCAGGAAGGTATTAGCTTTCATATCATGCCTGGATTATCAAAATCGGATGAAAAATAACGAAAAAGTAAGCGACTGAAGTTGAGGAGTTTGTGAGCGTCGTTAGCCCCCTTGTTATTTTATATATACTATATACATTGGATTAACAGATTATCGTTTTTACATTACCTACAACTCTGATACGAGCCCCTGTGGGTCCGAGTCCAATAGTTTACGAGTCCGGCGTTCGCGTGTCTGACAGGTTTACGGGCATTTGTTTGTTACCTCGTTGATATTTTTGATTTCTTGTTATTCCGGTTATTTCATTTAAGTATATTGCTGATCAGTTCATGTAACCAAAAGCGTCAATAAACAGATTTTGAATTGACCAAGTTTAAATCTAGGTCGTTGAGTCGCGAAGGGCTACTAGAATTACGGTGCAGAATTACGTTCGTCTCAGAGAGAAAACAAACGACAGAAAAGTATCAGGTGATTATCGATAGCCTACTACGGTACACACAGTTGACAAACAGTGTTAGGCCTGTGCCGGTTGGTGCGTTCTGGGAATAAATATAGGCTACTGGTTGGTCAGTTGGTTCGGTTGTGAAGTGTGGAAGCTAAGAAAGCCTACCGGTATTTATTTGTCTATAGGCCTATTATATAGACAGTAGCCAATACCGTTTTTTAAGTACGAAGTTGTTATACGTACGTGACTGTACGGTGATATCCACAGGTTAACCGTTCGTGAGTTCCCTAAAAAGGCTGTACGTGAGTTCCCTAAAAACGCTGTACGTGAGTTCCTATAATCTGCAAACGCGCATGCGTGAAAGAATAGAGTTTGGGTAAGTGAGGCTAGGCTATTTGTAAATCAAATTTCATACACCCTGCAGTTACGTTCTGTGGCACCGTGGGTAAATCACTGGACTACAACTGGATTTTTTTTCGTTTGGTTTGGAATCCCAATATTACAAATCTGAGCGTCAACGTACTCACATACGGCTAACCTGTAGTAATCGCCGTACAGTCACGTACAGGTAACAACAGCATTTTAAGTATTAGGTTAGTACGACAATTCTACCATGCCTATGTACTACAAACACAACTTTTTCCCTCTCGTCGGCCCTTCAGTGATGTTACTATAACTGGTGCAATTATAACATGGATAGGATTTGGTCAGGACTAGCCTAAAGTCTAATTCAGTCTTTGTACTAATTCACTCGATAGGCCCATTTTTAAAACAATACAGTGAAGTATTCACACGCAGAAAGGCTAATTGATTTGAGCCATGTGATTAAATTTGGCCAGGCCTTCTCTGACCTGCTGACATTAATAGTCAAACCAAAACGTTCATGTGGTCACGGCTTGTATACCAGAAATCATTGTAGGCCTATACATTTTGCTGTTCGTACGTTTGGTATACCGATTTCTCCATACTTGACTGATAAGTGCTGCTGTACGCATTATACAATTGTTCCAATGGGAATAGGGCCTATTTATTGGGCTTATTATTTCCTGCATTAGAATACTGAAATAAGCCCAACGTTCATTCAAATATCCAACATCGGTGAAAGTTTGATTACTGTATACATGTACTGTAGGTTTTCATGTTGTATGAATATTTTGCAGTTCAAATGGGCATGATGCTGATTCCAATGTCAAACGCATGAAGTTAGATGGCCAAGGACAGTCAACACCAAGATATCTCTCTTCGACCGATGTTGCACCATAGAAGATCTGATTCTTTCAACTCAAGGAAAGTGATTCAACACGATCGACATAACACTGGAATAGGTTTGCAGTAACTAACGGTTCATTTCATTTAGTCATATGTACTTTTTAGCCAATTTGGATTTGATTGTAATTGAAACTCTGGAACTGTTAACAAAAGACAAGTTGAAAAAACACAAGTTATGCTTGATTCTCATGTTCAAATTTAATTCAAATTCAAATTTATTTTATTACATCATATTTACAAAGCATATCATTGGTTCATACAGTAATAAAAATTAGGACAGAACAAATATTATTACAGAATTTCCAAAAAGGCAATGAATTTCTATAACTAAATGAACATTATTTTTCTAATAACTCGGATCAAGAGCGACTCTCCCGTTTATTAGGAAACACACGCAACTAGTGGAATAGGTTTGATTTGCACACATGTTGCAGGTATCAGTTGTTGATCACTACAGAATTTGTAATCCATAAAAGCCAAAATCAACATCAGCCGGAAACCCAGACCAGATCAATTCATAATTTATTGATTGAATCTACACTACAATATATGTATCTATTCAAATATTTCAATAAAAACATTAACTTCTTAAATCTATTCTAAATCATAGTAAGTTCTTATCTGTAAATTCACTCAATCTATTGACTCAGCAGGTGCTTAAGATGAGTTCTTAATAGGACAGATTCATTTTTAAGCATGGTGATAATACAGTATCATGATGTTTGAATGCCAAAATAAATGCCTGGTCAAATAAATTAATATTTGTGATTGTACGTCCGCGTATGTTCGGTTTCAAAGCTGAATCATATTTGACGTTTACACAGCATATTAGGTTCGAATCTGTCAATGCATTTTATTCTATGTATCGATATTTCAATTTACTACAATTCCCATCTTTCTGAATGGCTTTGCAGAAAACCCGTCATCGCTGCTTGGCAGCTATATTTTTTATCAAAATTGAATTAACATGTAATAATTCTTTTCATAATCTCATTCTCTTTTGTTTATTCTCTTTTAAATTTTAAGTATTCATCTAAGTTGCAACCATAAGCAACTGTATGAATTCCATCATCTATAATATATCTTTTATCATCGAAAGGATTTAAACTTATCTTCTCTATCTCTTCAATAAACATTTCATGATCTTCAGATCTTAAACATTTCATCTTATGTTTTCTAACTTCTTCATTGAATATACAATTGATGTAATCTTCGAAATGAATGTTTTTTTTCTACTATACTTTTGGTAATTCCTTTTAACTTTTTAGCTTCATGAGTTTTAGTTTTATATGAGTAATAGGGATAATGGGCTTTCATACCAAAGGTCGAAAGTTCGAGCTCATAAAAAATGAAAAATATGAAAATAATAACAATTTCTATTTGAATTAGTAGCGAAACTCATATAAAATGAAAAATAATTCTCGCACACTCGAATTTATTTTTCATTTTATATGAGTTTCACTCCTAATTCAAATAGAAATTATTATTATTTTCATATTTTTCATTTTTTTACTCACTAGCCCTTTCAACCTTTGATATGAAAGCCCATTATCCCTATTACTCTTAAAATATTTATATACATGAATAAAATATATATGAATAACATATAAATTGATAGATTATTCAATATAAAAGTGTGAGTAAAGTGTAAGCTTTTATAGAATAGATATATAGATATATTTATAACATTATTTCAATATTCATATTTGTATGAGTTAGATTTTTAAACATTAAAAGTGTTAGTAAAGTGTGATTGAAATAATACATGATATAAATCATTGAACTTCTAAAATCAATTTAGTAAAAAAATATGTATAATAAATGGAACCAGAACAACCACAAACTATCAATATTACAAATAACACTGGCGTCATAAATATATACTACAAGAAGTGTTCTAAATGTGAATTAGATAAATTAGCTATAACAGAATTCAGTAAGGGTAAGATTAGCAAAGATGGTTTTCAATATTGTTGTAAAACTTGTTTTAAACTATATACCAAACAATACCGAGAAGATAATATAGAACATTATAATTATTATATGGCAGAATATATGAGAGAAAGATATCAAACAGATCTTAATTTTAGATACTTTATATTTTGAATAGATTCAAATAGAAATTCTTTAAATTCAAATAGCTAGTACCAGTAGTCAATACTAGAATTCTTTAACTTTAACTATCTAGTATCATTTTATAATACTTATAATATTTTTCTTATTAAATTTATCCAATATAAATGTCAAAGAAATCGAGTAAGAATAGTATTGATATTGAAAAAACATTAGATGATTTGGGTATTAGTGATAATAAGGATCCAGTTGTTTCTAATTCTATTCAAGTTAATTGTAATATAGATTATGAATACTATTTATATTGTAAGCATCATCTAGAACTATTGATTGCCGGTGGAAAAACTAAGGAGTTTTTAAATAGAATCATTACTTTTCAAGAACTAGACTCTATGAAACCAGATAAAGTAATAAAATATTTTAAGATTTATGAAGAAGCTAGATTAGCTAGAATAAATGATTCTATTTCAGATGGTATTGTCAAATGTTATTCTAAGTTATGTAACCGGTTAATACCAATTGATGATGAAAATAAATTATATAGTGATTTGAAAAATGACTATTTAGTTATGACTGAATTACAAAAATGGGTTGGTTATGCTTCATTCCAATTAGGATCGGTTATGACATTAATTTCTACTGGTGTCATAACATTTTCGAATATTAAGCCTATGGAATATAAATCAGGTAAGAACGAAACAGATGACGCTGTACTACAACCAAACAGTGAAACAGAAAATGAATCAGAACAAAAATTAACTAAAATAAATGAGTGATGGCGTTAAGAAAAAGCCTAGATCCGAGAAACAAACTAAATGGGCAAGAGAATTAGGTAAAAGATCTTCAGAATTAAAAAAAGCTAAGAAAAAGAAATTAACTGAAATGAATCACAGACTTTATCTGATATTGATTCAAATAATAATCCATCTTATTCTTCTAATGCTGGAAGTAATTATAAATTATATATTACAATTGGATTAGTAACAGTTATTATATTATCCGGTGTAATATATAAATCAAAATTCAAATCTAATGATAAAGATGATTCCAATTAAATAAACCTACTATACCAGAAAATAAATCAAATGATAAAGTCATTGAAAATAACCCAAGATTATTATTAATGGATTAAAATAAGATGAAAAAAGAACAATATTTAAGAGAGTTATATTATAACCCAGAAAGTGAAGTATCATATTCTAACGTTTCAGAATTATGGAATAAAATTAAATCTGATAATGAAAATGGCGCCATACGGCACCCACATGGTGGTATAAAATATAGCGAATTAAAATCATGGTTACAAATTCAACCAACATATCAAATTCATAAGAAAATGGATAAAACTTATTTAACAAGAAAAGTTATGGTTTCATATATCGATCAACAATGGCAAGCAGATTTAATTGACATGAAGAAGTTAGAAGAACACAACAAAGGATATTTCTTGATATTAAATGTTATAGATATATTCAGTAGATACGCATGGTCAATTCCAATCAAAAATAAAACTGGTATAGAAGTAACAAATGCTTTTAAATCAATATTTAAAGAAGCTATTCCAGATAAGATACAATTTGATGAAGGTAAAGAGTTTTATAACAAACATTTTAAACAAGAGCCCCAAGGGGCACAATGGCCAGCCTGTCAGATTTGCTTTTTATAAATGATGTGATCTGTGGGTTATATTTATCAATATACACTCCCTGCTCAATGTCATTTACATACTACAATCGTGTGTTAACACAGACAGCAGGAGCGAATGTTATATAGAAATACTAAGTTATTGTATTGTTCAACGCCCCTGGTGGCCATGTACAAAAACCAATGAGCTTGAAACTCACCAAGATCATAGACCATGTCATGAGCTACATCTTTCCAATTGATTGTGGTAGCAAAATATGCATAGGTACGAATGTAATATAGAAATACTAAGTTATTGTATTGTTCAACGCCCCCTGGTGGCCATAAACAAAAACCAATGAGCTTGAAACTCACCTCAATCATAGAACATGTCATGAGCTACAACTTTCCAATTAATTATGGTAGCAAAATATGCTTAAGTATCAAAATGATGTGACAAAACTTTTTTTCCACCTACGAATGAGTACTGATGACCCCAAGATGGCCGCCAATTGCGTCATAATTGCCTGGTCAAAAATACCCTCTCGGACATAAAAGATCCCTTTCCAAAGAATACCCATTTCAAATTGCAATGAAAAATGGCACACCATTAGAAAGCTACAGGACTCAGAATTCAGGCCAAAATTAAAATGTTTGGGAACAAAAAAGGTCACAGGACGGCCATCTTGAGTCCGATCGACCCAATTTTTCTCATGCCGATGGGCCCTTGGGGGATACAAATATATACGAATGATCAAGGTTATTGATAAAAGTGTCTTCAAAATTTCCCTCGAAAACTTCTAAAATGTGTAAAAAGTGCTGATTTTGGCGAACAACAATGGCTGTCAGTCGGCCATCTTTAATCTGACAGGGCCAGTTTTTGGCCTGAAGATGTGTCTAGGGTAGATACACGTATAAACCTAATATCAAGACATTACCTTGAAGCGTCTTCAAAACTTTGGAACTCTCACGAACTATCTGGATGGTTATCTCTCGACTCAATAGCTTCAAGACCCATCTCAAAACAACTTTGTTCCATGCAGCATACCATTAACTCTCGGAAAGCGAATTGGATTTAACATTTTTTTTGTCTGAATAAAATTTGATTGAATTTGCAATTCGAGCACATGGCTAATTAGCATATCAAGTTCATACACTCGATTTGGGAAAAGCAATTTTTTGCGAACCTTGCGCAATTGTCAAGGATGAATTTTCTGTAGAGCAAATGAAAATTCCTCCCAAACACCAAATCAACTAAAGATTTCATAGAAATCGATCTTGAAATACGGTTTTAAATCTTAAAATAAAACCCGGAAGTAAAACAATAGACGATACCGCGGGTTCACGTGAACACCTGATTTCTGTAAACGAAATGTTGGTTGTGACAAAATTGTTCAGACGGTTGATTTGGTGTTTGGGAGGAATTTTCATTTGCTCTACAGAAAATTCATCCTTGACAATTGCGCAAGGTTCGCAAAAAATTGCTTTTCCCAAATCGAGTGTATGAACTTGATATGCTAATTAGCCATGTGCTCGAATTGCAAATTCAATCAAATTTTATTCAGACAAAAAAAATGTTAAATCCAATTCGCTTTCCGAGAGTTAATGGTATGCTGCATGGAACAAAGTTGTTTTGAGATGGGTCTTGAAGCTATTGAGTCGAGAGATAACCATCTAGATAGTTCGTGAGAGTTCCAAAGTTTTGAAGACGCTTCAAGGTAATGTCTTGATATTAGGTTTATACGTGTATCTACCCTAGACACATCTTCAGGCCAAAAACTGGCCCTGTCAGATTCAAGATGGCCGACTGACAGCCATTGTTGTTCGCCAAAATCAGCACTTTTTACACATTTTAGAAGTTTTCGAGGGAAATTTTGAAGACACTTTTATCAATAACCTTGATCATTCGTATATATTTGTATCCCCCAAGGGCCCATCGGCATGAGAAAAATTGGGTCGATCGGACTCAAGATGGCCGTCCTGTGACCTTTTTTGTTCCCAAACATTTTAATTTTGGCCTGAATTCTGAGTCCTGTAGCTTTCTAATGGTGTGCCATTTTTCATTGCAATTTGTAATGGGTATTCTTTGGAAAGGGATCTTTTATATCCGAGAGGGTATTTTTGACCAGGCAATTATGACGCAATTGGCGGCCATCTTGGGGTCATCAGTACTCATTCGTAGGTGGAAAAAAAGTTTTGCCACATCATTTTGATACTTAAGCATATTTTGCTACCATAATTAATTGGAAAGTTGTAGCTCATGACATGTTCTATGATTGAGGTGAGTTTCAAGCTCATTGGTTTTTGTTTATGGCCACCAGGGGGCGTTGAACAATACAATAACTTAGTATTTCTATATTACATTCGTACCTATGCATATTTTGCTACCACAATCAATTGGAAAGATGTAGCTCATGACATGGTCTATGATCTTGGTGAGTTTCAAGCTCATTGGTTTTTGTACATGGCCACCAGGGGCGTTGAACAATACAATAACTTAGTATTTCTATATTACATTCGCTCCTGCTGTCTGTGTTAACACACGATTGTAGTATGTAAATGACATTGAGCAGGGAGTGTATATTGATAAATATAACCCACAGATTACATCATTTATAAAAAGCAAATCTGACAGGCTGGCCATTGTGCCCCTTGGGGCTCTTGTTTAAAATGTTTGTTATAAAACTCTTTACCTTCATCAAATTGTATCTTATCTGGAATAGCTTCTTTAAATATTGATTTAAAAGCATTTGTTACTTCTATACCAGTTTTATTTTTGATTGGAATTGACCATGCGTATCTACTGAATATATCTATAACATTTAATATCCAGAAATATCCTTTGTTGTGTTCTTCTAAGTTCTTCATGTCAATTAAATCTGCTTGCCATTGTTGATCGATATATGAAACCATAACTTTTCTTGTTAAATAAGTTTTATCCATTTTCTTATGAATTTGATATGTTGGTTGATTTTGTAACCATGATTTTAATTCGCTATATTTTATACCACCATGTGGGTGCCGTATGGCGCCATTTTCATTATCAGATTTAATTTTATTCCATAATTCTGAAACGTTAGAATATGATACTTCACTTTCTGGGTTATAATATAACTCTCTTAAATATTGTTCTTTTTTCATCTTATTTTAATCCATTAATAATAATCTTGGGTTATTTTCAATGACTTTATCATTTGATTTATTTTCTGGTATAATAGGTTTATTTAATTGGAATCATCTTTATCATTAGATTTGAATTTTGATTTATATATTACACCGGATAATATAATAACTGTTACTAATCCAATTGTAATATATAATTTATAATTACTTCCAGCATTAGAAGAATAAGATGGATTATTATTTGAATCAATATCAGATAAAGTCTGTGATTCATTTCAGTTAATTTCTTTTTCTTAGCTTTTTTTAATTCTGAAGATCTTTTACCTAATTCTCTTGCCCATTTAGTTTGTTTCTCGGATCTAGGCTTTTTCTTAACGCCATCACTCATTTATTTTAGTTAATTTTTGTTCTGATTCATTTTCTGTTTCACTGTTTGGTTGTAGTACAGCGTCATCTGTTTCGTTCTTACCTGATTTATATTCCATAGGCTTAATATTCGAAAATGTTATGACACCAGTAGAAATTAATGTCATAACCGATCCTAATTGGAATGAAGCATAACCAACCCATTTTTGTAATTCAGTCATAACTAAATAGTCATTTTTCAAATCACTATATAATTTATTTTCATCATCAATTGGTATTAACCGGTTACATAACTTAGAATAACATTTGACAATACCATCTGAAATAGAATCATTTATTCTAGCTAATCTAGCTTCTTCATAAATCTTAAAATATTTTATTACTTTATCTGGTTTCATAGAGTCTAGTTCTTGAAAAGTAATGATTCTATTTAAAAACTCCTTAGTTTTTCCACCGGCAATCAATAGTTCTAGATGATGCTTACAATATAAATAGTATTCATAATCTATTTTACAATTAACTTGAATAGAATTAGAAACAACTGGATCCTTATTATCACTAATACCCAAATCATCTAATGTTTTTTCAATATCAATACTATTCTTACTCGATTTCTTTGACATTTATATTGGAGAAATTTAATAAGAAAAATATTATAAGTATTATAAAATGATACTAGATAGTTAAAGTTAAAGAATTCTAGTATTGACTACTGGTACTAGCTATTTGAATTTAAAGAATTTCTATTTGAATCTATTCAAAATATAAAGTATTCTCTTTTGAAAAGAATTGTAAAAGAAAATATCAAAAATTAAAATAGAAATAATGGCTAGTTGAAGTTATTGTTTTTTTAATATATTTTATTTGAATTCTATTTGATATCTCACTACTTTTGTTTATCTATTAGGAGCAGTAATTATAACTATCAGATAAGTCATTTCGGATCCTTGATATCAAATTCCTCAACGTATTGTTCATTATTTGGATCATTGTTCCATTGATCAATAAATTTCTTTGCCTTTGTTAACTGTTCTAAATATAACTGTAAATCTAGTTTATTAGATTTAATTATGTTTTCCTTCTTTTCTAAAGGTCTTAAATTCTTCCAATTCCAAATAAGTTTTTTATTGTATTCCATATTCATGTTAAATTTAGATATTGGTAACACATGATCAATATGAAAGTATTCACCATAATTATCTATATTCATTTTATCATCGAATTGATATATTATCCATGATATGAAAAATTCATCTGTACAACCCAATAAATTAGATAGTGTTTCTGAATGTGTTTCTTTGTTGAATAATTGTGTTAATCTAGATCTTAAGCATTGTTTCAATCTAAAATTAAGATCTGTTTGATATCTTTCTCTCATATATTCTGCCATATAATAATTATAATGTTCTATATTATCTTCTCGGTATTGTTTGGTATATAGTTTAAAACAAGTTTTACAACAATATTGAAAACCATCTTTGCTAATCTTACGCTTACTGAATTCTGTTATAGCTAATTTATCTAATTCACATTTAGAACACTTCTTGTAGTATATATTTATGACGCCAGTGTTATTTGTAATATTGATAGTTTGTGGTTGTTCTGGTTCCATTTATTATACATATTTTTTTACTAAATTGATTTTAGAAGTTCAATGATTTATATCATGTATTATTTCAATCACACTTTACTAACACTTTTAATGTTTAAAAATCTAACTCATACAAATATGAATATTGAAATAATGTTATAAATATATCTATATATCTATTCTATAAGAGCTTACACTTTACTCACACTTTTATATTGAATAATCTATCAATTTATATGTTATTCATATATATTTTATTCATGTATATTAATATTTTAAGAGTAATAGGGATAATGGGCTTTCATATCAAAGGTTGAAAGGGCTAGTGAGTAAAAAATGAATAATATGAAAATAATAATAATTTCTATTTGAATTAGGAGTGAAACTCAAATAAAATGAAAAATAAATTCGAGTGTGCGAGAATTATTTTTCATTTTATATGAGTTTCGCTACTAATTCAAATAGAAATTGTTATTATTTTCATATTTTTCATTTTTTATGAGCTCGAACTTTCGACCTTTGGTATGAAAGCCCATTATCCCTATTACTCATATAAAACTAAAACTCATGAAGCTAAAAAGTTAAAAGGAATTACCAAAAGTATAGTAGAAAAAAAACATTCATTTCGAAGATTACATCAATTGTATATTCAATGAAGAAGTTAGAAAACATAAGATGAAATGTTTAAGATCTGAAGATCATGAAATGTTTATTGAAGAGATAGAGAAGATAAGTTTAAATCCTTTCGATGATAAAAGATATATTATAGATGATGGAATTCATACAGTTGCTTATGGTTGCAACTTAGATGAATACTTAAAATTCAAAAGAGAAGAAACAAAAGAGAATGAGATTATGAAAAGAATTATTACATGTTAATTCAATTTTGATAAAAAATATAGCTGCCAAGCAGCGATGACGGGTTTTCTGCAAAGCCATTCAGAAAGATGGGAATTGTAGTAAATTGAAATATCGATACATAGAATAAAATGCATTGACAGATTCGAACCTAATATGCTGTGTAAACGTCAAATATGATTCAGCTTTGAAACCGAACATACGCGGACGTACAATCACAAATATTAATTTATTTGACCAGGCATTTATTTTGGCATTCAAACATCATGATACTGTATTATCACCATGCTTAAAAATGAATCTGTCCTATTAAGAACTCATCTTAAGCACCTGCTGAGTCAATAGATTGAGTGAATTTACAGATAAGAACGTACTATGATTTAGAATAGATACATATATTGTAGTGTAGATTCAATCAATAAATTATGAATTGATCTGGTCTGGGTTTCCGGCTGATGTTGATTTTGTCTTTTATGGATTACAAATTCTGTAGTGATCAACGTTTTAAATTTCGAAATCGGCAAAAACCGGCGTCATAGCATTTTCGGTCCAGGCGATTTCGGCCCTAATTTCGCGTTCAAAGACATATAATTCACGAACTATTCATCGGAAATTAACGGGATTAGTTTCGTTAGAAGCAGGAAGGTATTAGCTTTCATATCATGCCTGGATTATCAAAATCAGATGAAAAATAACGAAAAAGTAAGCGACTGAAGTTGAGGAGTTTGTGAGCGTCGTTAGCCCCCTTGTTATTTTATATATACTATATACATTGGATTAACAGATTATCGTTTTTACATTACCTACAACTCTGATACGAGCCCCTGTGCTCGGACCCGCTCAGCAATAAATTCGTAAAATTGACTTTGAAATTGATTGTGGAGAAGAGAGGGAATAATTCGATAGCTCTTCCTCATAAAGAAGAGAGAAATTTCGGAAAGAAAATACAACATGGCTACTAATTGAACGGAGCCAAATTTCCGATGTTTACGGCTCGACAGTGCCTTTATAACGTGGATTTATCAAAATTCCCATGCAGTATCTGGAGATTGAAGTGAGCTGAAGGATATCATACGGATTGTATCGGCGACAGCGGTAAGGTAAGGAAGCCTTTACACTTTAAACAAAAACTGTGTGGAAAAGGGAAAAAAAATAATAATGAATATAGCTGCAAAGCAGCGACAACGGGTTTTCTGAGCAGGCGTGCTATTCATAGTTTGAAAAGTGGATAATAGAAATATATCAATACGGGATACGCATTTGACGTGTCAAGTCACACCAATGCGGTTTAACATATCATAATTTATAGTTATGGTCAAATTGGGGGTTACTCGGGTCGTTTAGTTGTCTGTGGAGTCGAGTAGATTGGTTACCCGTCTGTAACATAGGTTACGGAAACGACTCGTCAGCTTGATGAGTTGTATGTATTATGATTGTGCGCCACCTGCATCTTCCGAAATAATGTTCATATAATTATTTGAATGGAGGATTGAAATCAATTATCAACGTACATCTGAATATGTAATAGTCCTTAGTAACTTTCTGTCGCAGAGGGCATAGAAAAGATTTTGAAATTATTTAATTAAAATATAAATTTTATTTACGAAAAATAAACTATTATGGTCAGTACAAATTGAAAATTCATAGTGTATTTTTCAGAACAAGCTTACATAGCTTACGGAATACATCACGTACATTTGAATTTTATAAGTGATGGGTAAAAATCAACGTGTGACAGAAAAAAATGTTGTTAATTATTTAACAATATCGAAATATGTGCTCTTTTTTTAAACTAATGGAGTGATACGCAATTAATCACATGGCCTGTATTAAATGATAGAACATACAAGTTGGATATTTATAAGTCGAAACATGTGAACAGAAACTAAAACTTTGATGTCAGTGACCAGTATCGAATTACACAACGACAATTGGCTTTAAACTCAACAAACATTATTAAAGAATGTTTCAAACAAAATGCTTTATATAACGACATGAATAAACTTGTTTTACAAAACAAGAAAGTACATTTTGAACTTTTGAATGGTCGAATCCCATTTATTCACAGTAACCTGTGATGTGGCGATCCTCGGAGCCATCATTCTTGATGACGTCACTAACAAGTGGTCACGGCCGTCGCGTGCACTCATTTCTTTGAAAATCTAGCTTCCTCGCGGAGCGGGACCTGGTGACGCTGCGCCCCGCCCCCTTCGCGCTGAGAAATATCTTATTCCCAGTCAGCAAAGACAGGTTCTAATGATCATAGAGTGCATCGCTGGAGGGTTTCCGATCCAATTTGAATTGGTGCGGTGGCGCTCTCAATGCGGAAGTTTTTGTGAATTTTTCAGTCGGCGACGGATGTTTATCGTTGTAAGTGATGTAATATGTAAAAAATGGGTGCGATTTAAGAATAGGGGACTATAGCGGGTGGTAGCTCCCGTAAATTGTCTATAGATGGTACCTGGCGATACTTAGCAATCCAAAAGGGACTGGTGGATAAATGGCGGTGCGACATAGCCTACACATGATGATAAAGAGAGAACGTGGATTTTATGACTGACAACTCTACAGTTCTACACCTCAACAACTGACAAAGCTATAGAGAGAATGTGGCTTTGGTACAGACAACTCTACAGCTCTACACCTCGACACCTCAACAACTGACAGAGATATAGAGAGAATGTGGTTTTGGTACAGACAACTCTACACCTCGACACCTCAACAACTGACAAAGATATAGAGAGAATGTGGTTTTGGTACAGACAACTCTACACCTCGACACCTCAACAACTGACAGAGATATAGAGAGAATGTGGTTTTGGTACAGACAACTCTACACCTCGACACCTCAACAACTGACAAAGATATAGAGAGAATGTGGCTTTGGTACAGACAACTCTACAGCTCTACACCTCGACACCTCAACAACTGACAGAGATATAGAGAGAATGTGGTTTTGGTACAGACAACTCTACACCTCGACACCTCAACAACTGACAAAGATATAGAGAGAATGTGGTTTTGGTACAGACAACTCTACACCTCTACACCTCGACACCTCAACAACTGAAAAAAAATATATATATAGAACGTGGTACATGTACAGACAACTCTACAGCTCTGCAGCTCTACGACTACACCTCAAAAAATGTTGAACAGATTCAGATAAAAGATGAGTGAGTGTACTGTGTACAGTGTACTGTGTACTTTGTACTGTGAGTGTGAGAGAGTGAGTGTGTACGGTGAGTGAGAGTGAGAGTGGGTGTGTACTGTGAGTGTCAGTGAGTGACAGTGTTTGAGTGAGAGTGAGACTGTGAGTGACTGTGAGCGTGTACGGTGAGTGAGAGTGTGTACTGTGAGTGTTTGAGTGAGAGTGCAATGTGAGTGTCAGTGACTGTAAGCGTGTACGGTACTGTGAGAGTGAGTGTACTGTGAGAGCTACGAGCAATTATCTAAACTAGATAATTGCTCGTAGGTGAGACTGAGTGTGTAGTTTGAGTACGAGTGAGAATGAGAGTGTCTAATAATTTAGTGTGAGTGTAAGCGTGTACTGTGAGTGAGAGTGAGTGTACGGTACTGGGACTGTGTGTTAAGATCGTAGGTTTGGCATGTGAATTGTGAATATGGAGGTGCCCCCTTATTTTGTTGTCTCTTCATTTTTGTGTGGTGTCTGTTTTTGTCACCGTAATTTTGTTTTCCATTTATCCAAAGAACGGGTGTTAAATTACTGGTTGAAATTATATCATTGGCGGCTTTTCCGTTGCGCCCGCTGGACACCCCGCTTCAGATGATAGTAGTCGGACGGTTTTTGGTGGTAATTAGTGTGAAATCATGGCGGGCCGTGTTCGTTTATTTGTGATTCTATTGGCAAAAGGTAGAAAGTTTCTAATGTCCGATCGACAGTACCGGTAGCGCCGCTTAGCAATAATAAGAACTAATGTTATTGACGATGTTTTGTTAAGTGGAAAGACGCCGAGTACCAGTATATATCCGATAGGTTCAAATCCCCATTTTCTTCGGGATGATTTGATTTTAAAATAGCGATCGTTTTAATAGATTTGGTGCACCTTATTAAACTTACCCACCGTCAAAACACCTGCCGGATGTGAAACAGGGGACGTCCTATTCCAATGACGCTAAAGATTTTGTGTGAATTTTATAGTACTGTAACGGCGGTATGAATTAAATTCAGCTTAGACTGAGAGTAAAGTATTTTAAGGCAAACTCTAATGGGCTAACTGCACATCGTCGAAAGACTTCTCATCCATCGATACTTGATAAAAATGAAATAAAACATCTAGTTCCAATTATCTCATGTAAGCATAACATTTATTTTGAAAATCTCAACCATACATCAAAACATTTTAAAGCCTTCTATATCAAATGCAATCTTTTGCTAACATAAACAATAGACAAATGGCCATATCTCTATCATATTAATTATATCACGAATGCTAAATATTGCGATATTAATTGAAATCGTTCAACCAACAAATGAATTTAGTTAACATGATATCATCACAAACCATTCATATCCTTGGCAAAGGACTTATAAGATTTTAGAATATCCAAACAGGAAAACTTAAGTCTCATTTCTATGCGAGTAGAAATACATTATCATTATAACATCCATATCTTTGCATTATATATAACATCCATATCTGTGCATTATATATATGTTTATAATGTCGTATCTCTTAATAATAATCAATCCAATAATTAAATTAATAATACTAATTTATTTATAAATTAATAATTGATGATTAAACTATCAACTCTGCTATAATTGAGTTACACATGAGGTAAACAAATTATGACATAAAAACTCCTGTCAGCGTAATAGAAGTAACTGTCTAATACATGAAATAACACATTTTATACAATGAACTGGGCTCTGAATCTGATGAAAATATTCAATCTGAGATCTTACGAATGATGTTATTTTTAGCCCTCTACTTCTGAAAACTGAATAGCGCGCTGTGAACTTCAACTTCAAAAAAAATTTGTTGAACAGCAGTGTATCGAAAAATTGTACGTACAGTGTACCGCGAACTGAACGCGGCGTCTTCTCACTTAGAAAATTATCGACTTGACAGATTAGTTCGATTTTCGACCGCGGCGGCGCTATACGACATTGGACAAAATCCAACGTGGTTAACGAATGCAGACGCGTTTTCGGTGCTCTCTTAATATTTCAACACGACAACTACAGATACAATGGCACCAACCACGAAATCTATTAGATCTTCACCAGATACAAAGCTGCGAGCCAAGAATAAAAATCAATCGCAAGACGAGTTGGATGTACATTCGGCAATTTCGGAAATATTTAGCCAACTAAAGAAGCTCGATAAACTGGATGTACCAGATAATCTAATCGCGGAGATCGCCAATCTGACGAAATCGTTAGAATTTTGTCATGAAACTATCAACGAGCTAAAGCTAGAAAACCAACGATTAGAAAAGGACGTAGCGGAAAATAGTGAAGCGAAAGAGGTTATCCTAGCACAGCAACGAGCGGATCATGAAGCGTTACTGGATTTGCAGTGGAGATCTATGCGCGAAAACGCGATCTTCTACTCGATCAAAGAAGAGGAAAATGAGGACTGCAATGACAAAATACAGAAATTCATACAAAATGATCTAGGAATTGCGGACTTCAAACCGGTACTCGATCGAGTACACAGATTGGGAGGACATAAACGCGGAAAAACCAGACCGATAGTAGCGAAATTCCATAAATACACCGACAAGGAAAGAGTTCTTAGCGCAGGTCGTAATCTGACTGGAACCTCGTTTGGAATGTCCGAACAAATTCCAAAAGAATGGCAGGATCGGAGAAAATCGCGAATGGGTGAATATCGGGATGCGAAAAAGAATGGTTATAAAGTGAAATTCGTTAGAGATAAACTAATCGTAAACGGTAAAGAAGTGTTCCGTGGCGAACCACGCGCCGCGCCCGACGCACCGCGAATAGGATGTTGCCGAGACCAACATACGGATTGCGGCATTAAATGTTAGTGGATTATTTAACAAAATGAAATCACCTGACTTAGGCGAATGTATAACACAATTTGACTTTTTTTGTTTATCGGAAACTAAACTCGATGCGTGCGACTCGGAATTAGTTAAAGAACAACTACCTAGCGGATATAGTGCTATTTTTAAGAACAGACATAATCTAGCCGTTAGAAAATCTGGCGGAATTGGGATAATATACCGAAGCATATATAGTAAATATGTCAAAGAAATACAAACCAAAAATAAGGACATATTATGGCTCCAAATTGATAAATGTGTGTTTAATACTGAGAAAGACGTTCTCTTAGGTAGTATTTATGTTCCACCAGAAGGCTCGAAGTTTTTTAACAACTATAAATTCGACGACATTGAAATAGAAATTGCATTTATCTTGATGATATTAATCCTTTCAACCGCCAAATGGCAAATATAACCCATAGAAACAATAAGGACTCCAGAATCAACACAGCTGGCTATCAGTTAATTGATCTTTGTAAAAGACTAGAGCTTTTGATTGTTAATGGGAGGGCGCCTGGGGATTTAGAGGGTAATTATACATTCAAAGAAAACAGCGTAATTGATTACTTTGTTTGCTCAGTAGACGTGTTTGTATCAATCGGCCAGTTAAGTGTCGACACTTTTAATCCTTTATTTTCAGATGGTCACCATCTTGTGACGATTGAATTGAATAATAAAAGTTTCCCAGCCAATAGAGTTACTGATACAATACCTAGGCACAAACCTATCAAATCTATTAAATGGCAAAGAGACAAATCTCAACAATATAGAACGCTAATTAACAATGCGGAATTGACCGAGCTTAATAGAAATTTAACTAATGTAAATCCCACAACTATTAACAAAAATTCAGTCGATGACTTGACAAACAAACTTTCGAATATAATGGTCACAGCCGCAGATTCCTGCGGTATTTCCAGATTAAGTCGGCCTAGAAAAGTAACCACTAAAGGGAGACATAAATGTTATGATAATGAATGCAAGAGACTAAAAAAGATATTTGATAGTCGTAGGAACAAATATAGATACAACAAAGTGGATACGAATTTAAATGATATGAAAATTGCTGGCAAAAACTATAAAAAAGCTATGTTTGAACGTCAAAAATCCGCCGAGACTACATTTATTAATGAACTAAGATCCTGTGAATCAAAAGATCCAAAACAATTCTGGAAATTGATAAATTCGCACAGCAATTCTAACATTCCAACTGACACTGTCACCCTTACATCCAATGACTTTTTTGATCACTTCGCTGACCTAAACGCTCACGATGAGACTGAAGTTTTGGATACGGAAACAGATCTACTTTTAGACGATATAGATGACTCTATGCTTAATGCTGAAATAACTATGCTAGAATTAAATAAAGCCATTTCTTCCTTAAAAAACAACAAAGCTACCGGTATGGATCTAATTTGTAATGAAATGATAAAAAATTCCGATGATAACTTACGCTCATCCTTTCTTCAACTCTTTAATATTGTATTGATGAGTGGCATTATCCCAGAAAGCTGGACTATAGGCTCTATTAAACCGATATTTAAGAATAAAGGCAATATTAATTGTACGGATAATTATAGAGGTATAACGCTAGTTAGTTGTTTAGGCAAACTTTTTACAAATATCCTTAATAATAGATTAACATGTTTTATGAAGGTAAATCAACTTTTAAGTGAAAATCAAGCAGGTTTTAGAGCGGGGTATTCTACTACCGATCATCTATTCACATTTAAATCTATTGTTGAGCTATACCTTAATCAAGGTAGACGTCTTTTCTGTTGCTTCGTAGACTTCCGCAAGGCCTTTGACTCCGTATGGAGAATTGCTTTATGGAAAAAGATGATGGCTTTAGGTATAAAAGGTCTCTTTTTTAACACCGTTCACAACCTCTATTTGAATTCCAAATCGTGTGTATCGTTTAAAGGTGATACTTCAAATTTTTTCCCTTCAAACATCGGAGTAAGACAGGGTGAAAGTCTTTCTCCCCTGTTATTCGCTATTTTCCTTAACGATATTGATAAATTCTTCAACGATAACAATAGTAACTCACTCACCTTTATTAGCAAACTATACAAATAAAGTTTTGAAGAAGAAATTGAGGTATTACTGAAATTATTTGTATTATTATATGCAGACGACACAATTTTATTTGCAGAATCAGAATCTGAATTACAAAAAAATTTAGATATACTATATGATTATTGCCAAGTAAACAAGTTATTTGTTAACATTGATAAAACGAAAATAATGATGTTCGCAAGATCGAAGCAAAGATTAAAAAACCTTCCCGATTTTCTATTCGGTGATGAGACATTGGAAAGAGTAGATGAGTACAATTATCTTGGAATTTTGTTTAATTGGGATGGAAAATTTACAAAAGCGAAAAAAGCAATTCACGACAAAGCTGTTCGAGCAATGTTTGCTATTATTCAAAAAGGCAGAAGATGTAATCTTCCTCCAGACTTACTTTTTAAATTATTTGATTGTTGTGTGGCACCAATTCTATTGTACGGGTGTGAAATATGGGGCCATGAAAATATCGATATACTAGAAAAAGTCCACACAAGGTTTTGTAAATTAGTTCTAAAAGTACCAAAATTCTGCCATAATACTATGATATATGGCGAGACTGGCACATTACCTTTATCGACTACTATTAAACTTAGAATGATTAAATATTGGAACAAAACTTTAAATGCTAACAAGTCAAAGCTGAATCTAGTAATGTATAATATTTTGTACGACTTATACAGAAAAGATTTATATGTATCTGATTGGATTTGCCAAATTAAGGAAATTATACAAAACTGTGGGCTGAACTTTGTGTGGCAAGACCACGTAATCGATCTACGGTCGATAAATATCATAAAGCAATCTCTAAAAGATAGATACATTCAGACATGGAGGGAAAAATTGCAAAATAGTGACATACGCGTATATTATAGAATCTTTAAACTTAAATATGATTATGAAAACTATTTATCCGTTGTACCGAACCACCTCATGTATAGTCTCGCTGAATTTCGGATCGGTAGCCGTAAATTAGATGCCAACAAATTTAGTAATGTAAATATTGATAGAAACGAACGTATTTGTACATATTGTAGTCTTAACAAAATCGGTTATGAATTCCATTTTCTTTTTGAGTGTTCCAAACTATACAATATACGAAGAGTTTTCTTAACACCTTTTTATGTAAATAGACCAAACACTTTTAAAATGTCACAATTATTTAATGCTGTAAATAACAATATATTAATTAAACTCGCAAGATTTGTAAATGCTGGTCTCAAGCTACTTAAGTAAAATTCATGTATACATATCTGTTATCTCTATTATTATTCTATTCTATGTGTATCTCTGTTTTCTTGTTTTTAAGTTTTGTAAATTATAAATTTTATTGTACAAATTCTTGTAACCTCTATGTACCAATGTTTGGTTAGAGCGAAATAAATAAACGTAAACCTAAACCTAAACCAAAAGAAACTTTCTACCTTTTGCATTATATTGACGGATTAGTTTGGGTTGTTGTGGTTTCTAAGTAGTCTATTACTTTGACCAAAAAACGTCGGCTGTTGCAAATTACAGTGGAGGTAATTATTTAGATGGCGGGTTGATATAAATTGTGTTAACAACCTAGTCCCCTATTCTTGAATCTTACCTATAAGATGACTATAGTACACTATCCCTGATGGAATAATAAGCTTCACTCGACAAACTCGTTCCCGTACATTTTTATCTCTGTTTCAGCACACACACAGCCCCTCTACCATCAATGCCTAACCCCTGTTCGACCAACTGTGGGCGTTTTCCTTTGAAACATAAGCCTAATTGTAAAAGATAAGCATTAATCTATGTTAATGCTGCATCTTTATCATGAAACCTAAGAAAGATTATTCTATTATTTAGGCCTATTCAATTTTCTGTCCACTACCACGTGGAAATAAGACCCAGTCAAAATTGTGCATCACGCTTTGACGAAGAAATTGGTTCTAGGCTATAAATTTTCAAACGAATCTTTTCCTCAACAAAGCCGCTTTTAGTTTGATGCAAAATGAAATTTGCTTTTAAAATGTGTAACTATGCCTAATCAAAAGGATATTTCAAAAGCAAACTTTGCCGGGCCAAGAGCCATATTGAATTCAATTTTTTCCGAACCATTATGCCTCTTTCATCATAACATTATTTATCCTATTTCAAGATCTTAGGCCTACAAGTAGAGAGAGGGCCTACGTTGGGTTCAAATCGGAATTTTAAGATTTATTACATTTAATTCCAGGTTTTCACTGTAGATTATCAAAGACATGTGGCGTTGTGGGAGTTCATAGTTGTTTGATAATCCATCATTTGTAAGTGTAAGGCTATTTGAGGGATTCGAAACCGACATTTTGTAAATTTTGTAGCTTTATTACGTTTAATTCCAGATGTTTATCATGACACGTTTCATTTTGGGGGTTTGTCAGCGAGTTGGTATGCTGTCGGCAGAAGTAGTTTGATAATTCGTTTCATGTAAGTAAACAGCTATTTGAAGGATTCGAAACCGAAATCTGTATTGTGAATTTTTTAGTTGTATTTTGTTTGATTCTAGGTGAATAGGACATGATTCATTTTGGGAGTTTGTCCGCGAGTTTGTATACTGTCAAATGAAGTTTCTTCGTCGATTTGTCGTATGTAAGTATCAATCTATAGGTTATATAGGCCCTATTAGGGGTTCGATACAGAAATTTGGTGAATTCCTCAGATTTATTTTAATTTATTCCAGGTTGTTATCAGAAAAATATGTACTTTATTTCATAGGTTGGTCTTTGATTGAAAACTAAAAATGGATGATAGTTCTAAATTTGATGTTGATTCACATGACCAATCTAGTAAGTATGGCTCACTCGTCTTTTAGAATAAGAGACCTATTGCATTAATCCTTCAATTCAAGTTGCTATACAACCTTTTATACAGATATTTACCTTATCAATATAAACATGTATTTGCCATTAGCCATACAATTCAGTAAAACTTTTCCCATGCAGATTTTGAAATATCATTTGACTCAATTTTTCCTCCTAGAAAATTGCTTTAGCTCATTCCAATGTTCCCAGTAAAAGTGAATGTAGCATGTATGATTCCCATCCATCAATTTTGTCTTGTTTCGTATTTTTAGCGAAAATCTCGAAAAAGTCTGACGTCGAGGCAGGTGGTGGCCAGACAAAGACATATTCTTGGGAAATATTTAAAGACGCTTGGCAAACACACTTATTGTTCACTTTTTTTCCTATCCTTATTTTGAAATTGAAGTATTGTAATAAACTATTGATTTATTTTTGTTGATCAACACAACTAGTTTTGTTGTTTTCTTTTTTAATTTACATTTGAATTGGATGGTCATCTTGCGTAGAAGTCAGTTTGTCATCGAAGCAATACAGTCTAACTTGTTGACGTTTCAGATGCAGCGGGGTAGGGCGGTCATTATATTGTGGACTTATCCAAATTACAATTACACAGCCCAACGTGTTTCAGTGTGTAAACTCCGTCGTACTCGGCATTATAAGACAGTGAGGAATTGAGTTTTAGTCACCTGAGCCCTCGGCTTGATTCGACCAAAAAGACCTTAACTGACTTCCCAGAATTTGATTATGAGTCAAGGATTTTCTAAATTTCTGAATGCTTTCTCTGGTTTTAAGATCAATTCAAATTCAATCTTCAAAATATTTTATTGAAAGAAATTCTACTGGAGACAGATTTTGAAATGAAGGATATATCCAGGCAAATAATTATAGCAAAATCAACTGATGATCATCAAGGTGAAGTTTTCATTCATCTTCGGCTAATTTGTCTACCCCTGATGATTGAAGCATTTTGGTTACTCGCGCCAATTAGTCAGCCACAGTCGATTTTCATGCCATCTGACCTCTTTCCATCTGTAATTAAGCAATCAAATGTAAGAATTACCAGGGAAGTGTGATGAGATGGAATACGGACGCTTTTAATTGCCGGATGTAGGCTATTCAATTCAGCCCGTACATCAAAGGTTACCGCAACAGCAGTAAGCTACGCTTATCGAGTGTGTGTTACCAGCTGAACACCAGTCAACATCAACAGCGTCCGTATTCCATCTCATCACACTTCCCTGGAATTACTTAGGTAAGGAGCGAAATAATATATAGATATCTTAGGAGACTATTTGAAATCATGAGTTTGTTGTGAAAATCTATTACTACAGTCTCGTAGAGCATAGACACCAAGCCACGTGGCATTGGTATTTTAAGGGCTATTCAGTTTACTCCAAAACAAGTCAATGATTAACATTAAAAAAGCTTCATATCAAGGGTATGTCGCAGGACTCGTGACGCCCATGAATTATCATCCCATAATTACAATGAATCCAATTATGCATGTACGTTAGCACGACTGATTACTAATCCAAATATTGCATTACAAAAAAATTACGCAAAACGTCAAGTACTTACAGCATCTGAGACAGTTGCGCTTAAGTTAGCGTGTTAAGTTACGTCTTTGGCTGTCAATGTCGAAAAAGCCTAATTTGAAACATACATTTGCGCACTGTGGTTTAATATTCCTGCAAGAATCCGCAAAGGAATTGAAGACCGTAGTGCCCAGTTCATTCCACGAATAATAGCTGGAAAGAAAGTAATCAAAATAAATTGTCATGCACATTCAGTGTAAACCAGGCCCTGCTATTAAGGCATTCCACTGACTGGCTCTACCCAGGGCCTAAATCTATTCTAGGCGCATCCCCCAAAAAAGCTAGGCATTAAGTAAGTAGGCAACAATGATCATTGCTTCACCGAGTAGGCCTACTCATTTGCTACCTAGTCAGTAACCTGTCTGTGGTTTAGTTTCACGATCGGATATTTTCACAAACCACAGTCAGGAATGGGAAGGTCATTTTTGTATGAAATCTTCGTCAGCCAATTTGACTGACGAGTAATTTGCCTGGCATTTCATTGTCTCTTAAGATATCTGTCTAATTTTTGTTGTAATCGACGCACAACGGATTCGTAGTTTGTCTGATACCTATAACACCTCACCTGACGATCTTAATCCATGTGCAAATCGGCCGTAAAGTGAGAGTAAATTTCCGTCCAGTCAACAGCTGCCATTTTGAAAATTACTGGAGGTGCTGGCACCTGTGGACTGAGGCCAGGACAACAGCACAAACTAACAAAGCGAAACGACGAAATTAAAAAAAAATTAAGAAATCAACACTTATTCACATTTTTCTTTTACCAGAAATTTATTATTTCATTATTTGTTATGGAAAACACGAAGATTTGAAATAAAAGTTGGAAAACCATCAAAAATAAAAATTGTCGTTTCGTCTTGGAAGTTTTATATAAATCCTTGCAGGTCCCCTTGACTTATCATGCCACATGTGCAATACAGAGAAATGGCGGCCAATGGCGAAATTTGTGGAGAAATTAATTAATTTCTCAAAATAATGTTGATTAATCACTCGAAACATACATAAAATTGGATTATTTCGAAAGGTACCTGTGTTAGTTTGTGAATAAAGCCATTAATTGTGGACTGAAGTGAATAGAAAGTATATTTTTTAAGTGTTACTTTTTTCAACCGTGAATGGGTCCTTGTCATCCCTAACGTTGGTATAAGCCCATCCGATTATAAAAAGCTTACCACCAACGATTAGGTAACTAACTATTTGCTACCATACTCATATTATTAAAGAAATCATTTAATACATTCCCTGGTTAACGGATTCTCACCTTAAAATACATAAACTCCGCTGTCGTTGTCATCGATCCGAGTCGTCAACGCGGAAGTAAAATTCCGTGTGAAAATTCCTACAATTTCTGTCCATATCACGTTGATTTGACCCCGAAATCTTCAGGAAATGTAGCCAACGTAAATTGATTAACGAATAGAATTAATTAATTGACTCATTTTAGAAATCATGGTTTCGTGAAATTCACTAAAGTCCTAAAACTCGCGATAAATTTAAGCCGAAAATGATTTCAACCATCCACCATGTTGTTTCATTGATAAAACAATTATTGCGTGCCGGCGCTGTACTGTGATAATGCATGGTTTCACTAGGATTCGAACCCTCGACCTCTCAGCTGGGAGTCAAACACCTTATCCACCATGCCACAAGACAGGACGCTGTTTTTATCGTTAGTGGGAGTACCGCACAGGGCGAGTCGCGATTGCTACTATCATCCGGTGTTATCTTTCAGTAAGTAATTTTAAGTTTAAAATAGGACGGAGAGTGCATAGGTATAATCTACGCGGAGCGAATGCGTGTTATTTTACTATCAGAATTCTACATTTCAATTAGAAGCAGTTAGTTGTCGAATCTGATAGAAGATGAATTTTATGTGCGAAAAAAAGTGGAAAATATGTAAATAATAATAATAACAATCAACAGAATTACAAAAGGGTTTTCGACGAAAGTCAGAAAACCCTAATAATCACGCGAATTTCAATAGGGTTTTCTGTGCAGAAACAGAAAACCCTAAATATGTTATTAAAATGGAGAGTAAACAAGCACACATTGAGAACAACAAATCATTTCTAGATAGAATAAAAGATATCACAAATGCTAAATCAGTAGATTATAAATTTAAGAATTTAACAGAATTAACAATTCATAAGAAATATTTAATTACAAATATTGATACAGTTTCTAACAAATATGAAGATAAATTAGTTATCCACTTAGAATATGAAGGATTAAAAGGAAATAAATATAAATTCAGAACATATTTACCTGATAGATTTCATAGATTATCGAGTGAAGATTTAGAAGAATTATGTTCTGGTGATTACTATTTCATATATAAGGGTAAGAACGAAAAAGGGCACCATGAAATAGATTTCGAATAAAATGTGTAAAATAAATGGTAGAATTAAAAGAATAAAGAATATTTGTTGATTCAAGAAGACTTACAAATTATAAATCACATAATTTATTAGTACAATTAGATAGAGAATTTAAAAATTGTGTAGATTTAAAATTAGTAAATATTAGTTTATGTAACTCATTTCATAATATATCGAATAAATCTATTGAACATAGAGTCTTTTTAATTCATGACAGAAATAAAAATAGATGGTTTCATCTTTATCTTAAACCTGGATTATATAATTTAGAAACATTAGCTCAAGAAATTAATAAAAAAGCACGCTCAAAAATGGGCGCATCTGCTGGATTTGGATTAAGACTTATAAAAAGTGATAGCTCTGATAAAGTAAGAATGAAATTAGGAAATGAAGATCAACATCAATTTCTAGTTAAAAAACCTTTCGTTAAAATTTTAGGAATTAACCCAGATGTAAGGATACGTAATGCTGATGCTACACCAAACTTAATACCTTTTACACACTTTTATATTTATTGCAATTTAATTGATCCTACAAAAACATTTGAAGCAACTAAAGATACAATTTGTAATTCTGGTTTATTGAATATTTTACCATTGAAGAATGTTAAAGAATTTGGAACTCAAATAAACTATAATTTAGCCGAGTGCGAATATAAACCTTGCATTCCTCAATTTAATAATTTTCGATTAGAAATTATAAATCATAATGGATATTTAATTGATTTGAATAACTTTCCTGTAATTTATGAATTAGTTATAAGATGTAAAGAGGAATTTTCTTTATATATAAATGAATATAACTGTTGGACCGAGTATATGTTTTATGTTTGGTTTTAAACATGGTAAAGAAATGAGGATTAAACTAAATGATGTAATTACTGATATAAAAAGTAAATCATTTAACAATGCATCAATGATTAATAAAGAAAATTATAATATAGAAAAAGTAATTGGTTAAATTAAAACACCCTTAGAATATTATGAAGTAAATGAAGATGGAATTATCGATGATATTAAAAACATATTAACTGAAATATATGATAATCATAAAAGTAGTAATGAAAGAAATGTTGAAATAATCATAAATAAGATAACTAAATATTTTGAAGGTGATTTTTTGAGAAATAAATCAGTGATAATAAGTGGATAATAACTGGTTTATATAATGGAGCATTACTATCAGTTGGAACTGTTGGTTATTCAATGGTATTAAAAAAAGTATTTAAAATGGGAAGTGTTAATGTTGATAGATTTGATATCAATGATATTTTAAAATTAACATTAGCAGTTACTTTATCTAATTTAACAATTGATTATTTGGAAAAACAAAAATATATTCCTCCTATATAAATGCGTAATTTTTTTGCTAAATAAATGGCATCTGCAATTATAACTATTATAGGATCGACAATTGTTAACGCTTTAGCATTTACTGGTGGTGGTTATTTATTTAAGCATATTGATAAAAATAGTTCATTAGTAGAACAAAGAACACATAACTTAGCATTAGAGAAATATAATAAAGCAGCAGAAGAATATTGAGAAATGAGGCAAAACTATATGGATTATATCAATAAAGAATTATATAATCAGAAAATTACACATAGAGATTTTCAATCAGTCGATGAAGCTATGAGTTTATATAACGCAGTTACAAATCGTGAAAAATTACATCTATTTAAACCTAAATTATCAGATTATTATACACCAAGTAGTGAACAGAAGAAATATGAAATAATTTGGAATTAGGTGGAACAGTTATTGTATTATTTGTTGCTTATAAATTTACTAATTAGTAATTTCTTTTCTAAATAAATGGTTGATAAAGTTGATAATATTGATATTATTCCTCATGATATAAATAAAACTAAAATAAAATTATATTTGGAAAAACATATATTAGAATTTGAAAATGACGTAAAGATAAAAAGAAACAAGAAAATTAATTTTAGAAAATTATTTGACGCCTGCGAAAAAAAATGTATAATTTCTGGGCTAAGCTAATGTGGAATTGCAAATTTGAAATCGAAGTTTTAAGAAATTTGGGGAATGATGAGATTTGGCGATTGGGTAGATGATACAGCGGGTCTTCGACTCTAGTGGTTTAAATTTTTTTATTGAAAATTCTCAATAATTGATCGCGAACTTGCGACCGACTTCATTTACTTATGCCTCTAAGCTGGTCTGCAACTTCATTGCCTCCATCGTTGAAGAACGAGCTCTTCTGATGTCTGCTTCATCATGACTTCGAGCATATCGTGTGGCCTAGCCAGCCGGCCCGGTCCCCGGGCCCGGGCCACGGGTTTGGCAGTGTCACTCGATATCCTAGAGTCTTGAGTCTGGGTGGGTTGAAGTAGACATTGTCATTTAAAATAACATGCTTATGTTGTTCTGTATGAATTACCCGTGTGTCATGTATGTTGTATTGATTATTTTTATTGATTTATTGAATTTGGGAATTTTATCCCGAAATTTCAATGTAATAAGGATCAATAAAGAATTGAATTGAATTGTCACCTAATACACATGCCATCAGAGGACGCGGAGCCGTATATGATAGCTATGCTATTATAAATTGCTAATCTCACGAAACCTGCATACTCCTAATATCAAACATATTTTCTAAAACGTTTGAATATTGAAATTATATGTTTACACATTTTCATATTGACCGCTTGTAGCCGCTGATGAAATTCACGCCGGCCCTACACACATCGTATATAGCTTCGTCATTCCACCGGCATGCCCACGTCAGGGTCTGACTTTTATATCAGACTTCCAAATCGTGTATACATCCGCCATTTAACCGAATAATCCGATTTACTTATCATTTCTATTTATGCCTGCCGCTTCTGATATAATCATACATCCTTTACTATTACAATACGTCTTCTAATGATATTCAATGCAATATAACATTTCGACGTTCAAATATAGGTCATTATATAATCACAGGAAGCCATTCTACATCTATGTCAATAATATTTTGCCAGATAGCTTATTTGTGTACACATAGACCTGTGACGTTTTGCACATCGATTTACGGCTGTCGTTTGTAAAATGACGCTGAATGGTTAACATTGTTTAGGTTTCATAATGGTAACGTTTTATAAGGCGTCAAAAAATATTTAAAATCTAAGATTATATATTATTTTATTATTAGTGGTTCAGTTACAATAAGTTCTGTAATAATATTTCTAGCATTATTCTCACCATTAACACCTTTAGCTATCTCAATTGGAGCTTTAGGTTTAAGTTCAAGTGTATTAACGGCATAAGTTCAAAATTAAATATAAAAAGTTATAAAGAAAAAATAAAATCTAATATAAAAGAAATTAATAGATTAAAAAATACATTAGATTATATAATAAGTTTAAATGGTAATATAACAGTTGAAGAACAGGATAAATTATTAAAAGAATTAGTAAATTATTAATTTTTTTATTCTATAAATGGTAGGTAGTTTTCCAAAAGCTTTCCAATATAATAAATCAATTAAATATAATATTCCAGCAATAGATTTTAATTAAGATATTTTATATAGAAATGAAGTTTTAAATTTGTTACTTAATTAAGATATTTATGTTACTGAAACTAATAATTTAAATGCAAAGATGGAAAATATATTTCATGTATATTTAATTAATCTAAAAAAATTGAAAGATGAAAAACAATGGTTATTAAAATCAATATGAAATATTGGCAGAACCAATTAAATTTTGCTGTTTATTGTGCAACAACAGGATGTGGAATTAGTTGGAATGATCATTTAAATAATTCTAAATATAAATTAATTCAAAGTTTATTTAGATTTCATACTTATTTTCAAATAAGATTGATATTAAATGAATTAGACACTCCTTTGCCAGGATCTAGATATTTTAAAGAATTAGATAGTAATATTAATTTATAAAAGTTTTATAAAATTTGTAATGAATTTAATATAGATATAAATCATTCTGATTTTAGAACAAAAATTGGAACAATAAGATCACTTCCTAGCCCTAAAAAGATTGCAGGATATTGTAAACTTCCCATACCATCTAATAGTTTTTATAATATCTATAATAATAAATTAGGTTATGGTAAAATAGCAACTTTGGATTTAGAAACATTAAATTTCAATCAATTACCAAAATTCTACGATAATTTAAAACAAGAAAACAATAATGGTTGGGTTTAGTTTACTTTAGATAATAGTGAAAGTTTTACTGAATCAGGTATACAAAGAATAAATCAATCAATTAGAACTTATTTGATATGTATTCTAGGATCACAGGTTGAAACAAGATCCCCAATAATTGGAAATTTAAATACATCATTTGATACACAAAATATTTGAAGATTCCATTCATAAGGTAAAAAATAGATCGATTCCAGAAAATATGGTAAGATATCAAAATTATTTAGATAAATCTCATGTAAGATTAAATTATTGTATAGGCCCTAATTTATTAATTATTTCAAATGATTTATTATTAAAAATGGGAAATATAATTGGTTATAATAATTTAATTAAGACTGCAACAATGAATAATTCATTAGGATTAAATTACATAAATAAAAAGATTATTACTGCTCCAAAATTAATGGAAGGTGAAAAAATTAAAAAACATATTCAATCAACTGAAACTAAAACTAATAATATCAAATTGGATAATGATTCTAAAATAAAAGATTACAATACATCAGAAAATATAAAAACTGATAATATTCAACATGAAATAATTAAAACTATTAATGATAATAAATCCCATGAAAATACTAAATAATTAGTATTATTACTTTTATTAGTATTAACTCTTTAACAACAACTTTTAATCTATTAATACAATAATCATATGATTTAAATAATAATTTCATTTTTTCTCTCTGAAATTCTATGTTATATTCTAAATCATCTTTTTCTTTTTCTAAATACGCATTTCTTTTTTTAAATTCAATTTTTTCAATAACTTTATTATCTCTATCTAATTTTAGTTGTTCCGATTCTTTTCTTGATTTAAATAATTCATCTTCTAAAGTTCTTATTTTTAAATCTCATACTTTTATCATGCGCAATTTTATCAGCTTCATTTCTCATACTAATAATTTCTCTAATTGCTTTATCAGAAAATATATCTAAATCTTCTAATTCTTGATCTGTTGCATCAAGTAAACCATTCGGTAAAAGTTTTTCAATTGGAACTTTATTTGATTTAAGTTTACTAGTTTTGGAAGTTATATTCTGTTCAGAAGTTGTTTCTGTTTCTAAATTATTATCGATTGTTTCAAATAAATCGTTAATTCTTTGTTTAAACACTCTTTCATTTTTAATAATTTCTTCTTGTGTTACATCTTCTATTTCATTACTATTTCTTATTCTTTTAATTCTAGATAGGTCTAACTTAAGCAAAGTTGATTCTGCTAATATTTTGTTTTGTTTTTTATAAGAGATATCAATATAATAATCATCTTTCAAATGATAATAATATTCACCATCTAAAGATTTTAATTCTTGTACTAAAAGTCTGGCGCCTCTGGCATTTATATCATATCCAGATTTTTCAAATATAGGTTTGAAATTATAAATATATTCATTATATTCAAAATTTTCCTTTAATAAACCTGGATTTTCATTTTCAATAGGTATTCTCGATCTAGTTCTTCTATCAAATTCATCTGTTGATGGGGCTTTAGAACCAGAAACAACTTCTGGTAAATTAGTATTATATGTTGTATCATTATCATTATCAATATTTGTATCAGCAGACACATAATCATCATTGTTAGTATTGGCATCATCATTATTTCCCATGTTTTCCATTTCATAATCTCCTCCACCTTCTTCCATTTACATAATAAAAAAATTAAAATTTAAAATATAATATTCCTCCTATAACAATTCCTATACAAGTTAAAGCTAATTTAGCATTTTCATGGGATTTATTATCATCATTTAGTTTAATTATTTCATGTTGAATATTATCAGTTTTTTGACGCCTTATAAAACGTTACCATTATGAAACCTAAACAATGCTAACCATTCAGCGTCATTTTACAAACGACAACCGTAAATCGATGTGCAAAACGTCACAGGTTTATGTGTACACATACAAGCTATATGGCAAAATATTATTGATAAAGATGTAGAATGGCTCCCTGGGATTATATAATGACCTCTATTTGAACGTCGAAATGTTATATCGCATTGAATATCATGAGAAGACGTATTGTAATAGTAAAGGATGTATGATTATATCAGGAGCGGCAGGGATAAATAGAAATGATAAGTAAATCGGATCATTCGGTTAAATGGCGGATGTATACACGATTTGGAAGTCTGATATAAAAGTCAGACCCTGACATGGGGCTGCTAGTGGAATGACGAAGTTATCTACGATCTGAGTTGGGCCGGCGTGAATTTCATCGGCGGCTACAAGCGGTCTATATAAAAACGTGTAAAATAATTTCAATATTCAAATGTTTTAGAAAATATGTTCGATATTAGACGTATGCAGGTTTCATGAGATTAGCAATTTATTATAGCATAGCTGTCATATACGGCTCCGCGTCCACTGATGGCATGTGTATAAGGTGACAATTAAATTCAATACTTTATTGATCCTTATTACATTGAAATTCCGGGATAAAATTCCAAAAATCAATACATTTACAAATTTTAAAATAAGAAAATACAAGACACACGGGTAATTCATACAGAATAACATGAATAAGTTAATTATATGACAATGTCTACTTCAACCCAGACTCAAGTCTAGGATATCAAGTGACAGCAAGACCGGGCCCCAGGACTGGGCTGGCTGGCTACACGATATGCTCAAAGTCATGATGAAGCAGACATCAGAAGAGCTCTTTCTTCAACCATGGAGGCAATGAAGTTGCAGACCAGCTTAGAGGCAAAAGTGAATCGAAGTCACAAATTGACAATTTTTTTTATTAGACCAGTCGAAGACTGTATCATCTACCCAATCGCCAAATCTCATAATTCCCGAAATTTCTTAAAACTTCGATTTCAAATTTGCAATTCCACATTAGCTTATACCAGAAATTCTACATTTTTTCGCAGGCGTCAAATAATTTATTTAAGTTAATTTTCTTGTTATATCTTCTGATGTATTGTAATCTTTTATTTTGGAATCATTATCCAATTTAATATTCTTAGTTTTAGTTTCAGTTGATTGAATATTTTTTTTATTTTTTTCACCTTCCATTAATTTTGGAGCAGTAATAATCTTTTTATTTATATCATTTAATCCAAATGAATTATTTATTGTTGCAGTTTTAATTAGATTATTATAACCAATTATATTTCCCATCTTTAATACTAAATCATTAGAAATAATTAATAGATTAGGGCCTATACAATAATTTAATCTAATATGTGATTTATCTAAATAATTTTGATATCCTACTATGTTTTCTGGAATCGATCTATTTTCATCATTATGAATGGAATCTTCAAATAATACTTTGAATTGTTTCTGCGAATCAAATGAAGTGTTATCATTTCCAACTATTGGGGATCTTGTTTCAACTTGCGCACCAAAAATACATATCAAATAAGTTCTAATAGATTGATTTATTCTTTGTATACCAGCTTAAGTAAAACCTTCACTATTTTCTAAAATGAAATTAACCCAACCATTATTGTTTTGTTGTTGTATATTATTATAATATTTTGGTAATTCATTCCAATTTAGTGTTCTTATATCTGAATTTGTCATTATTTTTCCAAATTCTTTAGTATACAATATTCCTAATCCACCCATTGTTCCAATTTTTGCTCTAAAATCTTTATTCGAATTAATATTAAATTCATTACATATTTTATAAAACTTAGAAAAATTAATATTATTATTCAATTCTTTAAAATATTTTGAACCTGGTAAAGGATATTCTAATTCATCTAATATTAATTTTATTTGAAAATAAGTATGAAATCTAAAAAGTGATAACATCAATGGTAAACTTGGTTTGTTTAAATGATCATTCCAACTAATTCCACATCCTGTTGTTGCGCAATAAACAGCAAAATTTAATTGGTTCTGCCAATACTTCATATTAGATTTTAATAACCATTGTTTTGCCTCATTTAAATTTTTGAAATTAATTGTATACACATGAAATATATTTTCCATCTTTACATGAAAATTATTATTTTCAGTAACATAAATATATAAATCAATTAATGAATTTAAAACTTCATTTCTATATGTAATATCTTTATTAAAATCTATTGCTGGAATATTATATTTAATTGATTTATTATATTGGAAAGCTTTTGGAAAACTATCTACCATTTATATAATTAAAAAATTAATAATTTATTAATTCTTTTAATAATTTATCTTGTTCTTCAACTGTTATATGACCATTTAAACTTATTATATAATCTAGTGTATTCTTTAATTTATTAATTTCTTTTATATTAGTTTTAATTTTTTCTTTATTATTTTTTATATTTAATTTTGAACTGATACCAGTTAATACACTTGAACTTAATCCTAATACACCAATTGATATAGCTAAAGGTGTTAATGGGCTGAATATTGCTAGAAATGTTATTACAGAACTAATTGTAACCGAACCACTTATAATCAAATAATATATAATTTTAGATTTTAAATATTTTTTCTTTTTTATCTTTAAGTCACTTTCAAATTCTAATATTTGTTTTTCTAAATATGTTTTTAATTTAGTCTTATTTATATCATGAGGAATAATATCAATACTATCAACTTTATCTTCCTCTTATTTAGAAAAAAAATTACTAATTAGTAAACTTATAAGCAACAAATATAGCAACAACTGTTCCACCTAAAATCCAAATTATTTCATATTTCTGTTGTTCTTTACTTGGGGTATAATAATCTGATAATTTAGGTTTGTATAGATGTAATTTTTCTTTATTGGTTACTGCGTTATATAAACTCATTGCATCATCGACTGATTGAAAATCTCTATGTGAAATCTTCTGATCATATAATTCCTTGTTAATATAATCCATATAGTTTTGTCGTTTTTCTCTATATTCTTCTGCTGCTTTATTGTATTTCTCTAATGCTAAGTTATGTCCTCTTTGTTCTCCTAATGAACTATTTTTATCAATATGCTTAAATAAATATCCGCCACCAGTAAATGCTAAAGCGTTAACAATTGCTGATCCTATAATAGTTATAATTGCAGAAGCCATTTATTTAGCAAAAAAATTACGCATTTATATGGGAGGAATATATTTTTGTTTTTCTAAATAATCAATAGTTAAATTAGATAAAGTAACTGCTAATGTTAATTTTAAAATATCATTGATATCAAATCTATCAACATTAACACTTCCCATTTTAAATACTTTTTTTAATACCATTGAATAACCAACAGTTCCAACTGATAGTAATGCTCCATTATATAATCCAGTTATTATCCACTTATTATCACTCATTTATTTATCAAAAAATTACTATCATCAAAATATTTAGTTAACTTATTTATGATTATTTCAACATTTATTTCATTACTACTTTTATGATTATCATATATTTTGGTTAATATGTTTTTAATATCATCAATAATTCATAATATTCTAAAGGTGTTTTAATTAAATCAATTACTTTTTCTATATTATAATTTTCTTTATTAATCATTGATGCATTGTTAAATGATTTACTTTTTATATCAGTAATTACATCATTTAGTTTAATTCTCATTTCTTTACCATGTTTAAATCAAACCCAAAACATATACTCTGTCCAACAGTTATATTCATTAATATAGTGAAAAAATTACTCTCTACATCTTATAACTAATTCATAAATTACAGGGAAATTATTTAAATCAATTAAGTATCCATTGTGATTTCTAATTTCTAATCTAAAATTATTAAAACGAGGAATGCATGGTTTGAAATCACATTCTGTTAAATTATAATTTATTTGCGTTCCAAATTCTTTAACATTCTTCAATGGTAAAATGTTAAGTAAACCAGAATTACAAGTTATATCTTTAGTTGCTTCGAATGTTTTTGTAGGATCGATTAAATTGCAATAGATATAAAAGTGTGTAAAAGGTATTAAGTTTGGTGTAGCATCAATATTTGTAAAAGATTTATCTGGAGGAATTCCCAACAGTTTAGCTATAGGTTTTTTTTACCATAAATGCATGTTTTTCAATATCAGACAACCTTATCTTTATTTTGTCAGTACTCTCACTTTTTAAAAATCTAATATTAAACCCGGAATTATTACCTGACTTGTGCCAGGCTTTTCTATTAATTTCTTGTGCCAATGTATCTAAATTATATAACCCCGGTTTTAAATATATATAGGCCCATTCATTTTTATTTTTATTAAAAATTAAAAAAGCTCTATGTTCAACAGTTTTATCCGATATATTATAAAAAGAATTACATAAACTTATATTAACTAATTTTAAATCTACACAATTCTTAAATTCTCTATCTAATTGTACTAGTAAATTATGTGATTTATAATCTGTAAGCCTTCTAGAATCAACAAATATTCTGTATTCTTTTAATTCCACCATTTATTTTACATATTTTATTCGAAATCTATTTCATGATGCCCTTTTTCATTCTTACCTTTGTATACGAAGTAGAAATCTCCAGAACATAATTCTTCAAAATCTTCACTTGATAATCTATGAAATCTATCTGGTAAATATGTTCTGAATTTATATGTATTTCCTTTTAATCCTTCATATTCTAAGTGTATAACTAATTTATCTCCATAGTTATTAGTAACTGTATCAATATTTGTAATTAGATATTTCTTATGGATTATTAATTCTTTTAACTTCTTAAATTTATAATCTACTGATTTGACGTTTGAAGTATCTTTTATTCTATCTAGAAATGATTTGTTGTTCTCACTGTGTGTTTGTTTACTCTCCATTTTAATAACATATTTTTATTAAAATTTGATTAACACGTTAGAATTCTTTTCATTATCTCGTTCTCTTTTGTTTCTTCTCTTTTAAATTTTAAGTATTCATCTAAATTGCAACCATAAGAAACTGTATGAATTCCATCATCTAAAATATATCTTTTATCATCAAATGGGTTTAGACTTATCTTTTCAATTTCTTCAATAAACATTTCGTGGTACTCAGATCTTAAACATCTCATCTTATGTTTTCTAACTTCTTCATTGAATATACAATTGATGTAATCTTTGAAATGAATATTCTTTTCTACTACACTTTTGGTTATTCCTTTTAACTTTTTAGCTTCATGTTCTTTAGTTTTATATGAATCCATTTTAGATCTAATACCAATGAATTCAATCATTTCTTCACCGCCTAATTCATCTTTGAATTTACCAGGAACTTTTTTATTATCATTGCTAAACAATTCATGATCTTTAGGATAGTTACTAAAATCAAAATGATGTTTTAATGTTTTTAAATCATCTGTTATGTTATTAGTTTTTATCTGTATTATTATTGTTTATTATTATTATTATTGTTTTATATGTAAGAATCTGTATCAAAGTATAGAATTTCTATATGCTTTTCTCCAAAAAGTGGTTGTAATACATTATAATAGAATTCATACATTAGTAATTTTGATAATTCTAAAACTGAAGCGCCAACATAGATTGGTTTATTAAATTTCATTGATGTTCTTCTCATCTTAACTGCAGCTAAATTTTCATCAAATATTCTGTTACCTAAAAACTTAGGATATGATTGTAAATGCCTTATCCTTTTGCCATTACTAACTAACTCAATATCATTTCTATTTCTAATATTTTCACAAGTCTTACCATAGAATGCATTATTCATTAACTTGAAGAAATCTTTTTCGAAATCAGTTTTAGCTTTAGTTCTCTGTTTGGTGTTAAAATCTATATATTTTTGTAACCACTTAGATTGGCTGAATGAAATATATCTATGTACTTTTTTTAGAATCATTCCTTGTTTTAGATAAAACTTTAACATTCTGTAATGTACTACATAATTATATTTATCTTCCTGAGTTACCATTAACTTTTCTGTATGAATATGATTTTCGGGTTTAATTCTTTTTTGGTAATTTGATAATTCTTCATGAGTTACAGTTTTATGTTCGGGACAGTAAGCTAGATTTCTAGATCTAAATTTTTTATCTTCAGGATATTCTAAATCTACAACAAAGAAGTAACCAGTATCTGAATCATCTGCAATATCTAGAATTGTTTTCTTCCAATCAAATTTATCATTATTTTCATTCTGTAAAACTTCAGTTAATTCAAATACTCCATAAGGTTGTGGTTCCATCATTGCCCAACCATACAAATTATTTGCATCTATATATAATAACTTATATCCAGGGTTATCATTTACATTGAAATATCTATCGCCTAATACACCTGAAACTCCTCCTCTTATAGATTTTTCAAATAATAGTAATTGATCTATATTTGTTAACAAATCCATTCTTATATCTGTAAATTTTAAACCACAATCCCATGTTAAACCTGGTGATGAATAACAATGACAAGGATCAATGTTAAAATATTTTAGGTTTACATCTCTAAACCTTTCGAATATATCGGTTAATAATAATACATCTGACTTTAGATATAAATCTACTAATTGCCCATGATTTTCTATTTTGAAATGATTCCAAATATTCAATGTTCTATTATATACTTCATCTTTAACATATTCATTTTTTAATTCATCATAGAATTGTTCTTTTAATAATTCAGTTATGTTAAAATCATTATGATTCTTATAAAATGAATATGGAATTGCTCCTTTATATCTCATTAATTGAAAATCATCATTATTTGGGTAATATTCTTTTAATATCTTTAATTCATCATCAACTAATGATTTTGATAAGTTATCTAATGAACTATTTAAAAATCTATATGAATCTATAAATCTTAAACACCCAAATTGGAATGATATATAATTCTCAGATGTTTTAGCTAACATTCTAAATTTATAAGTTGGTATTTTATCTTTTGATCTATTTGAATTTAATGTTTCTATTTCATTATTAATTTCTTCTATTTTATGGCATAACTGTTTGATGAATAAATGTGCATCATATCCTGATAGATTATGAAATATAACTGGTACTTATTAGTTAATTTTCTTAGCTTGTAAGTTACAATTCTCATGTGCAGCGCCTCTAAACTTTCCATTCAAATGATCATGGTCTCTTACTTTTTTATCTTTATAATGAAATATCTTTTCACAATAATAACATTTACCTGAAAACACAAATTCTTCTTTATCTTCTTCTGTCATTATAATTTCTATATTTGTATTCAATAATTTACTAAATCTTATTTCATATTCAATTAATAAGTCACAAAAATGATTGATAACATTTTCATTTCTATAATGATAATATTCACTTTTAATTAGTTCTGGATAATCAGATTTTATATATAACCCGAAAGCTGCAGCTGATTGATGAATCTTTTTAATTGTATTTGTTTTTGGTGGTTCATCTGAAAAATCATTTTCATTAGAATTTAATTTCTTTCTTTTATAATATATTTCTTTTCTATCTTGATCAGTTAATTCTTTATTTAATGATTCAAAATCTCCATATATAAAAAATGGAACTTTATTTTTGTAATCATATTTTTTGAATTCTAATATTTTATCCTTTTCATTTGGTAAAACTAATTTACAATAATCATGATTTTCACATAATTGTTTATGATTTAATAATGTAATGTATTTGCTTCCATTTTAATACTAAATTTTTTATTAAAATTGATTTTAGAAGTTCAATGATTTAAATATGAATTATTTCAATCACACTTTACTAACACTTTTAATGTTTAAACATCTAACTCATACAAATATGAATATTGAAATAATGTTGTAAATATATCTATATATCTATTCTATAAGAGCTTTCACTTTACTCACACTTTTATATTGAATAATCTATCAATTTATATGTTATTCATATATATTTTATTCATGTATATAAATATTTTAAGAGTAATAGGGATAATGGGCTTTCATATCAAAGGTTGAAAGGGCTAGTGAGTAAAAAATGAAAAATATGAGAATAATAATAATTTTTTTTTGAATTAGGAGTGACACTCATATAAAATGAAAAATAAATTCGAGTGTGCGAGAATTATTTTTCATTTTATATGAGTTTCGCTACTAATTCAAATAGAAATTGTTATTAGTTTCATATTTTTCATTTTTTATGAGCTCGACCTTTCGACCTTTGGTATGAAAGCCCATTATCCCTATTACTTATATGAATACATTTTAGATCGAATACCTATAAATTCAATCATTTCTTCACCTCCTAATTCATCTTTGAATTTACCGGGCACCTTTTTATTATCATTGTTAAACAATTCATGATCTTTTGGATAGTTACTGATATCAAAATGATGTTTTAATGTTTTTAAATCATCTGTTATGTTATTAGTTTTTATCTTCAATATGTAACTGTCAGTATCAAAATATAAGATTTCTATATGCTTCCTCCAAAATGAGGTTGTAATACGTTATAGTAGAATTATATTCATACATTAGTAACTTTGATATTTCTAAAACTGAAGCACCAACATAAATTGGTTTATTGAACTTCATAGAAGTTCTCCTCATTTTAACTGCAGCTAAATTTTTATCAAATATTCTGTTACCAATGAATTTAGGATATGTTTGTAAATGTCTAATTTCTTTACCATTGCTAACTAACTCAATATCATTTCTATTTCTAATATTTTCACAAGTCTTACCATAGAATGCATTATTCATTAGTTTGAAGAAATCTTTCTCAAAATCAGTTTTGGCTTTAGTTCTCTGTTTGGTGTTAAAATCTATATATTTTTCTAACCATTTAGATTGACTGAATGAAATATATCTGTGTACTTTTTTTAGAACCATTCCTTGATTCAAATAAAACTTCAACATTCTATAATGCACTACATAATTATATTCATCTTCCTGAGTTACCATTAACTTTTCAGTTTGAATATGATTTTCGGGTTTAATTCTTTTTTGGTAATTTGACAATTCTTCATGCGTAACAGTTTTATGTTGGGGACAGTATGCTAGATTTCTAGATTTAAATTTTTTATCTTCAGGGTATTCTAAATCTACAACAAAGAAGTAACTAGTATCTGAATCATCTGCAATATCTAGAATTCTTTTCTTCCAATCAAATTTATCATTATTTTCATACTGTAAAACTTCAGTTATTTCAAATACTCCATAAGGCTGTGGTTCCATCATTGCCCAACCATATAGATTATATGCATCTATATATAATATCCAGGGTTATCATTTACATTGAAATAGCTATCACCTAGTACACTCGAAACTCCTCCTCTTATAGATTTTTCAAATAATAATAATTGATCTATCTATATTTGTCAATAAATGCATTTTTATATCTGTAAATTTTAAACCACGGTCCCAAGTTAAACCTGGGCTAGAATAACAATGACATGGATCAATATTAAAATATTTTAGATTACATTTCTAAACCTTTCAAATATATCAGTTAATAATAATACATCTGATTTTGAATATAGATCTACTTATCCTCCATGATTTTTTATTCCAAAATGATTCCAGATATTCAATGTTCTATTATAAACTTCATCTTTAACATATTCATTTTTAATTCATCATAGAATTGTTCTTTTAATAATTCAGTTATATTGAAATCATTGTGCGATTTATAAAATGAATATGGAATTGCTCCTTTATATCTCATTAATTGAAAATCATCATTATTTGGATAGTGTTGCTTTAATATTTTTAATTCATCATCAACTAATGATTTTGATAAATTTTCTAATGAACTGCTTAAAAATCTATATGAATCTATAAATCTTAGACACCCAAATTGGAAAGATATATAATTCTCAGATGTTTTAGCTAACATTTTAAATTTATATGTTGGTATTTTATCTTTGATCTATTTGAATTTACTCTTTCTATTTCATTATTGATTTCTATTTCATGGCACAGTTGCTTGATGAATAAATGTGCATCATACCCTGATAAATTATGAAATATTACTGGAACAAAGTCAATTTTCTTTGCTTGTAAGTTACAATTCTCATTAACTTTCCATTCAAATGATCATGGTCTCTAACTTTTTTATCTTTAATATTAAATATCTTTTCACAATAATAACATTTATCTGCTAAATCAAATTCTTTTTTATCTTCTTCTGTCATAATTATTTCTTTATTTTCATTTAACTTTTCATTAAATTTGATTTCATACTCAATTAATAAGTCACAAAAATGATTGATAACATTTTCATTTCTATAATTATAATATTCACTTTTGATTAGTTCTGGATAATCAGATTTTATATATAATCCAAAAGCTGCAGCACTTTGATGAATCTTTTTAATAGTATTTGTTATTAGAGGATCTGAATAATCAATTATATCATTTGCATTAGAATTTAATTTCTTTCTTTTATGATATATTTCTTTTCTATCTTGATCAGTTAATTCTTTATTCAATGATTCAAAATCTCCATATATTACAAATGGTACTTTATTCTTGTAATCATATTTTTTGAATTCTAATACTTTATCCTTTTCATTTGCTAAAATCATTTTACAATAATCATGATTTTCACAAAATTGTTTATGATTTAATAATGCACTTCAAGTTCTAAATCTAGTTATACATTTTCTACATAGATATATTTTATTATCAAAATCATTTTCTGATTGAAAAAATAAATCAATTCTTTTAATCCACATATAATGATTCTCATAATATAATATATCTATAACACCATTTGAATCATAATCTTTTGATAGGTATAAAGGTTCTAATGTAAAATGTTTAATATTATTACATTTTGTTTTTGGTAATTTGATTAAATCGAATACATTTATCTTTATATTATAATCTCTTTCTATTTTTGGAATATTTTTAATTCTAACTGGATAATTATCTATCTTATAATTATTTTCAAATGGTTTACAATGTGTTAACCTACAAATATTATCAGTTGCAGGGTGTAAGCAACTAATTATTGACCATAGAAAACATTTATCATCAGAATTTTGTACATTTATAACAGCATTAGTTTTAAATGGTAATTTGATACAACTTGATCCATTAATATTATCATCTTTATAATATGATAAATTATTTTCATCGATTGGTTTTGATTTAGTTAACTAATTATATTTTGTATTATATACATGTACACTCCCAGCTCAGAGTCAATAATTTACACAATACAATCGTAGAATACAAAAGTAGCACAGACAGCGACTGAATCTGGCAGGATCAAATACCTGAGATAAATCTTTTCCCTTGGTCTTATTGAATTTGATGCGGAATAGAATTGAATTTTCTGAAATTTGCTCAATAAAACAAAATTGAATTGGATTTGATGTCTTTATTTTTTCAATAAAGTAAAATTGAATTGGATTTGCTATTTTTTATAGAATAAAATTTGTAGTTCGAGCACATGGCTAATTAGAATATCAATTAGCATATCATCTATCCGATTTAAGAAAAAGCTATTTTTCCCGGACTGCAAAATGGTCGATGATATTTTCTGTAGTGCTGATAAAAATATTCCTCCCAACCAAATCAACTAAAGCTTTCACAGAAATCGATCTTGAAATACAATTTTAGATCTGAAAATAAATCCCTTTTATTGTTTTTTTTCTCTCAACCTGTGTACATAGCCTGTTATGCTTTCTGTGAAATAAATTTGAACTTGAACTTGAACACCTGCTGATTTCTGCGGCTAAGCCAATCATAGAGGAGTCTTTGCTTTCTGATTGGCTTTACAAAACCAATATTTTTGCGATCAGATATTCGCCAAAAAGCTCATATAGATTTTAACGAGGCCCTATTTCAAAATTCAGCTACGTAGAGTTTGGAGAATGGATAATGCTCTAATGAATGATTTGTATGAATACATGCTCAGTTGCACAGTAAAAACCATGCCATCTGAAAACCATGTCATTTAAAATCGCTCCATTTGTATAGTAATAGGCTCACCCTATGGCTGGCCTAATAATAATAGTATTAATAATGTAATATAACTTATGAATTATATAAATGTGCTTTAATCGTAATCAACATGTGACATAACTCAATATGTTTTCATAGTAATTAGCTTTAGTCAGTGCTCATCAATAATTATGTCTCTCAAATATGTCACTAGGTGTTAGTTTGTCAGTCCTGATGTCGACAAATTATCTGACACCTAGTTCTCACATTATACTCATGATTCTGTATACAAAGACAATGTAAAGTTATGATAATCATTCTCATTCCGGGATGCAATAAAGATTGTACATATAAGGTTTAAATGCCTTGTTCCTAATGGATGGAATCCTGTACCGCTGGTGTAAATGCTAGTTCCCCAGCCAGCCTGCCGATACAACAACCAGCCGGTTACACTTGGCAGTGAAAATAAATTTAAGTTTCTCACTATATCTTTCTGTTCTACTTCATAGGCCGGACAGGGTATCATTCGTGTCAATCCGAGTCAGTTGTGTAGTTTCCCTGGTGGGCAGACGAAATCATAGACGCGCCAGACGGGAGAACGAACGAACAACGTAGTTTTTCTATACAGAACAGAATAGAACAGCTTTGCATGAAAACTTTATTATTCAAATATATATAACCCAAGATAATCAGGCGTGAAACTCAGTGCATTTCTAATTCAAGATTATCTGACACTTTATCTACTTCAATATAACATTCAGTTTAAATACATTTTAATATACATTATTCTACTGTAGCTTATGATCAATAGTAACAATTTAACCTTCGTCATCGCCCGCCCGACGAGAAGAAAAGTAAATGATTTTCTTTGCATTAATTTTTGCACGCCGAGAAGTGTAAACACGAAGAGCAATAGCACAGGGGATGACAACCTTTTCATTCTCCAAAATTACTTGGCCTTTAAATATCCAAAGGATAAAATTTGTTAATTGGCCGTGTCGTACGCCAAGCGTATCCCCTCGCCCAACTTTGCCATCATTCCCGCGCTACAATCGTTCAACAACTGTTTACCAGATGTCCCTAGTTTCTTCAACAGTACAGTTCTCTGCAATATTCACAGATACTCGATTATTGCAAAAAAAACTAATCAGTATCAATCTTACCCAAATTACAAATGATTCATAATGACCAGATAATAGGAATTGTGGGTCTTGTCACCACAAATCAATTTCTCGTAAATTATGAGCCTCGGGACAACAATAATCAGCCGGATTATTTATGCCCTCACAAAAAACCAATTATCCACCTATGTTAAATTCCTTATTTCAGAGACTCTATTTGCTACGAAAGAAGATAAATCTTTACTAGATATAATCCATTGCAACGCTATTGTACTATCACACCAATAGTGAAAAACCAGTTCCAAATTACGTAGTAATGAATTCCTTATGAAATCTGATAATCTAGCATCTAGAAGTGCAGCCAACAATGCCATTTTTGGTATACTTAACTACGAGCCTTTGTAGGTGCTACTCAGTTTTTGACATTAGAAACGAAACTTGCTAGTTGTAATTTAAATACGCAACTGTGTCATAAGCGTGTTTACCCGAATCAGAGAACCCGTGAACTTCACACTTTCCACCTATACCCCCAGTTGTCATATACCAACGTGGGAAATGATAAATAAAGACTACGCCAAGTTTGAATTTACCAAACGCCGTTCATCTATCAAAACATCACTAAATGGTTTACTGTTCGAATTTTTCAAGTTGCAACTTCTGAACGAACAATTTTGCATTAACAGTGATTGGCGTTACAAATCCCAATGGATTGAAGATTTCAGTAGAATTTCTGACCACGTCTCTTTTGGTTATGGAAGTCCGCTAACTTAATCTCATCAGTCTGATGAATCAGAATTCCACACTAAACTTAACAATTCTTTTTTCACTACACACATTATCAATCTTTTTTAAATTACATAACTGAATACTGTTCGAATTCCCCTCTCCTAGATTAAATCCAGCTTCAGAAAAATAATTCCCGTAAAAGCTTACAATAACTGATCTAATCCCTAATTGAATAACAGCCAGAAATGTTATTATCTGCATAGATATTTTGCCGCATGTAATCACTTACCACACCCTGATTCAATTCTAAATGACGTTCTTACGTTGCATTTGAAATGAATATCCCAATATCTGAACAAAGAGCTAAGGTGTGAAACCTGAAACGCATTAAAATCGAACATAATTAGGTAGTTAATCAAAGAAGGGCCTTTGAGTAAATAATCATCTAGACTTGATTTACTAGGAATGTGACATCTACAATCGTACACTACTGTTATTGGTTAAGTGGTACTGTTGTTTATAATAGTGTGATGTGGTATGTATTGGACATGACCTATCCAGATATGATCTGGCCGAAACCAAATCTTCAACTATTTCAATAAATCCTCGCTGACTCTGATCTTGAATAATGTTATGATATTAGTTCAACTAAGGTGGATTTAGAGAGAACTGAGTGAGAAGAGTAATTACAAATAAATGATGAGTGACATGATAATAACTAAGTAACTTAATAACTAATTAATAACATGCCATCACATGCGATATCTGCCCTGGAACCATCTACATCGGAGAAACTGGAAAAACATTACGTCAACGCTTGAACGGTCACAAATTTGATATCAGACACAAGAAAATGGATAAACCTATCGGCGAACATTTCAATCTTCCGAACCACACCGTCAGTTAATCTTGGCCTCAATCGCGATCTAGGATTCATGTCCCACTGCAGAACGTAATTTTGTTTGTTATTCGTTGTATCGGACTTCCATTTCTTGTTATTCGTTGCTCTTCTGTTTATTTTACTTTGATATACATAGTTTCATTTTGATTTATTTCTCTTTGATTTGTTTCAGTTTGTTGTTCCTTAATTAATAAATTATCTACTCCCTCACTTAGTTATTAATTATCATGTCACTCATCATTTATTTGTAATTACTCTTCTCACTCAGTTCTCTGTAATTAGTGTCAGTCTACCTATAAATACTGTTGTTTTTCCATTGACTATACTCATTCACCTGATGAAGCTTCTATTCATTGGAAGCGAAAGCCCGTGCGTCAAATAAATAGTTAACCTGTACAGTACTACTCGTCTCGTTACTTATTTTAAACCTGGTTAACACTCTACGAATATTCTCACAAAGTGAAGAATACATAAATGATTACTTAATAGTAGAGCGGCCGAATGAAAAAAGACGACTATTTACGGAGTTTAATCTCCCCACGAAACAACCAAAATTTCTGTGTTTCAGATCAAAATTCGATTGACGATGGCTGCCTTGGAAATGTTTTTAGGCAGTACTTGTGGTTGTTGAAAATAGAATGCAATTTGTAGAACCATTCGAATCATATAGTAACGCCGTTGTAAGTAGAAAATTGAAAATAGAAATATCGTGACAATTCAACCTTGTTCTTTTTGATGGTGATGAAATATTATGCATATGAGAGCACCTAAAATTTCGAAATTCTATGGAGGAAGACCCTGAACCCCCCCCCCCCCCACTAGGCTATCACGCCTTCGGCAATCTACTCAGGGAGACAATACTACTTTGAGCAGTACTCAGATTTGACCCCTGGATCCGCAGGAACCTCACAGAAACAGAGAATGAATGCACCAGTTGCTGCTTAGTTTTTCAAAATGAATCAGTGTATCGTTGAAGAAACCATGGATACATCAGAAGATGGAAATGTAGCGGTAACCACTAGCACCTATATTTTCATATTTTAGTCGAATCTATCCACGCTTCAGTTTGTTGAATATTAATTTCAAAGTAAGGTGCACGTTTCAAATCTAAGTGTTCTTACTAAATCATTTTTTGTTTAAGTCTCTTAAGTACATTTTTCTACAGGAAATTGGAAAAATTCATATGATACACTACCGTAATAATGTAAGTATCCAAACCATTACAAATTCCAATCCATTGGAGCTCTATCAAACCATAACTACGATAACTCATTTTTGATGCACGTGGGGTGAACAAAAACCCTCAGCCATAGTGAGTAGCGTCTATACTTACTTCAGATGTTTCGAGCGTAATGTAGAACCAGGGTATAAAAAGTAAGTGCAGACGTATGTCATGTGACTCATTCCTTCCAAAGCTTCATCAATTCATCAGTTGAATTTAAAATTTTAACAGGAATTGACGAAAAAGTGATTGTGAATGATACAGAAGACATCATGACCCCTTCTAAGGGGAACCTCATGATGACACCCTGCCCCCGGCAACATGGCAATGGTGTTATAAAATGTACATTGACAAAGACGTCACCAGGGGTGAAATTAGGGTCAGTATGATCACCATTTTGAAACTTGAAAAGAATAGAAATACAATCTGATAAGAAAAAATATCATTAGTACTTATAAAGAAAGGAATACCACTAGACATAATAATATTTAAAACTTTAAGTCAGATGAGATGAATTACATTCATTTAGAAATCTACATTCAAAATCATTGAGTAGAATAATATGTCTATCATCTCCATGTCATGAAAGTGAACAACTGCTGTCTTTTTTCTGTGTCTGAAAATGAAATAGGAACCATAAATTAAAACTGATCAATACAAAATTATTGTGTGTGAATTGCAGTTTAATTGTCGGGTAAAAACTTTTCGCCATGCAACAAGATATTTGACCAAGCTTGCACAAATTGTATAAAGTGTATTCAAGTTGTTTCATTCATACAAGCTAGCAAAACTATCAATATAAAATTGCTTATAATAATCAAATTTCAAGACTATAATTTCAAACCTTGATATTTTCGTAAAAAAACGTATTCTAACTTACAAATGAAGACTGATGACACTAAGAGTGCCGCCAATTGCATGATATTTGACTGATCGCAAAACCCATCAGCAAGCTACAGGTCTCGGAATTTAGGCCAAAATTTGGCACAAAAAAAGGTCACAGGACGGCCATCTTGGGTCTTGGAAGATACAAATTTACAAAAAAGATCGAGATAATTGATGGAAGCGCCCTGGAATTTGCCTACAAAAATGCGTAAAAAATCTGATTTAGGTGAACAATTATGGCTGCCATTCGGCCTTATTGATTCTGATCGGGCCAGTTTTTTGGGCAGAAGATGTATCTAGGATAGATACATATATAAACCAAATATCAAGAAAATCCACTGAAGTGTCTTCAAAACTTCTCAAAATAACTGGATTTACGGACAAACGGACGAAAAGTGAACGCAATAGCCTGCTGGGACTAAGTCCTAAGTGAGCTCTAAAAATTGTTTACTCGGCCGAATGAAATGCAATTTCGCAATCACACTCGACCCAGCAACTGAGTTAGAAGTTTTGAGCTATATATTGTACATGAGGAAAACCCATTTATATAATATTTTGAGATACAATACATTATGTAGGTTGTTTCTTACTATAAATAAAGTAAACTGTACTATGTAAGAACTCGCATGATAAAGAGTTTTCATGTGGCCCACACATGGCCACCGATACCGGATACGAGAGCAAGACGAGACCTCTAGTACTTATTCTGAAAACATTTTAACCCTTTTAAAGTTTTTTGATGCCTTATAAAACGTTACCATTATGAAACTTAAACAATGTTAACCATTCAGCGTAATTTTACAAATCACAACCCAAAATCGATGTGCAAAAGGTCACAGGTCTATGTGTACACATACAAGCTATTTGGCAAAATATTATTGACAAAGATGTAGAATGGCTTCCCGTGATTATATAATGAGCCCTATTTGAACTTCGAAAATATCATATTGCATTGAATATCATGAGAAGTCGTATTGTAATAGTAATGGATGTAAGATTATATCAGAAGCGGCAGGCGTGAATAGAAATCTAGACTATAAAGCAGAATGGATGTTTTTTACCGCAACGCATTGTAAAGAAAATTAATGCATGCATTGAAACGTCCTTTTACTGTTGCTTAATGCCAGTTTTTCTCGTCGTCAAGTTAGGAGTCAAAATATTCATTTTAAGCCCTGGCTAAAATTTGGTTAAAAAGATGTATTCGCCATCTAACAGTAAAATGCCGTACTATACTTCTGTAGTAAATACTATAGTAATTTACTGACCTGACCGACTTAGGATACACAATGCAGCAAACATAAATATAATATATACATGTACAGTAGACAACGCATACCTCGGAGCCATACACCTCGGAATATTGCTTAGCTCAGAACAAATCTAAAATATTTTTCTTAATGCAATTATTTCTTAAATGAAAATCTCCGAGTAGCTCGGAGTTGCATACGTCGGAATATCGCATACCTCAGAATGATTTTTTTTATAAATTGAGTCCTAAAATCGTGTACCTCGGAAATTCTGAACATCGTCCCAACAATATTTTTTCAGAAACACATCCCTAGCCTACTGCATAACAACTTGAAACAGATTAATCAATACCTGTTCTTGGACGCGACGTGAATCAACATCTGTACTGTGTTACCACGTGTATTGCGATAGATATGCTGATGACTGTAAGAATTGGAAGCGTGCCAGTCGCGCTAGTTCTCGGCTGTCTTTAATACGAATAGTCAATTGAATGGATGTAGGCGGAGCTATAGACTTGTCACTGCACATCAAACCCACGTGTTTTTAAATTCTCTCAACTGGGAAGGAGGCTTTACTTGGTGTACTACAGTACGATGTTTTTATATAAAAGACGACAAGTCAAATCTCCCGGGGGATATGAGGTTTTGATTGAAATAACAATAAAAACCTGTCAGATATGGTACATATACAATGTTTATTCAACATAGATTAGTATAAGAAGGATAATTTGAGCCCACGCGTCAGCAACAATTTTTTTTATGACAAAATTTGTGGACCTTATATACCTCGGAAATCGCATACCTCAGAAAAATTCAGAAAAATTATATCAGATGGTCATGCATAACATTTCATATTGACAATATGTTATAATATCTTGTGAAGGATACCAATAGAAAGCAAGAATGCATCATGACGGTACATGACACAGCTCTCTCAACCGGTCCTCCTTATTACCGAGATGAACCGAGATCAACCGAGATGACATGAAATATAACATATTTATTTATTCCTTATCGATTTTAACACTAGAAATCATAGCATATCAGTAATAAATACCTGCTGGAGTCATATTTTACATATTTTGTCAGATATTCTATTTACTAGGCTACTATCGGTTAATATCGGAGTATGGTAAGTGGTGAAGGATTAATATCGGAGTATGGTAAGTGGTGAAGGATTAATATCGGAGTATGATTAGTGGTGAAGGGTTAATATCGCTGTCTGGCCGTAAGAGGTGAAGGGTTAATATCGGTGTCTGGTAAGAGGTGAAAGGTTAATATCAGTGTATGGTAAGTGGTGAAGGGTATTTATCAGTGTATGGTAAGAAGTGAAAGGTTAATATCAGCGTATGGCAAGTGGTGAAGGGTTAATATCAGTGTATGGTAAGTGGTGAAGGGTTAATATCAGTGTATAGTGAGTAGTGATGGGTTAATGTGATGGAATATGTCCATCAGTCGTCTTCAATGTTGTAACTGGAGGGTGGTGCCCTCTCTCTTGAAAAATACAGAATAATAGGTGATTGTGTTAATATCTTTTGTCCGCCTTTTTACTTGATATTTGGAGGATACTTCTACTGTAGAACAGGCAGAATAAGACCTCGTAACATCTGGTGGCAGCGGTGGGATTTGATTGTGAAAAAACCAGTTGAAATTGAGTTGAAGCGGTGAACACGTTTTCTCCGTTTAGTCTGTGTAAATTACGGTTACTTTTTGCGTGTACTTTACGTACTTTTTACCTGCTTCGTAATTCCAAAACGTGGCCATCCAACGAAGACGAAAGCTGAAAATTTAAAAACATCTGAGGATTCCATCCTCCAGCGACTGACTGAAGTGATGGAGAGGGTCGTGACGAGAGATGCACCCACCCCAAAAATGCACAATATTCCGGCACCCAAGCCCTATACCATGGGACACAATTTCCGCATTTGGCTCGAAAGATTTGACGCGTTCGCTGACCTGGCTCAGATTAGTTCTCGCATCAATGGGGGCGAACAGCGTAAATCACACCTGATGATGGGACTTGACCATGAGGCATACGAACCTAGGTCTCGACTCGAGCCAGTCGTATGATGATTTCTGTTGGCGGCTATCATCCCATTTCCAACAAAGACTGTGGATGACTTTAAGATGTTGTTGAAAGGGTGGGACCAAAAGACAACAGAATCTGTGGAATGCTATGCCGACGAGTTAGCAGAACTGGCAAGGAACGCGTACCCTGGCATTGCCTTCGAGCTACAGGATGAATTGGCCAAAGACCAATTTCTTAAAGGTAATAGCCTACCCGTCTCAGCGAAGCAGTTAATGTATGCGGCCCAGCCAAGTTCGCTATAGCCAAACAACTCGACGAATTGAAATCGATGATGGGAACGCTGATGACTCGAGTAGGCCATTTGGAAGCGGTTGTCTCTTGTAATGGCAATCGTCGACCGCCTGCTGATGACAAATGTTGGCGTTGCAGGAACGCAGACCACCCCAAAAACTTGTGCCCACAAGTTAAATGCTATAATTGCGGGGGGGAGTGGTCACTATTCAAGTAACTGCCACCTACCTCAGGGAAACGAGAAGCGGGGTTTTCAAGGGGGCAAGGGAAACCCCATCAGGAAATAGTCCCCCTGTACCACTGTATATACCCCCCGCAAGACGTAGGAAAAATCAGATGAATATGGCAAATGGCCTAACGTGTGATGCAAGTAGAGATGCACCTATTGATGGCTCCCATCATACTAGCCCCACCACCGTGAGACCATCAAACCATATTCAAATCATATCGAGACCATCAAACCATATGCCAAAGACACCTCAAGATGGATATGTGGTTGCTGGCCCGGCATGTGATTCTAGTGGAGATACACCTACTGATGGTCCGCATCCAACTAGAACAATCACTCTTAGGCCACCACAACATACCCAAAGTATAGAAGAAAATAGACGTGACCCTTCGGAGAACAGTGAGGCTCCCAGTCCGGCTACGGAAAACACTTGTCACAAGTTGCGCGACACCAAGGTTCAAACAACAGGAACGGAACCAGCCCAGACAAGCTTAGTTACATCGGAACAGTGAGGCTCCACGCCTCGGGCCTTTTCTGTGATGCCGTAGTAAATGACCGTTCGAAAGCGGTGGTACTCCTGGACACTGGTGCCTCCTGCACCATCATTAGAGGTTCAGTATGGGACTCTAGTAGCCCGACGGGTGAAGCCGCTGCACTGAGGCCAATCGAAGGAATCGTGACAACAGCTACCAGTCAGCCAATGGAGTTACGTGGCTTAGCTGAGGTATGTATGAGAGTTGGAAGTGAAGAATTTCATGTCCCCATGATCGTCAGCGAGGATTTGGCCCAACACTGCTTTCGTCGAGAAATATGGCTGCAACATAGATTACCGTAACAAAATGCTCTGCTTCGGAAGCCTCAGCGAGGTGCCTGTCCGCCAGAGCCCCAAACGCGCGAGTGCTTGCAGGGTAAGAGCCAAATCATTCCAGCTGGATCCGAAGTGGTGGTAAATGGATACATGAAACGTAGTTATGCTCATAATAATTCGACCTCAGGGATGATCAGCAGCTGTGGAGGGAATAATTTCTGCACTGGGAAAACACTGGTGGTACCGGAGGCAAACCAGATACCGGTTTGGCTAGCTAACTTCTCGGATGAGGCTTGTAGAGTCGACAGGGGCCAGACTATTGGTTTATTCTGCCCCCTACAGTCAGTTGACATCATGACTGTCGACGACCATGCTCAAAACCCGTCAACTCAAAAAATCCAGCTGCAGGGTGGTGACAATACTGAATTCATGGACCTCTTGAGAGAATTGAAAATCGACTAGCTTGAAATCCCCACTGTCATGAAAACACAGCTCGTTGACATCATACAGGAGCACAAGTCAGTATTCTCGATGGGAGACTTTGACATCGGTCGAACAGATCCGCTTGAATTCGAGATTGACACCGGTGAGCACCCACCGATAGTACAAAATCCCCGTCCGCTACCCCCTGGTAGGAGAGCTTTTGTTGAGGGGACGACCAAGGAGCTTTTAGACTTGATCCGGCCATCCACCAGCCCGTGGTCAAGCCCAATAGTTCTAGGGAAAAGGCTGATGGTTCCCTGCGTCTATGCTGCGATTACCGCCGACTCACTGACCCGACAGTCAAAGACGCTCACCCATTAGGTAGAATAGACAGTACCCTAGAGGCTTTATTGGGTGCAACCTGGTTCTCGTCCCTCGATTTGACCAGCGGATACTTGCAGGTCCCGATAAAGGAATCAGACAAACATAAGACCGAATTCACGACTGAAAACCATCTATTTGAGTGGAATGTCATGCCGTTTGGAGTGTGTAATGCCCCGGCGTCATTCAGCAGACTGATGGCGATGGTACTGGATGTTGTTGTATGGAAAACATGCCTTATCTACCTGGATGATGTGGTGTTTAGTCATGATCTACCAACGGTATTTCGTTGCTTTCAGAAAGCCGGTCTCAAGCTTAAACTGAGAAAATGCTCGCTTTTCCAGCGGTGCCTCAAGTTTTTGGGGCATGTAGTAAGCGCGGCCGGTGTCGAAACCGACGGTGCCAAATGCGATAGAGTCAGAGATTGGCCGACCCCGACGTCAGTTACCGAAGTGCGTAGTTTCCTTGGTCTTGTGACATATTACTCGCAATTCATCAAGGATTTCACCGACTTGACAGCCCTGCTACACCGTCTTACGAGGAAAAACGAACCATTCGTCTGGACATCCAAGCAACAACTAGTATTTGACGGACTGAAAGAAAAGCTGACCAGCTCCCCTGTCCTGGCATTCCCAGATTTCTCGGAGGGCGCTGGAGAGTTCATTTTGGACTGTGACGCCTCAAACTAGGCTATCTGAGGGGTGCTGTCACAGCTACAACGCAATGGTTCTGAGAGAGTGATCGAGTACAGTAGCCACACGCTGAAAGGTGGAGAGGAGAACTACTGTGCCACCAGGCACGAAATGTTGGCCTTGGTTGACATGATTGATCACTTCCGCCACCAATGACTAGGCAGGAAATTCAAAGTTCGCACAGACCACGCAGCACTCAAGTGGCTACAAACCTTCAAAAACCCTGAGGGTCAAGTGGCTCGGTGGCTTGAACGCCTGTCGGAATATGATTTCGTGATCGAGCATCGAGCTGGAAGCAAACATTTGAATGCAGATGCCCTGTCTCGCATCCCTAAGAGACAGAGGAAACATGGGGACTGCCCAACTTGTGGTGACACTGGTCCATTTATATACCAGGTGACTGAACATCAAGGCGATTTGGCAGCGCACCCCACTGGTATGTCCAGGGACAAGATAATTGAGGCTCAAGTAAATGACCCCGAAATATCAGAAATTAGAGAGTTCTTGGCCGGAGATGGGGTCAAGGACAGGAAACGGCTACAACGGTGTGGTAGAACAGCGAGGAGCCTCTATAGTCTGGTTGAGCGTTTAGAGCTTTTAGATGGCATTCTAGCACTTAAACCACTTCCGGGGGCTACCTCAACGAGACACAGAGTGGTGCTACCCATTTTACTGACTGATGGAACCATAGGAGCCATACATCAGGGATTTGCGGGGAAACATCTCGGTACTAAAAGACAGAGTGTAAAATTAGGGAAAGATTCTGGGTATTAGGCCTCTCAGCTAGGGTCAGGGATTTTGTCCGGGGCTGCAAAACTTGCCAAGAGTGCAAGTCCCCGTCCAAACTACCAAAAGCCCCAATGATGTCTACACCGGTAGGGCGACACTCCCAGCGAGTACATGTAGACATCGTGGGCCCACTACCGAGAACCGGCCGCCGTAACGTCTACATTCTAGTCGCTCAAGATGCATTCACTAAGTGGCCCGAAGCATGGCCAATTCGCACAGAAAAGGCCTCCGTGGTGGCAAGTGTCCTTGTGAACGAATGGGTCACCCGTTATGGCTGCCCTGAATCCATCCACTCGGACAAAGGCGCGAACTTTGAGTCGAAGTCTTCATGGAGATGTGTAGGATCTTGGCTATTGAAAAGACCAGAACCACTGCCTACCATCCTATGGGCAATGGGCAGGTGGAAAATTTCAATAAGTCCCTGAAAGCCATGCTGACTACAGCCGTCAATGAGTGTGGAACAAACTGGGGCGAAGAACTACCTGCGTGTTTGATGGCATTTCGTTCAACCGTCCAGCATTCCACTCTTGAAACGCCGTTCTACTTGATGTACGCCGAGGGAATGTCACTACCAATCGACATCAGCGTAGGCTTGCCCGAGGACCCCCAACCAAGGACTAAGTATTGCATGGACCTCGCATGGAACCAGACGACGATCCGAGGGCGGTGAAGAGAAAGCGGGTTGTGCACTTCACTGATATGAAACCGTGCCTCCTGTCTAGTGAGACCGTGACCATAGGTCATAAAAAACCTAGACAGGAACTGGTTAAAACGACCGATCCCGAGGAGCAACCAACCCTCAACGACGACGAGGGGGAGGAAGATGAAGACTGTGTCTGGACATGGTCACAGCCCGAGACAACGGCTGTTATCCAAGAACCTCTTATAACAGGCCCTACCCAACCATCGCGAGCCTCCTACTCAAAACCGCTCCAAGCCTGGGCCTTTGAACATTACAGGCAGACCTAACACTGAGGAGCACAAAAGACTCAGGCCCAGAGTAGGGATCAGGCGCCCTAGTCGGTTCGTAAACTCATGTACAGTCAACAACGATGATTCGCTAGTAAACCAAAAAAGGGCCTCAGACCCTTTGGTGGATCCAAACACAGCTATAGGACCTCCAGTCGCCTCGGACAAGATTGAGCAGAGCAACATTTTTGATATAGAACTGATCCAAAGTTGCCAGAAATGTCGCGAAGTTCGGTCCCGGATTAACGTGAGGAAAGGCTACTGGTTAGAAATGGGCCGGTACCTTAAATCAAAGGCTTAAATCCTATATATATATATATAATCCTATACATATATATATATATATGTATAGGATTTCAGACCCCTTGCACCTCCTGATGGTATGGATGGGACCACCCACCTTGCATGATTTGGGTGGTATCTGAATGAATAAAATTCCCGCCATTTAGTCTTGTCGTTGCAGCAAACTCATGATTTGAACTATTTATCATTTCTAGTATGGACTGTATCGAGTTAGACCAGTTATCTAGCCGCCACGAGGGGAAATAATCCGTGTGGTAGATCGCGTCTGAATGTGTTTCCTTCGGTACCTAACGATGGTTCACCTGGAGTCGCTAATTCTTTGTAATGTTAGTGACAAAAAGCCATTCAGTCCAAATACTACCACACGTGACCCCCCAGATGTAGCACTGAACAGTTTCTTTCCGTTTTCTTTTAATTATATTTTTCAGCTTCCCAGGATGAGGAACAGTGGCAGAGGGGCAAGCCAAGTGCAGCGTGCATTGGCCGTATCTACCTATTGATGGTATAGATATTTTTGGTTAGACGCTACACTTAGGTGCGCCCCGAAAACGAACCACAAACCATTAGTGGAGATCGCTGCATATATCATAATCACTGAGATATAACCCGAAACAACAACTACAAGGGTTAGGTGTCGTGTTAGATGTCTACTGTATCCAGAGCCGAGAAGTTTGGAGCTTAATATTGTAAAATAAGGACTATAATTGTTTAAATTTGTGTAGATATTTTGACTATAAATTCCTATTCAAATAGGAGTTTGAACAAGTTGAAGGGGGGTGGTGTGATGGAATATGTCCATCAGTCGTCTTCTATGTTGTAACTGCATGGTTAGTGGTGAAGGGTTAATATCAGTGTATGGTGAGTAGTGATGGGTTAATATCAGTGTATGGGGAGTAGTGAAGGGTTAATATTGGTGTATGGGGAGTAGTGACGGGTAAATATCGGAGTATACCTCAATCTGGGTAACAACCACCATAGTTACAATAAGAAACCATGGTTATAAAAGACAAATTTCAAAATGTTCCCAGGGACTATTTTTCTTCCACATCTATGAAACCCACCAAATAACTTGGGTTTCAAATGACTTGATCTATATAAAGCCTACGCCTATACTGGTATGTATTTCTTGTTGAAAAATTAATGAACTCAAGGATGAAAATAAAGTAGCCTTATATGTCATTGGAATATTTATTAAGCCAAAAACGGTAACTTCAGCAGTAATGTTTTTTTAAATGAACTGAATTGCGTCTGCGGTTGTACAACTATATGTATCAATGCCTGTATAACATCGATGACTGTAGCACTCCAACACAGTGCGTATATGTGGTCACGAATGCATTCAATGAAGCATCACTGAACTTAAGCACTTGCGTAATTCATAGACCGAATAATACGATAAAAATACATCATCGTGGATTCAATACCACTGGCTACGTGGAAATATTGGCTAGTTATATCCTGACATCACCTACAAGTGCCGGCCGAGCAAGCGAAAAACAAAAAATGACGTATGTTTAGGCATTGTGCTGCCGCGGACAGCAGGTACTGACAGGCATATCATCAGCGTAATTGCCAGTTAAAAACGCATTGACAACTCTTATTCTCGACAAAACACAATTCATCACATTTAAATGTAGTCTGAACATAATTTACACATCAAATCCAGTTATTTTCACAAAAACAATGTAAAATGCCGGTACGTACCTACCTCTCGACTCGCATCACAGCCTATCAATGGCGGCGCGGCGTAGTCACGTATCCATCCGCAATATTCAGTATTTATCTTCTAGCGAATGAGAACTATATTTTCCCGAAAAATATGATTACAGTCTTAAGGGACGATATTCCATTGCATCTACTTAGAAAATACTTGCAGTTTCAGACTTGTGTGATACGATGTAGGCCTACTGGTATAAGGATGTTTTTACAGCACGTATATGTACATGTATAAATGTCACTCAGATGGATGTGCTGCAGCCCCTCCACGCGAAAATGATGTCACATGTCTCTCTAGAAATGCCCAAAATCGTATGGAAATTAGCCCCCAGGGCCCAAATTAGATATACCAGATATCCATACCACCAGAAATTATTACCATACAACTGTAACAGTCCTTTTGACATAACATTCATAGTGTTAGATGCGCTACAGATTCAGCAGAGAAGATGTGCAACACTAATCAGTCAGCAACATTAAGTAAACTAATAGATTCAGCTGCTGCACAGCTGAATCTAATAATTATAAGCAACGACGAAGAGCTCTTTCCTCAGACTACCATGGAGGCAATGAAGTTGAAGACCAGATTAGAGGCAAAAGTGAATAAAGTCGGTGAGGAGTTATCATTATTGACAATTTTCCATAAAAAATTAAACCTCTATTTACAGTCGAACCCTGTATCACCTACACAATCGCCAAATCTTATAATTCTCCAAATTTCTAAAAACTTTCAGATTTCAAATTTGCAATCCCACATTAGCTTATCCCAAAAATTCTACATTTTTTTTGCAGGCGTGAAATATTCATTAAAATTAATTTTCTTGTTTACCCTACAACTACCCTTAAAATTCAATTATTTTCAGCCATTTTTGCGCTTTTCGACACCACACATTTAAAGCAATATAGTTCAACAAGAAATAAATTCTAAAAATGGGCTTGCTGAATGATTACTTTTTAAAGAGCTAAGGGATAGGTGTTTCTTACATTGTTACATGAAATATCATTGCCCGGGGACTGGGAATCGGAATGGTTTTATTGTATTGTAAGTAAGTGCAAGCTAATAGATGGCTGTTAATATTGCGGTGTCCTTTATGTTGATAATTACTAGATTACTTATGAAGATTGTGCTGAAATAATTTTGCTGCGTAGGAAAATTTACTGCTGAAGGAAAAAAAACGTGACTAACTCTAGTGACTCCAGGTGAAGAGAAGCAAACACGAAAATAAATAGGAGGCCCACATAATAATGACATAAAGCAAGAATAAGTTGCATTTCCATCAAATGACAATCCACTACGATCATCCGATAAAGTCTAATTGGCACCATAAACTATCGTCCGCTGGCTCTCTGAAGAGAGCTGAACTTTGAACAACAAAGTAACTAAACAAAGTCTTTTTGGCTGAACTTTGTTTTGTTGCACAATCATATGGAGAGTGGGTGACAATCAAAAAAAAAATCCCAGCCAAAAAGACTTTGTTTAGTTACGCGTAGTTATAAAGCCGTGATAAAGACAAATCCGTACCGCGAAGACATTTCTACACCGTGACGTCATGTGCTGAAATGTCTGTAGATGGCGCCACTAACATGTGAATGACGTCATCCTGGGAAACCCGGAAATAATTTCCAAAACATAACTATGGGTCCAGGGACACCATGCCCACTTGGGAAATGGTTTCAAATGCTCAATACTAACAATTTCAATATTAAACACCCCCTGGTGTACAAATACAAAAAAAATGACCTTGAAACTCACGACTATAATTAGGAATATGCCTACATACCAATATAATAAGGAAATACTAGGTTATTCTACCATTCAACGCCCCCTGGTGACCATATAGAATAACTAATGACCTTGGAACTCACCACAATCAGAGACCATGTCATGAACTTTGTAATTAATTGTGGTAATAAAACATGCATAGGTACAAATATAATATAGAAATACTAAGTTATTGTATTATTCAACGCCCCCTGGTGGCCATACACAAAAACCAATAACCTGAAAACTCACCAAAATCATAGAAAATGTTTTGAGCAACAACTTTCCAATTGATTGTGGTTACAAAATATGCTTAGGTATCAGTGTCATGTGGAAAAACTTTTTCAACCTACAAATGAGTACTGATGACACCAAGATGGCTGCCAATTGCGTCATAAATGGTTGATCAAAAATACCTGTTTCACGTATTAGGGCTAGCCTACATCGACACTGCGATTGGAGACAACAAGTTGCCGGGCAGTTTTAGGCGCGTGAGAGCAACTGGCTGGATACAACCAGTTGCTAGAATGTGTCAATGTGAGCTAGCTTACAACTGGTTAGCGTCCATCTATCTCCAGTTCCAGCCAGTTGCCCATGTTCTACTTTTGAGCATCTAGTTGTACTCAGTTGCTGTCATATTCGTCGATGTGGGCGCTCCATAATCAAAAACACATGGTTGCAACTGACTAAAACAAAGCAATTTGTCACGTGATTCGAGATGCCCTGAGAATATTTGCTAGATTACACAACTCAGTTGCTGTTGATGTGTGCGCTATGGACCTAGCGACCAGCATGAGCCACGCAGTTGCTGGTTTTCATTAGATTTTCGATGTACTCGCTCACTAGCAACTTGTAGTCTCCAGTCGCTTTGTCCGTGTGTGCTTAGCTTTAAAGATTCCTTTCCAAAGAATACCCATCAAAAATTGCAATGAAAAATATTACAACCAGTAGAAAGCTACAGGACTCGGAATACGGGCCAAAATTGACATTTTTGGGCAAAAAAGGTCACAGGATGGCCATCTTGAGTCTAGTCGACCCAATTTTTCGTAAGCTGATGGGCCCTTATGGGATTCAAAGAAAGATCAAGGTGATTGCTCAAAGCGTCTTCAAATTTTCCTTCAAAAACCAAGAATTTGTAACTAGGGGCCCAGGGACACCATGCCAACTTGGGAAGTGATTTTAAATGCTCAACAATCTAACAATTTCAATATTCAACGCCCCCTGGTGACCATATAGAATACCTAATGTCCTTAAAATTCACCACTATCATGGACGATGTCATGAGCTACAACTTTGCAATTGATTGTAGTAACAAAATATGTACAGGTACAAATATAATATAGAAATACTAAGTTATTGTATTATTCAACACCCCCTGGTTGCCATATACAAAAACCAATGACCTTGAAACTCACCAATATCACAGAACACGTTATGGGCTACAACTTTCCAATTGATTGCAGTAACACAATATGCTTAGGTTTCAATATAATGTGGAAAAACTTTTCCGACCTATGAATGAGTACTGATGACACCAAGATTGCCGCCAATTGCCTCATAATTGGCTGATCAAAATTACCTGTCTCAGGTATAAAGCATCCATTTCCAAAGAATACCCATCACAAATTGCAATGAGAAATGGTAAACCAGTAGGAAGCTACAGGACCCAGAATTACCGTCAAAATTAACATTTTTGGCCACTAAAAAGGTCATAGGACGGCCATCTTGAGTCTGATCGACCCAATTTGTCTTATGCTGATGGGCCCTTGGGGGATTCAAATATATACGAAAGATCAAGGTAATTGATCAAAGCGTCTTCAAAATTTCCCTCAAAAACGTGTAAAAAGTGCTGATTTTGGTGAATGTTTCCTAATAGCTTGTTTAGTAATCGCTGATGTAGTACCTAATTGACTGTTTGTAGACCTTAAAACCATGTTGACCGTTGAACAGGATTCCCTTCATTTTCAATAGCATGGTTTGGCTGCGTCAGTATACATGCGATCGTGGTCTTACTTCCTATTTTATCACAAGTACTACGTTGCATTGACAAATACTGCACAGGTTTTTTTATCAGATCCTCACCGTTTAATCACTTAAAGCCTCTAAACAGCACAAATTAACGCCATAGTGAATAGTTTGCCATTTTAATGGAGCGTCACGTTATTCTTGAAAGTGGAGTGTGTCGCCTATACAGTTTCTAATCCCGGACAATCCGATTCAAATTGTGTACTTTATTGTTTCTTTTCCCAATATCGTGCGAGTAATATTCCGAAGTGACGATAACATAAGATGATGAATAACGATAGGTTATAACATAAAATAATTCATATGCCTTAGTCATTTTGGGGGTGTTATGCGAAACGATTAGTTGTCCTTGGAGTCGAGTAGACTGTTTACCAGTCTTTACCTTCAGTTGCCGAACAGATGAAGCGGAGAAAAGCTGTTGCGTCGACGAGGTATCAAAATAAAAGAATCTATTACTTGGTTCGCCCGCGGGCTTCACCATTTATCAATATCTTATTTTTCCTATAGTTATATCGATCTTTATCAAATCCACAGTTATTTACTAAATGCAAGAAGGCCCTATATAACACACTCTTATCCGTAGCTGGACTCACGCTCGATTTTTGGATTAGTGTTCGCCGTGGGGATAGGAAATCGTTTATAGGTCGCTTATAATGGTCATTGAATTGTACGCGACCTTTAGGCCTACTGTCTCGAACACATTATAATGGTTGTGATTATTAACGGTTTCATGGATTGATCTTCATAACAAAATTTGCAATAAAAAACCCGGAAACATTAAATAGCCCAGAGACCTATCCCTGTCAAATGAGGTGTAGGAATACGATGTTTAGGTGGGTTGAAATTCAATAAGCCTATTTTGTACGGATGCCAGGCCTATGCATATACATAGGCCTAAAGTTCCCTGTAAATGATGAATCAGATCTATTAGAATACATGTATTAGTGATTAGCCTAACTGGTTTTGACTTGTAATGATCAATCACAATTATAAATTATATTTTATCGGCAAAAATGAAGATTTTTTTGAAAATTTCGTCTGAGCAGACAACTAAATAAACCAGACTTTTTATTTTTTCATCATAAATGAAACTGGTAATTTATTCATTCCTGATGGCTCTAGTTACTACGAATGAAAATATCGTTTGTTCGTTCAAACACCCTTTCGTTCGAACACATTTTTTCATCGGAACATCAAAATGTTTGAACCAAAAATATTTTGTTCGATCGAACCAATTTCAAAAAATCATTCAAACAAAATTTTTTTTGGTCGAACAAAGTTTCCTTGGTTCGAACGAAAAGTTTTTTGTTCAAACAAAAAGTATATTTTTCGATGGAACAGAATCGTTTTCATTCTAACAAAATTTTCTTGCCTGAACATTAAGCAAATTAACACCTTATTGAATAGATCGCCATTTTAGTCGAGTGTCACGTTATTCTTGAAAGTGGATTATGTTGCATATACAGTTATAATCCCGGACAATCAAATTCAAATTGTGTAGTTTAATGTTTCTTTTCCCAATATCGTGCGAGTAATATTCCAAAGTCATGATAAAATAAGATGATGAATAATGATACGTTGTAACATAACATAATTCATATGCTATAGTCAATTTCGGGGTGTAATATGGGCCGTTAAATTGTCTTTGGAGTCGAGTAGACTTGTTACCGGTCTCTACCATCGGTTACGGAATCGACTCATCAATTTGACTGGTTGCCTGTCCCATTGTGCGTCACCTGCTATCGCCAAAAGAATGTCCATAGAACTATTTAAAGGAACAATTCAAATCAATAATTAACAAACTTCCTGACTTTCTTATTTGTCCTTGCTAACTTTCCATGGAAGACGGCTATCATTGTAAGAACTTGAAGAAATCAATATTATCGGTGGCCGTGAACGAATCTATTGTACATCATCATGACGTTAAGCCGTTCTCTCTAGACGCAATGGTTATAAACATCAGAATTTATCACGAGTTAAAGGGTTTCATTTGTGAACGTAAGTATTAGATACTCCTGGAATATGACTGAATTTCTTTACTATACTTCCAGGGTACAAACAAATTCTTACCTCGGTGTAGGCCTACATCGAAGTGGTCGGGTTTGTACCGTTTAACCAATAATGAGTAAGAGATTTGTATTACTACAGGCAGCTACATCGATAGGCCTATTTTTTTGTGTGTCAGTGCTAGACTCAGATCAGTTGACCCGAGACTAGTCAATTTCCTTAGTTAGGCTTTTGCAGACCTGCTTACCCCATATCTACCAAATGTGTAGTTCAATTTGGGAAAATTAGTAATTTTACTGATTGAATACTGAATATAAAATGTGTAGAATGACCATATTTCCTCAATTTTTGGGTAGTTTTGCCAAAGATGAAAATGTGTAGAATGCAACAAATTTTATGACAATGAGTAGTTTCCACAAGTTTTTCGGAAGCTCTGGCCATAAAACATTTGAGTTAAGATGACACGCATATTCATGATTTAGACACGTTTTTCTTTATTCAAACCAATAAAAAGATACACACATTACATTACAAAGCACATAACAGGTATGGACTCTCCCTGCTTGACAGGCAATCCTTTATCAAGTCAAAGAGAAAACTACGTTTTACTTTTTTTCACGAAGCGGTAGTACGAAACCTTGCAAGCTTTTCACCTGTGTATCACTCAAATTCTTCAAAGACTGATTCTTAGAAGATTTAATCATCAGCAGAGATTCCAGAGTTGTATCCCCAAGTGATGCACGGTGTGGGGTTCTATTTTTTCGTACACACGAAAATAAATAGGTATTCAAGCTGAAAACCAGTATGTACGCGAAGACATATGACTAAGAAAAGACGCAGGGTGACAAGATCCACACAGATGACGCCTCAAAAGTTAAAAAGACATCACATGGAATATCTCCCCGAGACAACTGACTCAGAATCCGAGATAGAATTTGACGATAATGATTTTGAGAAGTTTGCATTTGAAGAGATGAGGTATGACATGAAAGCCGTTGCATAGTGCTGTTTTCTCTATAATTCTTTGCTGGTAACTAATCTGAGAAACAATTCAATTTTTTCTTTTCTATTTTAGGGATGAATCAGATTTGCCCATTAGAGATCAGTCAAAATTTGTTGTCTTACAATCTGCCCTGCTGCTGCTTTTGCATCGTGCGTCATTTGTAAGGCATCAAACAGGGTCTGGCGTCAAATTTTTGGAAATCAAATCACTGTGAGAACAAAATGCACTTCATGCCATAACGCAACTGAATGGAAGAGTGAATCAACAATCCGAGGCATTCCAGTGTGTAGCATAATGCTAAGTGCCATGATAATTTTGACTGGTAATCTAACAACCAAAGTGACCCGCCTGTTCAAGTAAGTGTCACTTGAAATAGTATTTTTACATTTATTCTAACGGGTATATGGATTCTTTCTAGAAGACTACTTCATAATATTTTGATAGACTGTTCCCATTAGTCATACAGCTGATAGACTTTATCATGATTTCAGTTTAATGAAAATTCATTGTTCCACAATAAGAACGGTTTACAGACACCAATCCCGGTATATTCACCATGCAATAAGAAAATACTTCAATGAAAAGAGAAAAGCTGCAATTGGATTCCATCGGAAATAAACCACTACTGCTGGGAGGGGATGGTCGCTGCGATAGCCCAGGTCATTCAGCGAAGTATTGCTTTTACACAATAATGGACTTGCGGCAAAATAGAATCCTTACATCAGAATTAGTGCAGGTAAATTCAATCTTCAATTCTGCAGGATTTCCATTATTTTGATTGTCATACGTAGGTTGATCAATGTTGATGTTTTTTTTAAAATTTTATTTACAGAGTAACGACACAACGTCGTCAAACGTGATGGAATTGGAGGGGCTGAAACAATGTCAGAAGACCTTGGTGAAATTCAGTGTATCCGCATTTTTTACCGATATGCACTTATCTGTTAGGAAATGGACACGCGAATGTTGGAATGTTCCTCATTTCTATGACTGTTGGCATTGCGTTAAAGGAAGAGATCGTTCAAAAACACAACATGCCATGTAGAACTAATGATATTGTCACAATATTGATATTTTTGCCCTTTACATGTTTTTTTCCTACGTCGAGTCAGAACATAAGATAACATTGTTATGGCAACTTAGGTATTATTCAGCATTTGCAAAGAAACTGGAGAAGCTGACAAAACGCAAAGGAAATGAAGACATAAAACAATGGATTCAAAATATATTACGAAAAATACGAAAAATTACGAAAAATACGTACAGGTTGGCACCTCTGAGTATGAAGCTGTACTAAACCTGGGATTGTAGGATTTTGCCCAACATCGGATGTACACGGACTTTAAACCCCTCGAAGAAACATAGGAAAACCAGTGAAATGAATGAATATATTTTATTCTTTTGGACGAAATTTCACAATAATTGTACACTGTACCGGGGTGCGTCATAAACGTATGATTGAATGAGGAAGAATAAAGAGAAAAATCTTATCAAGCACTGGAAGACGAAAACCCTTGTAGACTTGATCTCCATTATCCAATGGGAAATGCGACCGGATGCACGACACTACGCATGAGGTTACCCTCATACCTAATAGGTTACCCTATTGTTTTTACCGCAAAAACCCCAGCACCATCGTACACACTGTCTGTAGGCTATATGACGCATTTTTTGGTTATTATTTCCATCAAATCCTTTCCGTCCATATTGCGCCTTATATGCCAGCTACGCTGTGTGTAGTACCGACGGATCTAAGCACACAGTTGCAAATCCCGGAGTGTCCGTGATAAACTTGATCGAATGAGGTTCAACTACCGAAGTCTCTATTTCCTCACGCCTAGACTCGACCGGCTGAATCTCCCGACAACAAGTACATTCTGGTTCAGTTTGCATGACTTGACAGTGGTTACAATGACACCTAAAACATAAATATAAAAATTATAGTTTTTTATTTATATCATGTTTTATATACAGGGATGAAAACGGACTACTTTGAAAAACGCGGAAGTACAACTACGAGAAAAGTGCTGGCGTAGCCAGCAGTCGCGAGCACCGAAAGGGGCTAAGCCCCTTACGGGGGGTTTTGGGATCCTCCCCCCAGAAAATTTTGAAATTTCAAGGGGTTCTTGGCGCATCTGAGGTCCATTATCCAGCAGTGACTCATGACAAAATAAGACTGCTACCACGCGCGGTCGATCGTTTGTTGTTTATTTTAATGAAAAGGATGGCTCCGACAATATCCAAATCTTAGATACATATAGTGAGACCAGTTAGGTTCGAATCCCTCAGGTAATTGTTGAGGGGTCCAAAGCGGAGCCCCTATCTTTAATTTTCCTATCCATCGCTCAGGACCAACACAAAGTGCGTGGATTGAAACAATGACTAATTTTATTATTGATTACGTACATATATTCCTTGTCGAATGACGCGCGACTGCAAATTCTAAATATAAATCTGCCGCGCAGCGCCAGCGCTGTTATATACAATATATTGATTTGTTGAAACTCGCGCTGACAGGTGGCTTTAGACAATACCGATGTTTCGCAACAATGTTGTATATGAGAGTTTAAGAGATTGTAGCACCGGTTTTATAAGACACTTTTACGGTCTGTTCATTAAGTGTGCTATGATTTCAACTCAGAACTTTTCCTAAAAACTATAACCACTACAGGTATCCCCCCTATTTTCTCAACGGATCTACATGAATCACAAGAATGATAAAAATAGATATCCAACCGCGGATTTCCACGCAAGATTTTCATCCCCGTATACATCACGTGAAGCTACTCCAAAAAGAAGATATATGCTTACAGTCTTTACTGCAAACTATCGCAATTTCAATTTTCTAGGCTTACTAAAATTTAATTGAATTTTACTTGAATTTACCCAAATGAGAAGTAGCATATTATTCATCGAGTTTTGGGCCCATGTACTTCCAGGATTTGCGAAAGCTCGACGAATAATGTGCTATTTGAGTGCTTTTGTATTTAACAACAATCGTTATTTATCGGCAACGATCGTGATGAATAACTCACCATTGTTCGAGACTGTATGGTTGAAGTCTATACTCTCGATCCGGCCGATTGTCTGGTCGTTCTCCTTCAATTTGCTCATTTTCTTCAGCCAACGGCTCATGTAAATATGGGTTAATGACCTCTTCATCACTAGAAGAGTCAGTTTCTTGATCTTCTTGGTCATTTTCAACGGCATAATTGCTATTAATCGATTCATCGTCCGTAGAAAGATCACTGTGACTATCCCACATATCTGAATGGCATGTATCTGTCTATTACGGCTAGCGCCGCCCTTCTGGCGCTGACGTCATATCCGGTAAATGGAAACAGTACATGACGGAATGGAAGAATTCGCTATTAAAATACCTTTTTAATCGAATTCATTCAATTTTCAATCAAGATTGCAATCCCTATGAGAAATGTGACCATAGACCAACGATATGCGACTAAAAACTGGGGTTCTTTGGAAAAGTTGTCACATGTCCTTTGAATTTGGAAGTGAATGCAGGCTAGAACCAACAAAGGTACCGATTTAAGGTGCATATATACAGGGAATCCCTTTCATAGCGACCGACACGGTTGTATATCCCTTCCGTGCCAAAAAGTAGATAATTTTCGATCTTAACGACTACAGGACCCGAATTAGTCGAATACAATACTCTAAACCGTGTTAACTAAATAAAGAAATTCAACAACAGAATTTTGTATCATGAAATTTATTAAAGTTAAACCACAACGTTTCGGCTGTTGACTGACAGCCATCTGACTAAAAGCCCTTATCACTAGGAATGTCTACATTCCACCTGAGATTGCTGTCAGTCAACAGTCGAAACGTTGCGTTTTCACCTTAACAAATTTTATCATATTTAAAATTCTATTACGGGATTTCTTCATTCATGACGCCGGTGACGATCACCAAAGGCCATTACCGTATGAAATCTTGAATACCATACAAAAATTTTGAAGGACACTTCAAATTCGAGCCATGCAGTTAGTTTAATCTGTCTAGATCCCCGCCTGAATTCTCATTGTAGTGAATGTTCAACTAGAATGAGGCAGCCTCGAATGCCCCTGGCCTGAAACTCACCGCCACATGAAGTTACAGGGTTTGTGGTAAATGCGTTAGAAATATCATGGCCACAATTATTTCTGTACGAATGATATTAGAGAACAAGTGTACAAAGTGTAAATAACTTATCAACAGTTGCAGCCTCTAGACTGTTTTCCCCTGATGGCCATAATTTGAATTGGTCAACAATTGCAGCCTCTAGTAATAATTTGAATCGAATTGACCCAATTAAATAGGGATCTGGCCCAAGTGATACCCTACTTGTGTACTTTTTTGTACTTTCTTGTGTAAGTTTGAAATTAAGCCGTAAATAGCCTTTAGGCTATTTACGTAATTTTTCATGCCTGCCCCCTGGTGGCCATTATGCGAATTGACCCAATTTTAAATAGGATTCGGGGCCAAGTAATACCCTACTTGTGTACAAAGTTTGAAAACAATCGGTCAACAATTGTGGCCTCTAGGCTGTTAACATCGTTCTTCATGTCGGCCCCCTGGTGTCAATAATTTGAATTGAATCAACTCAATTTTAAATAAGGTTCTGGCCGAAGTGATATCCTACTTGTGTACTAAGTTTGAAATGAATTTGTCACCAATCGCAGCCTCTAGGCTGTTAACGTCGTTTTTCATATCAGCCCCCTGGTGGCCATAATTTGAATCTAATTGACCCAATTTTAAATAAGGTTCTGGCCCAAGTGATATCCTACTTGTGTACGAAGTTTGAAATGAATCGGTCACCAATTGCAGCCTCTAGGCTATTAACGTTGTTTTTCATGTCGCCCCCCTGGTGGCCATAATTTGAATCTTCCTGTTCTTGTTCAGATAATGGTCTGAAATTAGAAGCCAACTTGTGATCTCATAGAGAATCTCCTTGAATAAGCAAAACTTTGGTATACCCCAACCCATGCCTATGCACTATTCCTACTGATTAGTCTCAAACTTAGTTGTGGGCTTTAGCCCAACCTGAACATCGACAAGACACTCCAATCAATCTCATCTAATAAGTTGTCATTAAGTTGAAAACAATAGGTCAACAATTGCGGCCTCTAGGCGTCACTTGCGGCGGCAGTGTACTCAGACAGGGGTGAATCTATATGCCCCCTCTCAACTTAAGTTGAGCCAGGAGCATAGAAAGCATCTACCTAAGTAACATGGACATTAAAGAAGAACAAGAAGTTAACAGAAAAATAATGATTATTGTAGAAAAATGGACCTACATTTTGTGAATTCTGTCTTCTGTGTTGATATTGCTCCGCTTCACTTGCAGCTAATGCTTGGGCTAGAGCCAAATCTTCCTGTTCTTGTTCGGATAATGGTCTGAAATTGGAAGCCAACTTGTGATCTCATAGAGAATCTCCTTGAATAAGCAAAACTTTGGTGTACCCCAACCCATGCCTACGCACTATTACTACTGATTAGTCTCAAACTTATTTGTGGGCTTTAGCCCAACCTGAACGTCGACAAGACACTCCAGTCAATCTCATCTAATAAGTTGTCATTATTTGCATCCCAAAATAAAACAAGAGGCCCACGGGCCTTATACCTTCATGACGCAGTAGAAGAAGAATGATTCAGTATTCAAAGTTTTACAGAAAGATTAACATTGTAACGATGTAACAAGTTTTAAAATAGTTAAGATGGCATAGGCCATGTGGCGATAATGTTATTTCCTGTTAGTATATCCTTACATTAAAAGCCCGTATCCTTACAAGCCCATTTTAGCTGCCCCAAAGATCACACTACATGAAAAAATGCATCAAGAATTGGTGTAGGCATCGTGCTGAAAAGAAATCCAAGATGGAGGACAACCCTGGTGGCCATACTTGAACTCAATTTTCAATAAGGGGTAGACATTTTGCCTACCAAATTTCTTACACCTAGTATAATGAAAATGCATCAAGAATTGCAGGCCGATTCTTGCTAGAAATTCAAGATGGCTGACCTGACGGCCATATTTGAAAGCCGATGACCTCCATATACAAAAGGCATGGACAGCTTACCTACCCTGATCCTCACAACAAATTTTGTGAAAATCCATCAAGAATTGCGGGTTGCATCGTGCAAACAAGAAATTCAAGATGGCCACCCCAATGGCAGCCATATTTGATCACCAATGACATTCTTTTACAATAGGGGTGGACATCTCGCCGGACCCAATCTTCAAGCTAATTTTCAAAAAGATTCATTGCAAATTACAGGCGAATTACTGTGTCGAATTCAATTCAATTCCAGAGGGCCTGGCTTAGGCCAATGCAATAGGAGTCAATTAAAATTCAACTTTTTGAAAAACGAGCACAGATGCCTATTCAAATTACATGTAATTAAAAAATTAAGTGCTTCTTAGTTTTCATCGCGCACGTGGTTAAAATTATTGTTTACATCGAACATCTTCAACAGCTGATAAAACCGCACTCGGGTCTGTCAATCATGTTAATTGATTCATATACTCAAATGCTCACCATGAAAAAACTATGCGGTGAATCAATCCGGAATTTTTCAGTAGAATGTCAGACACTAGGTACCTTTCTTTAAAGGTTTATTTGTTGTATGTCATTAACAATCAGTTATATAACACTTTATTCATAATTTTGAGCGGCGCAACGGCAGCGAACGCTCAAGGAAGGTCATTCACGTAGGCCAACGATTGAACATTTCTTGACATTAACCTTTATTAAACTTCGTATGGATACAATCAAGATAATTCCACCCTATAATTCCACTATTCAACAATCGATGCGCAGCTTAAACATGGCGCCACCATTCGATACGCTAGTCACGATGTATCTCTACACACATCAAATCACACTTGAATTACAAGTGTTGACTTATGAGAAACCGAAATCGAAATCTAGCAATTTGATTGGGAAAATAGCAGCACTATAGTTGAAAAAAGTTGATAAACTACCTCCGACTGTATAATCATTTAAAAACTTTGCCATCACATGGAACTATTTCCGCCTATCACAGGTGCACTCTGCCGCCATGATTCGCCCATTCAACGATAAAAACTTTCCCACGGTCTTACTATCGGCATTTTCTAATAATTTAGGGAAATGTTTAAAAAAAGTGAAATTTCACACTGCATTAATAAGATTAAAGTATTTATTCGTTTGACAAATCTTCCTCTGAACTCCCACCAACAAGCAGTGTTCTGCACGGGTCAAATTTATAGCAGGGTGCAGTAAGAAATATTAAACTTATTCTGCAACGACGATGCAAGCACTGAAGGTGCGAAACCATTGCGGGTGGTTTGGGGGTCCTCTCCCAAGATAATTGTTCAATTCAACGCCTCCTCAGTGTGTCTGAGACAGAAAACCACACAGGAATTCGTGAAAAGTCAGATATGGTTTTAATGCTGGATGCCAAATATCACAATATATCTATCGACGAAAACTAGGCGAGTGGCTCAGTTACTATGATGGTTGTCTATTTTTAGAGAAACTGACGACGACCTACGCACTGGAGAGAATGAATGCATGAACAAACACTTACATGCAATTTTTTCAGAAAATAAAGCGAGACTAATTTGATGTGTAAAATCTATTTTGATGAAATCAAATAGGACATACTTTACAAGCAACAGCGCCGAGGCCGTGCAGCGTGTAGTGAGAAGAACATGCCTCAACACGTGGCCTAGTTTTAGTTTTCCAGGAAACCAGGTACTTGGCACTTGGCCAGGGATATGAATACATTATCACACTCACGCTGAGGCTGACTATCATCGCTATATATCACTTTTTTGATGTGTTTGTTGGAAACTGGTGTATTTCATATAGATATGTCGATTTATTGTATTTCTTTAGAGCTATTTCTATAATGTATTCAATACTCAGTAGTGTGATTGTACTGTGTTTCGAAGCGTATTAAATCCTGCAATTCATCATTTTGTTACGCGAACTTCAACATTTTTCGCGCTTATGACCAGCACTGTATTTAAACCTGTGAATTCTTAGCTAGGCGTCAGTCTGGTTCTATATACCCCTGGTACGGCACAGTTATTGTAAGTATTTATATCAATTTAGATTTGCTGGATTTCAAACTAAAGTTTGGCCTTTTTGAATGTTATTTAATAAAAGTTTGTTATTAAAATGAAGAAAGAAGAAGAACCTAAATTCAAAATCGAAATAAAAGAAACTAATAACTTATTTTCATTATTTAACATTAAAAACTATATCTCAGCATCAAATTTAGTGTACGAGAGACAATATAGAATTGATAATATTACTATGATTAATCAAATATAGTCAAATGAAACATAGATAATTACTGAACTAATAGATACTTTTGATAATGGTGCTAAAAATCCTAAAATATTTAACACGTTGACTGCCATCTACGAGATATCTCGTAGTAGCAGGTGTACCGCTCCTTGCCACTACGAGATATCTCGTAGTGAGCCCGGAGTGAATGAATTCATTTTTTTTGTGTTTGGCAATGTGGATAACAACATAAATCGAAGTCTGGCAACTCAGATAAACAAGTAATTTTTAAAAAATCAATAACTAACTTTTTTTATCAATTCTTTATTTATTTATGAACATCTAAAAAATCAAATTATATTACGTGATTATTTTCACATCAAAGTTTATAAGGCATTAAACGCTTATCAAATACCTTTCCTAATTGGAAAGAAATGATTCACCTCACTGTGAATCGATAAACATAGTACGATAGAAATTATAGCATTGTTGTCATGGCATTTCTTTAGTTTTGTACATGGTATCTCCTGAAACAAGGGGTTACACATAATGCTGGTTTGCCAGGACAGACATCACAAACGTAACGTGTTTCTTTGCGGTTACCATCTCTTCTGCAAATGCGACATGGCTTTGTGGGGTATTGCTTTCTATCTGATGGGGGAACACATGCAAGATAGTGAAATGCGTAGTCTCGTAGCTGACAACTGGTATAAAACGTTTACCCCCACTGCCAACTACGAGACTCGATTCAACTCTGTTTTCACCATATAATAGGTGTAATACATGCATTAAATGCAATAAAAATCAATATATGTGGTTTCCGCCTACTTTTCGTTTATTGGTGAAATTGGCAATGTTGAGAAAAAAAAATTTTTTGAGTGGCAGTCAACGTGTTAATACAGTTTTAAATTATAAAGGTAATTTAGATGAAAACATAATAAATATTCCTCAAACTCTTTTTGATGAAAGAAATGATGACTTAATACTTTCTAAAAGTTACAATGATTTGATTAATTTAAGAATTGAAAAAAGACAATCATGTTATTTCAATTTTGATAATAAACAAATTATCTATAATGAAAATTCATCAAATATTGGAATTCAATGTGAATCAGTTAATAATAATTCTTATAAAGATATTGGCATTCAATGTAATTTAGATGATGAATTTAGAAAATTCAATCCTAATGAAAAAGTGTATTGTGATTGTGGAGGTAAATATTTAAGATCACATAAATCAAAACATTATCGAACAATTAAACATATCGAATATGAAAAGAATAATAAATATATATTGAAAAAAGATTAAGCTGTATGTTTCAAATATATAATAGTTAAAACATTGAGAAATTAGTTAATGAATAACTGTTAGACAGTAAGTTTAATTGTTATTTGATTGAATCATATAAAAGTTTGATATTTAAAAAATGATTATAAAATATTAAATATTTTTCAATCTTTTAATATTTTTCTTAAATAGATGGATGGTTTCATTCCAACCGGAAGTAGTGATTTGAAACATTATTTAGTTGCTGGAGGTTTAATATTGGCCGCATTATACTTTTACTATGAAAATATCAGTAAGGATTTGATGAATGAAAATATAAAATAAAATAAGAAATTAAAGAAATTAAATGGAAAGAATCATCGAAATAAAAAAGTTATTGAATCAGATTAGTGAATTAACCTAATAATTAAATGAGTGAAAATATATTAAACTTATTACACCTTATATATAATAATCAACAGAATATTAAATCAATTATTATAATTTCAGGATTATTATCTCTTTCAATTTACTCATTAAAACAGTTGTTAGTTTTATGATTCTTGTAAAATTAGACATGCTGAATTAAAAGATAACATCAATTATATTTCAGATAGATTGAATAATATTAAATGCTGTGAAATATGTAATGAAAGATATAAAAATTTAAAGAGTTTAAAAACTCATAGATACATTCATGAACTTAATGAGAAATTTTATAATTCAAATTAAGTTTTTTAATGATATTTTAGTAAAAATATCTATAATAAATGGAACAGCCACAAACTATAAATATTACGCATAGTGTTGTTAATATATATCAGAAGACATGTACTAAGTGTAAAATAAATAAGCCATTTACAGATTATTATAAACGCAATATTAGCAAAGATGGTTTACAACATAATTGCAAATCTTGTAGTAAACTAAATACTAAATAATATCAAGCAAATAATAAAGAAAAATGCAATTAAGCTATTAATAAACAATGGAGAGAAAATCACCCAGATTATATAGCAGAATATAGGACAGAATGGAGGGATAATAATAGAGAACATTATAATGAGTATCAAAATAATTATCATAAAGAAAGGTGTAGAACAGATTTTAATTTTAAATTGAAACAACGTTTAAGAATTAGATTATCAAAATTATTCAGCAAAGATAATCACTCAGAAACACAAATTTATTGGATTGTTCAGATGAATTTCTAAAATCATGGATTATATATCAGTGTAATGGTGAAATGAATGTAGATAATTATGGAAATTATTTTCATATAGATCATGTTTTACCAATATCGAAATTTAACATGAAGGATGAATACAACCAGAAATTGATATGGAATTGGAAGAATCTAAGACCTCTTGAAAAGAAAGAAAATTAAATTAAATTTAATAAACTAGATTTACAATTATAGTTGGATCAATTAGATGATGCAAAGAAATTTATTGCATTATGGAACAATAATCCAAATAATGAACAATACATTGAATCTTCATTAAGTGGTTGATAAATTATATAATTCAAATTAAGAATAAGACTGTTAAATTAGCTGAAAATATAAAATACTATTCTGGTAGGGAGTCTCTCAAACAAATGTATGTACGTTATGATGGACGAGAGATATCCAAAATTACGTCAAACATGTCCGAGACAAAATAAATCACAGTAAACCAATCCTTATCCTATGTAATCCTACTATAGTTAATACTAGCCTATATAGTAAGTGAAATGAAGGAAGGTCAAAAGTTCTATTAAGTTGGATTAAATGTCATGTTATGTCTAATTTGTTGATTTGAGGGGGGTCTTTCAAAATGTACGTATGGGTTGGGGGGTCAATGAAATAAGTACCAATATCGTACAAGGGGGAGGGGAGTCTAAAAAATATCTAAATGCACCTAAATCGGTCTCTGAAATGATTTCCACTAACAAATCAACTTTTTCCGTGGCCATATTTGCAACAATAAATGTACAGAAGGTTATGACAACAGGACCTAGCTAAAAGGGATATCCCAATATGCCGTCAGGTGGGAAAACAATCATTATTTTATAGAATTCTTTCAATTTCTTCTTTCAGAAATAAATTCATTCTTTCATTCGACAAACTCAAGAAGGCACAAAAATGTTCAGACCGACTGAGCAAGTAACACAGCTGTCTTGTGTCAAATAACAGAAAACTGGGAAAATGAACTACAAGTCGACTACCCGACCACTACTACTCAACAGTAGCATGAAATCACTAGAATAGAATCAATACGCACCAATGACATGGGCAGAGTGGTTTGCTTTGAAGACTGGAGCTTGTTTGGCTATGAAAAAATCTTTTTCATTCTTGATTTCAAAGTTCTTATATTGTTTTTTATCTTTTGTAAACAATTATTTTGTACTCAAATAAGACCGCAATATACATTTGTTTACGGTCCACGTCGAAAATTTTGTAGAGTACAGATAGGTATGGAAAATATTTCATTTTGAAAAAAAAAAAGATCTACAATATGAAAAATATCTGAATGAAGTTCATGTGATTTCGCCAATCAGAGGGTGGCTGACCATTGAATGTTTTGGCAACCTCTTCCAATGTAGGGCGGCGGAAGCTAACATACCAGTATTAGGGACCTTGGGAAGTGGTTTGAAATGCTCAACAAACATAAAATTTCAATATTCAACGCCCCTGGTGACCATATTCAAAAACCAATGACGTTAAACTCACCACAATCATAGAACATGTCACAAAGCTTTAATTTTGCAATTCATTTGCTATTAATTGTGGTAACAAAATATGCCACACAACACCCCGCTAGGTCTTAAGTCCCAAATGGGCTTAATAAATAATATTGCACAATTACGGACAAATCATTTACTGTTGGCTCTATTATTTGTATATAATTTGACTTTTTCATTGTGAATTTCTGTCATATCTGATCTATTCATATATTTGCCATAAGCTGAGTATTTCAAAATATATTCTATCTAAGATTTCTATCTGATTTTTTTTAACTTGCTGTTTTTTTGTGTAATGTAATTACTCTATTTAGTTATCTATTATTGCATCTACTGCTATCTGTGAAGTGAGTCATAATTATTAGTTGGATGTGTCTTATAATTAGGGTTTCTGCTGCCTAGGCAGACCCTATTGCATTCCTGCTGATTATCATTTTAACATATTTTCCACCGAGTCTCGTCACATAAAAATCATCTTCAATCAGATTCGACTACTAAAAACTTTGCAACGATATGTTAATCTCTGCTAATAATATAACAATCTGCTTGGAGATTCTATGGATGCACTTTGCTTCCTATTCTAAACTTAAAATTCCTTAAAGATAACACCGGTGGAAATAGCAATCATCAATCACGGCGCGCATACTGGCGCAAATCTGAAAGTTTGTGACGTCATTTCATAAATAGATAAAGAAGGAAGGCTCCGAGAATATTTATATCACAGGTTGCTGTCAATAACTGGGGTTCGACCATTCACACGTTAAAAATGTACTTCCTTGTTTGTGAAATAAGTTTATTCATACAGTTATTAAAAGCAGTTCCTTTTAAAGATTCTATAATAATATTTGTTTCGTTCGCGGATATCAATACTACGAAACTTCAACAGGGTTTATTTATTTATTGTACCGATACACATTTTTTTAATTGAATTGAATTAGTCCATTCCATAAGGCGGGTCATCATACGTTAGCATCAGAAAATGTCAGCGTCGGTGACACCTTGTTATCGTCGATATTAAACGGTCTAAAGTCAGTTTATACATCACATACATAACAATTTGGAGGTCCCTTGTACATTACATTGTGACGCAGCGGCATTGGTGATGTCATAGAAGAACAAAGTCAGTTGAAAATACCGAACCACTGCACTGATAAAGAATGGTTGCAGGCCAGCAACCAGTGACAGTGAAGTGAGTGAATCAAATGATTGATGTGATCCCCATTTTCAACGAACAACATGGCAAGTTGCCAATTAATGCTTCAGATGCACCTCATAATTTAGAATTTCCATCTAAATTATGAGGTGCCAGATTGTTACACTTATTACATCCCTGAGCTCAAAATTTTTACATGACTTCTGAAACACAGCCCCAGTAACGGCCCTGGCTTGGCAGGGACTGTACATCAGTGGCATTAGGTTTTTCCGTGCTACACTTATACAACATAAAAGGAGATCAGGAAACACATACAAGGAATGCTTTTATGGTTAGCAGCGCTTTAACTGCCGCAAAATGTGATCTACCGATCTCAGAAAAATTATGTGACCCAAGTCCCAATAACCCTCACCCCCTAAATCTCCTTACATATTAACACTGCTCTCTGTAATGATTGAAATGAAGCCAAGGTCGGAAATCCGTCTTTGGATGGAACATTTTCATCCCTGTGAGGTGTACGAGTGGACGGAGAGACTTCGGAGAGACAAGGCAATCACTTTAGAGCGCCTGAATCACTATGACGGTTTCTTAAGATATGGCACTGCAGCAGTACACCTTTGATGCCAAAAAGTGATATATGTTTAGGGATCAAAGTAAAACATAGACACGGAAATGGTCCAGAACTTAAAATTTTTCGTTAATCAAAATGACAATTAGAATGCAAGGCTAAAAGGTTTTAAATTTTATTCACCCATTGAGTTGTTTTCCTGATTTTGCTTTCGTCTGTTGAAGTTTCGGAAAAGGTTTTGAATTTGGTACAGCATTCTGTATACGATGTAAAGCAGCCACTCTGAAGTGCAGATAAGAAAAAAGTCAAATTTCCATTAATAAAATTTCCATTTAAAACGCTAAATCAATGATTCAAATAACGACACAAACATACCCAGCTTGAGAAATTGTGCTGCCTCGGTAACCTGTACAATAATGGTCTTGTTCATGCCGATGTCGCAGACAGTAATTCTTATTACATTTTTCGCAACTAACTGGAATTAATTCTTTTTGTTTGCATCCCTTGTATGAACATTTGTTCGTGTAGATCTAAATGAAACCATTAATGAAAGTCAATTCTGATAATTAATCATGTCCACAGCCATCTAGTACAGCTTTGTAACTGACTAAAGTTCTTAAATTACGACTAATGAACATGTCAGAGGAAACAAACAGCTGATCTGCTGATACAGCTCCTCAAGTGTTTTGTTAACCTCATCCTTAAAGGTACCTCTTAGGGATTCGTAAAGATACCAGAAGTAAAGGTAGGGAGAAAAAAACTAGACATACGTAAAGAATACCCCTCAGCCAAGAAGCGAGTGTTAAGTCGAGTATGCATAATTGTAATACCGTATTTTCCGGCTAATAAGCCGATTTTCTAGCCTCAGATTGTTACCCCAAAATGTCATGATCAGCTTATTGGAGGGATACGATCTGACCTAAATAATTACTTTCCGAACTATGTCACTCTAATGCTCCTGATGATCATCAAAATCAATAAGAGTGTTCCATATCTATTCGAGGTCATTATTTACAACCAATAATCTATTTAGAACCACTTTGCTTCTTTCATCACCTCACAGCGGCATTCTAATACTGCAGCGCTAGTACATTTGTATATACGCGTGTTAGCAGTCAGCCGCGTGTGTGCCAATGTAGGTCACAATATATGGCTCTGGGTGTTAGTAATCACATGATGATAGTATACACAGCACTCATGGCTTATTGGGCGTAGCATTAAGAAATCCATGTATTTTAGGCTAAAAAAACTGCCCTCGACTTATTGGCCGAGTCATTAATACACATACCAAGTCATCCAAAAATATGTAAAAAACTATAGATTGTATAGCAAGAAAGTGGTCCATAATGCGTTTCCCACAGAAATTCGGTTGCTTTCGATGACCTATACAAATCAAACATAATAGGGCTCATCTCCCTCACATAATAAAACCAAAGTTCAAGTATGAATGAAATCAGTCTAAAACTACAACAAGAGCAGGTACTAGTCAGTAACCTGTCTGTGGGTTAGTTTCACGATCGGATATTTTCACAAACCACAGTCAGGAATGGGAACATCATTTTTGCAGGGGTATCTCAAAAGACCAGGAAATGAGAGGCAAATTACTTGTCAGTCAAATTGGCTGACGAGTAATTTGCCTGGCATTACCTGGTCTTTGAGATATCTGTCTAATTTTTGTTGTAATCAATTCACAATAGATTCGTAGTTTGTCTGTTACCTAGGCCTTTTTTTTAATAGCTTAGTTTACGGGACCCGCCTCCCGAAATTTGAAGAAAAGTCAAATGAAAAATAAATTCTTAATTCTATTCCCGTCTGTAGAACAAATTCAGTGGAAAAACAAGCAAAAAAAAGTTTTCACCTCCGCCGAATGAAAATCCTGGCTTGAATGATGGAAAAATTGAAAAACGCAAGGTTCTTTTTTGATCACAGTGTGCAGAATTCGAACTTTCCAAGAATCATTTGTTTGGACATATGTATATTGCCCTATCAACAGTTCCCTCTTCCTTCAAAAAATGATTTTATCCCACTGAGAGAATTTTTTTAAAATTTTTTTTTCCTCCGAAATGATATTTTAATAGGTTTACCCCGTAAACCAAGCTATTAAAAAAAGGCCCTCTAACACATTCACCTGACGATCTTAATCAATGTGCAAATCGGCTGTAAAGTGAGAGTAAATTTCCTTCAATTCAACGGCGGCCATTTTGAAAAGTTGTGGAAGGTGCTGGCACCTATGGACTGAGGCCAGGACAACAACACAAACTAACAAAACGAAATGATGAAATTGAAAAAATTAAGAAATGAACACTAATTCACATTTTTCTCCATCCAGAATTTATTATTTCATTATTTATCATGGAAAGCACGAAGATTTGAAACATATGTTGGAAAACCATCAAAACGGAAGTTTTATATAAATCCTTGTAGGTCATCTTGTCTATCATGCCACATCCTTGATCACGAGTTGATCCTTAACGTTATGACATTATCCTTCACGTTATGAGTTTATCCTTCATGTTTTGTGTTAATCCTTAACGTGATAACTTAGACGTCTGTTTGGCGGGGATGGCCGCCCATATGCTGGTTTTCTGGGCTTATTTTCTGAAAGATCCAGATGAGCTGAAACTTTTCGCTAGTAATTCCTTTGGAGGTTTATGTTTGCTGCTCTATCCAACCATTCCAGTTTCAAACTGCACATCACTGAATACCTCTTAAAAGCAGATGAATAACAGCCACACCAATAACTCCGGAGAAGGTGAAAATGGTTGTCAACTTATTCAAACCTGATTGAAAATACTTTCATAAATATTGCAATATAAAATATTTCGATGAAAAACATTACATGTTGACGAACAGAAGAGTCCACTGAGACTTGAATTAACTTCAACTTTCAATGTACGGTCTGGGGAAAATTCAATGTCAAAACATCTGAGCTATCACTACTGCGCATGCTGGTACCACAAAGTTGTTTCAGATAGGAAATGCCTTTTCTCTGGTGGAGTAACGATTTTAAAGCTATACCGAAGAAAATTGGTGTTTGCTGTAGTATAGAAACCACTGTCCAGTGTAGTAGGGTTTGTACGTATCATTCAATATCCATTTGACAAAATCTAAAACACTAAAAAATGAACCAATGTACCAGTTTAGATTCTACCTAATCAAAACACAAACAAAATGTATTGAATACACTGTCGGGGCTTGTCAAGTTGGGATATCATGGCCAGCTGTGGAAAACTCTAGTTACCATTGGCATTGCTTGCGAAAAAATCTTAATTCAAGACAAGAAAAATTTCCCGCCCGGCCAAGCCATTTTCATTCATCCCCCCCAACCCTATGCAAGTCTACGACAACTATCACTAACTTGCCCCGTCCCATTTTGAAATGACAGAAATACTGAAAAAAAACTCACCATTTGAGAAAAATGAATTTTAAGAAATGAAAATATTTTACTCATTTTGTAGTAACATAGGCCCATACGCAGCTAAAAGCAGATCGTCTCCCAGGTGAAATAAATTAAGTTGAAATTTGAAATTGATAATTAATTATTATTAGAAAGGCACATGAATGCAGTTGAAAGACAATCACAAGCAACTAAACATTATGCTGGATACTTTGATATCGACACAATGTAGCTGCGTTACACAATAGCCAAGTCTAATGATGGTTCACTTACCCAAGACATCAAAATGGAATGTATCCCTTGTCCAATTTATTTTTCATCTAAACTGGACATATTGGCCGCGCTTGCGCCACGGCGTGGGATGTACGCAAAGCAGCAGAAACAAACATGGCCTTTTGAACTTTCAATGTTAGAAATCGTTTATGAATTTCAAGGTTTTCAAGGCACGATATAACTAGATGATATGATATGGCGACGTTAATAAATGATAATACCGCAGTGAAGCTATTCATAAACTGTCTCGATTGAGTGTACAGCGCCTATAATTTGGAAATTGTATTCAGAATAATAGAGTAATAGGACTAAGGGTAATTATTCGGGTTGCTTTTGTCACCCTTTTTGTAGATTACTGTTACATACCCTAGTTTCCAAATATTGGGAAAGATTCAATTAAATTGAAAGAGTCAATTAATATATTAACTAGAGCTGATAAAAGTGGCGAGACATTTTCGATGGATATTTTCTACATTTTGGTAGAAATACCATCAGGGCCACAGGCTTTATTTAAAGTTAAATTGAAATTAGATTTATAATCTCTCCTGGTTTCGTGTGTTAGAACAACACTGCTTTGAACCCTATTATGGAAATCAGGGATGGGAACACCACTACTATGGTATTTTTCAGTAACGGTTTTTAAGAATAGGTTAGCTTTATCAAGACTTGACACACTCCATGCCATCTTAGTGAGTACTGATGTACTGATAAATTTGTTACCTAAAACCCTCTTCATTTTGCACCAATAATCTCTAGATGATCGAGAGTTTGTATCTAAGCTGCCAATAATATTATTTTCGTACATCTTACATCACAGAAAACCCTATTGAGATTCGTGTGTTTCTTATTATTATTATTTTATGTCACACTATTTTCACTAAAAGAACTCAGGCTTTGTTACCTTGCCGCTGTTGTCGATACAATCCGTATGATATCGTTCAGCTCACTGAGAAATAAACCCGTATGCCGATTGTCACTTTGATCATCAATTCAAGTATAAATGAACTAATTTATTGCCGCAACTTCACATTCAGCCGCGGTCTTCAAACAGTAATTTTAACAATAGCCCATTTTCCTCATCAAATCATATTACCGATACACAGGAAATGTACTACTTTAGATTTTAAAAGCACTGTTGAGCCGTAAACATCGACGAATCGACGCATGTCACTACATCGTCGTTCCGGGGATCAGCTACGAGTTTCTCCTCATCAGAATCAAATCGAGTACAAATTAATTCATTACTACCAGTGATTTGGCCGCGGGCTTCAAAATTTTTCTTTACCAAATTTACCGTGTATTTACTAAGATAAATCATTAGAGTACTGGGGAGTCGTAGGCCTAAACTAAACATGCCAAAGAGATGAAGCGGAGAAAAGCTGTTGTGTCGACGAGTTATCAAAATAAAAGAATATATTACTTTATTCGGCCACTTCAACCATTTATCAATACTCTATATTTCCTACAGTACATACCGATCTTTGTCAAATGCACAAGGTATCTACTAAATACAAGTATATAACACACTCCTATCCATATGCTGGACTCACACTCGACATTCGGAGTAAGCGTTCACTGTGGTGGGAGGGAGTTCGCTGTCTCGCTTGAAGTGTTTATCGGATTGTACGCGACATTAAGGCTTTAGGCCTACCGGTACTGAGCTTTACTGTCTCAAACAAACACAGTATAATTGTTGCGTTTATTAACGTACTCATTGGATTGAACTTCAAAACAAAATTTACGATATATAGGAGGGTTGTAATTCAATAGGCCTATGACCAATCTGTCCGGATGTTAGGCCTACGCATATACATTGGCCTATACATAGGCTAGTAGCATCTACTAGGTTTAAGCTAAGTTCAATGTAAAGGAGGAATCAGATTTATTAAAATGCACGTTAATTAGTGATTAACTGGTTCTGACTTGCAACGATCAATCACAATTAGCAATTTTAATGGCAAAAATGAAGATTTTTTTGAAATTTCCTCTGAGCAGACAGCTTTTTAAGCCAGACATTTCATTTGAGTTTTTTCATCATAAATGAAACCGGTATTTCATTAATTCCTAATGACTTAAGCCGGGCGTAGATCGGCCTTGCGACGGCTTGCGACTCACTGCGACCGCTGGCGACGATTGTGTCGCAAAGACTCATCGACCTATGCTCCCTTGCGACGGGCTGCGACTCTCAGCAACGCAAGTCACAAGGAGTCGCACGCGTTCTACTTTCTGCCACACGACACGACTGTCACAACCGACCTACGCGCTCTTACGACTGGCAGAAACTAGTCGCACACAGTCGCTGACAATCGTATCGCAACCGACATGCACCGAAACTTGCGATGCAACGTGAGGATCGTATCGCCTCGCAAGGCCGACCTACGTCCAGCTTTAAGTTACTACGGAGCCCCAGAAATATCTTCTTTTTCCTTCAAAAGACCTTTCGCAATTCTTTCGTCGGAACAAAATTTTTTTCATTCGAACCAATAATATTCTGTTCGATTGAACCAATTAGAAAAAATTGTTAGAACATAGTTGAACAAACTTTTTTTGTCGAAACGAAAGGTTTTTCGTTCGAACAGAATCGTTTTAATTTGAACAGAATTTTCTTGTCAGAACATGAAGTTTTTCGTTCGAATAAGTATATTGTAAAAAGTTTTTTCTCCGAACCAAAAGTATCAAGTATTTCGTTCAATCGAATAGAAAGTTTTGGTTCAAACAAAAAGAGTATTGTTCGATCAAACAGAATTGTTTTCATTCGAACAAGATTTTCTTGTCGGAACATTAAGTTTTTTGGTCGAACAGCGTGTTAAGGTCGATTTGGAAATTTACTCGGTCTGGTATATTTTGGATTACTGTGTTTGTCATTTGTCAGGACATTAAACAGAAGACGACTTAGGATGCTACCTTGCATGACTCCAATAGTTAGACCGACTTATTGCAAGATGAGGGGTTCTGTTGATTTTGGCTACAATTTTTCGTTCAGAGATAACTGCTGAGCCATTTGAGCGACCTATCATTGACACTGTTTCCTAATAGCTTGGTTAGTAATGGCTGATGTTGTGTCTTATCAAATGCTTTGTCGAAATCCACAGTTGAACAGGATTCTAAGACAGTACAGACAACCCCTTATCGCTGCTTTGCAGCTATATTTCTTTAATTAATGATTTTACATAGTTGGACTGATTTCTGTGCATATCAAAGAAATGGGGTTGGGTGTATTTTTAAATAAATGGATAACGGTTTCTTTTATTCATCGCTTCTTTAATATCGTTGTGTAACCATGGTTTAGACATATTCGAGATTGTGACCAGTCGATAAGGTATGGATTGTTGGTATACGTTGAATAAACTTTTTGAGAATTGTTCAACCATATGATCTCTGTTATCTAAAATACCCCGCCAGTCAACATGGTAGAAATTATGTTCTAGTAGTTCCATGTCAATTTGTTATGTTCGAATGGTAAAGTCATAAAAAGCCGACTGTGGTCCGAACCGCCTATTGGGTCCATAACTTAACAGCTACCAATGATCCCAGGAGAGTCAGTAACAAGAAAATTAATTTTAATAAATCATTTGAAGCGGCAAAACAAGAGGCCCATGTTTTACATCTGCCGGCAAATCTTCTATGACGATGTTGATTGGGAGGACCACAGACTTAAAGGTCTATTTGTCAAGTACGATTTTATTCCTGAAAATGAATTTATTTTCTGCCGAACGATTTAGCCTAGGCTAATTGTACTGTTAAACCTCATTAATGCGATTCTGTTAAAATAACAAAACTAGTTTATTCTGATGTTTTCCATCATGTCCCAGCCAAGATATTTATATCAATAAAGATTTGGATACGAAAACCCATTTTTACGCATGAACTGTTAGGCCCCACTGAATAATGAAAACAAAAACAGAACGATTTTTCTGAATGCAATTGCAAACCTTCTGATCTTAGAGCTCCAAGCTCTGATGCATGTACGCATGCTAAACGTTGCAGAGAGCGATGCCGCCGTTGGTGTCGTCACTGAGGCCAGCTGATGATTGTTTGTTTGTCTTTTTGTTTGTTTAGCTTTACGTACGTCGTTTGGATCTTGGTTTCCCAAGACTATTCCTATTGGATGGTTCATTTAACCTCACGACGGTACAGCCTTTGAAGTGTTGCCCGCACACTGTTCACAGCCAGCAGGACTTGAACCCACTTCAGCATCGATAGTGGATTCAACAGGATCACGCCTTATCTCACTGAGCTACCGAGGCCGCTCGATTCAATTCCAAATAAATTGCCCATGGACAAAGTGTGGTTTACCATGAAAGCTAGAGGTTGTTTGGAGTAAGGGCATTGCTTGAAAAATCTTTTTAATTCGTGACTTCAAAGTTCCACAAGTTTATATTGTATTTAATCTTTCTTAAAGAATTATTTTGTAGTCAAATAAGACCAAAGATATACATTTGGTTTCGGTCCACGTCCAAAAGTTTGTAGGGTACAGGTAGGCGTGGCAGGGAAATTATTTTATATTTTCCAAAAAAATATGTTTCACAATATGAAAAAAATATTCAAATAAGGCCATCCCAAAATATTGTCTGTTTGCCGTAACACCGACTCAACTTTTCAGGATGAGTCGGTAGACAAAAAAAACAAATTTATCACCTTTTTACATGGAAACAATATCGCAAAAATCATCTACGTTGTGCACGGGAAATTTGTCTAATAGCGTAGATTTCGAGAACTATTCTAAAATTATAACTTCGTCCAGAGCGTCATCTCTGTGTTAAAAATGAAACAGTACATTGAATATGTGCGCGGTTTTACGTTAGCAGCTTTGATATAGTCACTATGAGAATGAATGGCAGCTTATTGGAACACTGCCAGTTTCCTGGAAAACTTAAATTAGGCCACATTGACAAGGCATGTTTTCACACTTGAATTCAAACATATATATTACGTAGCTCATACGTAGGCAGAGGGTCGGTTGGCCGTTTTTATCAAAAATAAAATTTATTTCAATGAATCCCAGAAAAAAAGTTTTCACGTGGTACCTTTGAAGTCGGGTCGGTCGGGTTACGGCAAACAGACCATTAATATAGGATGGCCTAAAATTCATTATGATGTCACATATCAGAGGGTGGCTGAATATTTGGTCATGGAAACCTCTTCCAATGTTGGCCGCGGAAGTTAAAATACCGGTCCAGAGGAAATCGGTTATTAGATCGTTTTACATCCAGGAATTTACAACTACAATATTCAGACCTCGACCTATACTTTTAGCTTGCTGCTTAATATTTTCAGGTCACATGAAATTACAATTTATTACAAATTCTATCAAACAGAAAACACAGCGCTCATCTTCTGCTACGATTATTCAGCCTATTTTCATGTCAAACGCGCAGCGTTACAGCATCACCTTGAGTAGTGTACTGTACGAGCTTGTGTGTGTTTCGTGTAGCACTCTGCGCTCACAGGTGGAGGCCTCGTGTAAGTGAATGTTCGCTTACACTTCAATGTCAATCAAAACAATCACCGGGTATTAAAATGAAACAATACCTATGGCGGATGTGTGAAATAATGACATCCTCACCAGCAATGAGCATTTAAAATTTGCACGTATACGGCACCTAGTCCAATGAAACGTACGCCATTCTATGGCTTTCCCATAATTATTTTAGTAGCGCCGGAATTTTCCGTATATCCCAAAAACAGCCAATCCCATTCGCTCGTAGAGACGACGCCCCCAATCGAGGTCATTGCAATTTTATACGCGAGAGCTAAAAATTTTCCCGCCAAAAACAGTTTTTCGTAGAATTTTAACTCAGTTGACCATGTACATCGACGGAGGTTCGCCATGTCTTCAATCACATCGATTATACGTCGTTTAAGCCGAGAACCAATGAAACAAATGCTCACATAAAAAAACGTACCGCGATTTTACATGAATTGGCTCAATGCCAACCTCATATCGCTGACAAACGTAAACCAAAAACTACAGCAGCGGCAAATAACCATCGCAATAGTGCAATTTACGACAAACAACGCGTAAATTCAATCACTGTTGTTTAACGCATGGAAAAGATAATAAAAGGTATTTTTTCCTGGCGCGCATTACAAAACGAATCTCTGCCGAGTGCGTAAGAGGGTGCTACCGCCTTATGAGTGCGCAGCAGGCGGGTAGGGCGTCCTAAAGTGAAAACTTACATTAGAATATAGCCGAATCGAATTTTACAATGTCAGTCAAATGATTGATGATACAACATGGTTGTTCTCGGCGTTCTTAACAATGATATTTTCCTCCAACTAACAACTCTGGTAAATTGAATAAAATGATCTATCTTTATTGGTGATATCGTATCATGGTGATAGCCTACCGTTTACCTTTTGATGTTTCGTGTCATCATGAAATGGTTCTAGCTTTAGTAAAGGCGTTCCCGCACGATCAAATACAGGTTTCAGTCACGAGTAGGCTGCCGTTCCACTCCTCTAGAAATACGTATTCTGACGCTGAGAATTAATCCCAAATAATCCCATGGATACTGATAGTTGGAATAACAGTGATATCCAAACACTGTGATATTTATTAACCGGAGGTACATAATTTTATGTTTTTCTATTCAGAAGAGGCTGTTCCCCATTCTTTACTGCCAATGTCAATGCGGACATATTGCTACGCGATTGTTTAACCCGCTCTCATCTACCAGATAATGAACGAGACAAATGCGATCGAATAACTTTTTGGACCATTAAATCAGCAATCTGGTGACGCTATGTTGTGGTGAATAATTGAAACTTTTTTTAGTCATTTTCAGCTGTTTCTAATGTTTTACGTGAACGGAGTGACAATTTGAAGTTACTATGAAAATGAGAAGAGTCGGCGCTATTTCGTACTAATATTTTCGATCCAATTACTAGCATTGGCATGACGTCAGAGACGTCAACCAATGCTAAAAATGTAGATTTTTTGGGATAAGGTAAATTTAGGGAATTGTGAGATTTGGCGATTGGGTAGCAGGTGAACAGGGCTAATTAACCGTGGCCCGGGGCTGCCTCTTGAGTGGGTTGAAATAGACATTGTCATTTAAAATAGTAAGAGGGTTGTTTATGTTATTCTGTATGAATAACAAATGTGTTCTGTATGTTGTTTTCTTATTCTAAAATGTGTAACTTTATAGAATTTGGGAATCTTATATGTAATGTTTAACATAAGGATCAATAAAGAATTGAATTGTCACTTGAAGCACATGCCATCAGAGGAGGCGGAGCCGTACATGACAGCTATGCTATTATAAATTGCTAATCGGGATCGTTCTCATGAAAACGGCATACACGGCCCTAATATCCAACACATTTTCTAAAACATTCAAATATTGAAATTATATGTTTACACATTTCTATATTGACTGCTTGTAGCCGTCGATAAAATTCACGCCGGCCCTACACAGATTGTAGATAGCTTCGTCATTCTACCAGCATCCCCATTCAGGTTCTTACTTTTATATCAGAATTCCGCATTGTGTATACATTTGCCATCTAACCGAAAAATCCGATTTCCTTATCATTTCTATTTATGCCTGCCATGCCACTTCTGATATAATCATACTTGCTTGGACCTGGATTCACTTCAATGTCTTTACATAGTAATAAGATAATGCTTTTAAATATGAAAAATAAATGAGAGGTTAGCTAATGCGGGTATAAACAAAAATAACTTTGAACCTTTTAAAACTAGGGGTCCAGGGACACCATGCCCACTTGGGAAGTGGTTTCAAATGCTCAACAATCTAACAATTTCAATATTCAACGCCCCCTGGTGACCATATACAAAAACCAATGACCTTGAAACTCACCAAAATCATAGAACATGTCAGCCGCTACGATTTTGTAATTGATTGTGATTACAAAATATGCCTCGTTACCAATTTAATAAGGAAATGCTAAGTTATTCTACTATTCAATGCCGCCTGGTGATCATATGCAAAACCCAATGACCTTGAAACTCACCACAATCATAGAACATGTCATGAACTACAACTTTGCAATTGATCATCAGGGGCGTAGCCACCTAAAATTCAATGGTGCGACAATCCGGAGCACACATCCAAATGAGCGCCGAAGGCTCGATGTCTAGAAGGGGGGTTTGGGGGCCTCCCTCAAGAAAATTTTATCATTAAAACGTCTGAGATACGTACTGATGGCTATGAGAGCTGATATTTGAATAATTTTTCTGTAGATAATATAATGCACTAAGGTTATCTTTGGTCTGCTGAACTGCTGAACTGGAAGGGCAACTATATCATAGCACAAATCGGGGGACCTGGGGGCACTCCCCCAGGAAATTTTGACTTTTCAAGGCTCAGAGATGCAATCTTTAAGCAAATTTGGGGCATAAAGTCTATCCCCCTTGAAGTTAAATGTCTTTGTTTAGATTCATTTAGACCATTTTCTGTACTACTTCCAGAATAATTGCCCGGAATAAAACATTCATGTTAGTACAAGAGCCTGTCAAAATCACGAACTAGAAAAATAGAAGGGCAAACCTGAGTACCCCTCGATACAAGTGGTAGGCTTGATTTGCCCTAGACCATTTATTGATTAATAGTAAACTAATGTTAGCTTATTGTACATCAATACATAGTGAGCACGCGCTGAAATTGCCGATTTCATAGTCATATTTCTCAGTAATGGCTGAACTAAAATTCAAACCAATTCCAAACCAATTGAAAATGAATTTTCATCACTACATGATGACGATAGATTCCAAATAACATTTAAACAGAAAAAGAACAAAAAGAACAAAACTAAAAAGAAAGCAAAAATGGATATCAGAATGTAATGGCAAGAAAATCCGCTTACAAAACGAGGGTCCAGGGACACCATGTGAAAGGCTGAATCCAAGAACATGTCTATCGCACTTTTGAGCCCAAACGTCTACTTTTACTTAGTAGCCACTTGAGAACAATAAGCAATTAACGATATCGGCTACTTTTCCAGTAGTATACATTTCAAAACAGTCACTCTGAAATAGCATTCCTTTCAATTCGGTTGGTTTTCTATAGTAGCTGTTTCGAAGAGTCTACTACTGAAAAGTGACCATTTTAAAACATCTGGTTTCGATAGTGCACACTAGCAGTAGAGGTGACTGTAAAACCACCCGTCTGTTAACAGTGACTTTGTGATAGTAACTCCTACCATAGCAGCTACTCTCAAAACACATCGTTTCTCAAAGTCAACTATTGAAAAGTGACCATTTTAAGATGGCATGGTAATTTCCTGTTCAAAATAGCAGCATCTGTTAAAGATTTGCAGTGATACGTGACAGGTTCAAAGGTACTGTTAAACCCTATCTGCTTTGTATACACTCTGTATGCTTTGAATACAGTTCTGTGAATAGAAAATCAAAGTTTTTGAGTTGCTAAGAATCCCCTAAATTATATTACGCTCAACAAAATGGCAATATCCAATAGTAAAACTATTGATTCATATATCATCATCATCATCATGGATAAATCCATTAATACGAAAATATAGTGCCAGTCCTATTTGTCTTTTAGGCTTAATTTGTTTTTAAGGGTATATGAGAGAGGAATATACAAATAAAATCATATGTTCAGAAAATGAATTACGAAAAAAATGTATCTAAAATACTTAGAATTAACCTGGAATTTATTGTTTATTTCGATACAAACGATTTTTAAGTAATCCATGTGATGTTCACTTTGTCACGCTGTTCTCTGCTTGTTCGTTTATGAATATTGAATCGTTTTATCACTTGCTAGAAGTGATACCCTAGTTATACGGCTTGGTTAAAATGAAATTACCGACTTATTATAAAAGATCAAAGGATTAGCGTATAAGAGTTGAGTGTTGAGATGTTTACGTAATTTTGAAATCAGCAATTTCATTTCATAGAGAAAACCTCGTTTGGCATAAGAAGTGCAAGAAATGTAATAGGCTGTAATTTCAGTTTCACATACTTTCCTACTTTGTTGAGTAAATTGTTTATATAGGTTATCAAAAACCCAGCAGCAGCTATCGGTCAGCAGGTCAATTTCACTGGCTAACTAGACAGTGATTGATGAACGAATGAACTAACTGCACTAAACACCAAAAGACCACGAACCAAAAGCAATTACCACCTAATAGTAAAAAACTTAGCACCGCAATATCTCTATGAGACTTTATTTTATTTTTCTGAATCGATGAACCAATGAATTGCTGAATTATAAGATAATCATCAGTTTTCTCCAACTAAACTCTTTTTCTCAAATTATCGTAAACCAACGTTACCAATACTTGAATTTGGAAGCGAATGCAGGCTAGAACCAACAAAGGTACCGGTTTAAGGTGCAGATATACAGGGAATCCCTCTCATAGCGACCAATACGGTTGAATATTCCTTCTGTGCCGAAAAGTAAATAATTTTCGATCTAAACAGCTACAGGACCCGAAGAAGTCGAATGAAATACTCTAAACCGTGTTAAAACTGTAGATAAATGAAGAAATTCCACAATAGAATTTTTCATCTTGAAATTTATTTAAGTTGAACCACAACGTTTCGGCTGTTGACTGACAGCCATCTGACTAAAAGCCCTTATAACTAGGAATGTCTACATTCTACCTGATGATGGCTGTTAGTCAACAGTCGAAACGTTGCGGTTTCACCTTTAACAAATTTTATCATATTGGAATTCTATTACGGGATTTCTTCATTCATGACGCCGGTGACGACCACCAAAGGCCGTTACCGTAATCCAAATGAAATCTTGAATACCATACAAAGTTTCTTTTAATAAATTCGATCAAATATGGGCTCAATTTAGATAATTTCTTTAGAATGTTTCCACTATATCCACATGGATATAGCATATTTTGTTTTAAAAAAAATCAATGATTTCAGGGAGATTCGAACACTCCGAAATGCACATCTTAAGATGCAGAGACATCCAGGCCCCCCGTTGAAAATAAACCAACATTTCAATAATGAGAGGTTATAGCCTGAACTTATGATTGCGCTTTTAATCTAAGAATTTACCAAAAATAAATGCAGACCTATGCTTGAAAATAGCTGCATTTGTTCAAATTGAATTCTTTATTAAATGATATCGCATGAAAAGAAGGAAATTTCGTTTCATTTTTACATTACATAACTATTGACAATTTGTAAACAAATTTAACTCCAATCTCGACTTCTATTGGTTAGAGTTGGGAAACGCTCATCACATTTCATACCCTCAAAGAGTATCTACAATATCTTCAGATCTTAACTGAGTCACTCTAAATAGAACTATACTCCAAACTATAGCATGAGTAGAGTTTACAGTATGTTTATATTGTCACGTATCACTGGAAATCTGAAGCATATGTTGCTACAGTGTATTTATAACAGGGAATCTGGCAAGCAATCTCAAAATGGTCACTTTTCAATAGTTGACTTTTAGAAACGATGTGTTTTGAGAGTAGCTGTTACGGTAAGAGTTACTATCACAAAGTCGCTGTTTACAGGCAGGTGGTTTTACAGTCACCTCGACTGCTAGTGTGCACTATCGAAACCAGATGTTTTAAAATGGTCACTTTTCAATAGTAGACTCCTCGAAACAGCTACTATAGAAAACCAACCGAATTGAAAGGAATACTATTTCGGAGTGACTGTTTTGAAATGTATACTACTGGAAAAGAAGCTGATATCGTTAATTGCTTATTGTTCTCAAGTGGCTACTAAGTAAAAGTAGACGTTTGGGCTCAAAAGTGCGATAGACATGTTCATGGATTCAGCCTTTCATGTCCACTTGGGAAGTGGTTTCAAATGCACAACAATTTTAATATTTCATATTCAATGCCCCTGGTGACCTTGAACCACAAAAAAATGACCTTGAACCACATTGAACATGTCAGCAGCTACGATTTTGTAATTAATTGTGATAACAAAATATGCCTCGTTACCGATTTAACATGGAAATACTAAGTTATTCTACTATTCAATGCCCCCTGGTGACCATATGCAAACCCAAAGACCTTGACACTCACCACCATCATAGCACATGTCATGAACTACAACTTTGCAATCAATCATGGTAACAATTGCCTAGGTACCAATATAATAAGGAAAAACTAAGTTATTGCACTATTCAACCCCCCTGGTGACCATATAGAATCACTGATTTCCTTAAAACTCACCACAATCATAGACGATAAAATGAGCCATAACTTTACAGTTGATTGTGGAAACAAAATATGCATAGGTACAAGTATAATATAGAAATACTAAGTTATTGTATTATTCATCGCCCCCTGGTGGCCATATACAAAAACCAATGACCTTGAAACTCACCAAAATCATAGAACACGCTATGGGCTACAATTTTTCAATTGATTGTAATAACACAATATGGTTAGGTATCAATATAATGTGGAAAACTTTTTCCTACCTACGAATAAGTATTGATGACACCAAGATGGCCGTCAATTGCGTCATAATTGGCTGATCAAAATACCTGTCTCAAGTATAAAACATCCCTTTCCAAAGAATACCCATTACAAATTGCAATGAGAAATGGCAAACCAGTAGGAAGCTACAGGACTCAGAATTCGGGCCAAAATTGACATTTTTGGGCACTTAAAAGGTCATAGGACGGCCATCTTGAGTCCTATCAACCCAATTTTTGTTATGCTGATGGGTCCTTGGTTGATTCAAATATAAACGAAAGATCAAGCTAATTGATCAAAGCGTCTTCAAAATTTCCCTCAAAAACTTCAGATGTGTCTAGGGTAGATACATGTATAAATCAAATATCAAGACATTACATTGAAGCGTCTTCATAACTTCCCAAAATAACTAGATTCAGTCCATGGACGGACGGACGAAAAGTGAACGCTATAGCCCGCTGGGACTAGTCTCAAGTGGGCTAAAAATTGGAACTTAATTGTGGCAGATAAGCCTATAGTATGGCTACACACCAGCGGTGTAATGGCTCACCACACCAGCGATTGTAGTAAACATATATATCTGCGGCGTAAATATACGCCTATACTAAAAAGAACACGGGTTTTGCCATTCTTTGAATAACAGTTGATTAGAATGGATGCCAGTTCACTACTGATTTGACGAGAGCACAAAGCATTTTGCTGGATTCACAAGTCAATGCTATACTTAGATCCTCGAATTGGAGTAGACGCATCCTTTTGTCATTTAGAATTCCAAAAATGTTCCCATGACTGGCAAATACTGATGAAAAGAAGCCCGAATTGTTTGCAGAGGAGCTGTGAGAGATCAGGGGTGAGGTCTTCCTGGGTGACATACCCAGTGCCCTTGAGTTATTTGCGATGTGTGAGTACTAGATCTCGCTTATCACGGCGTCAGGTTTCTCATTTCTAGTTTTGCAGCACAAATGGTCAGCAACTACTATGTCTTGCGTGTTAATGGAATGGGGAGCTGCAACGCCGTTTTCTTCGCTGGTGGCGCTGATGATCAACTCGGTCTTGAAATAACCGGAAGTAACTTTGCTCGATTCAAATTGTCATTGAACCATGACAATAGCCTTATAAATACCACTTCACCAACAAAGAATTATGCCGACAGAATGTTGTGCGCCGTATTGAAGTGCAAGAGGTGGACATGCGTTCCCTAGGTCAGATTTCTTTATATTCAGAGCTTGGATAAAAGCCGTCAGACGTGGCGAAAAAAACTGGTCTCCATTGGCGCATTTGGTAGTTTGCTATCGTCATTTCGATGATGATGATTACATGGGCAACACTTCGTCAGGTAGGGTTCTCAATGTGATCATGATAACTTTTTGAACGACTATTCATACACATATTCTAAATCCAATTCTGTTGACTGTGACTCAAAAACTGCTAAAAATATTTCCAAACATTAGGTAAAAGTGCGTACAATTTGAATAATTACCATGGAAATGTGCCCTCTTTGAAAGTTATTGATCAGTTCTTTTTGATGCTGACGAAAATTAGGCAATACACACCAAACTTTGCTCTATCAACACAATTTGATATATCCGTGAGCAGAGTGACCAACATATGGGTAACTAACTGGGATCAATTTTATGTACCATCTGTGGGGCGAAATGGACTGGTGGCCACAACAGTGTTCACTATTTCTGTCCGAGTGATTTTCGTTTGAAGTTCCCGACAACAAGAGTAATCCTGGATGGAACAGAATTTCCCATAAAAAAGCCAAAAAAATCTTCTACTGCAACAAGCGACTTTTTCGCCTTACAAAAATTGAAATACTGGAAAGGTAGTAGTTGGTTCAACTCCAAGTGGACTTGTATTTTATATATCGCATGCATACGGAGGGTCAACAAGTGATCGCCAGATTATTGAAAGGAGTGACCTGGTAGAAATGTGCGACCCAGGAGATAGTATTATGGTGGACAAGGGCTTTAATATTCAGGATTTGTTTGTATCTTCAAATGTCAATGTTAATATTCCACAATTCTTTAAAAATAAAAACAGACTAGCAAATTCTACAGTAATCAAAGACAGGAAAATTGCAAGTAAGAGGGTTCATATTGAAAGACTCAAGGGACTTGGCAAAACATACAAGATTCTAGTGAATCCACTGAGTAATAATGAAGTTCCACTAGCTACTGCAATAGCCACAGTCTGATTCTATCTTTGTAATTTTAGGGTATGTATTGTCCCCAAAAACGCATGAAAATAGTAAGTTAAAATAAGTCTGTAATGGTTTATAGCTATATATGTATTTCCTTTTTCATGAAGTGCAATTATAAAATTTTATCAAATATAATATATTTCTGTTCAAAGTTAACACAAGGTTTTAAACAAAATAAAGTGCTTGATACATTAAAGAATGAATTTTGTTTAATTTGAGTCAACTAGGGGTCAAGGGACTCGATGCCTCAACAATCAGAAATTTCAATATGATGTGAAAAGAAAAAATCTGGTGACCCCAATTCCATACGAGGCGATGAATCCTAATGACTGTGGTAATTGTCAAGATATTAAGTCAAAACCGGTCAATATTTTCCTTAAAAAAAACCTACAAATGAGGACTGATGACAATTGGGTGACTGCGGACAATTGACTGATTGAAAAATCAGATGTTTGAGACCTCTCACAAATTTCAATGTAAGACTGAAAACCATTAGAAACTTAAGGTGTCTCGTAATTCAATTGGCAGGACATTAAAATACTGTATTTCTGTAATAACCTTATCTCAGGTGACAAGATTTTTCAAAAAGAATATTCAAAATAATTCTAATAAATTTGCATGTTGATGATTGCATCTCTATGAAAATCTGAATGAAACTGCAACAATTTATCTACCATATTCTGTATAAATACAATGTCCTTTTCTACACTTATCACTTGAATGTCTTTCATTGTAAATACAACTAAATTACATTTTGATTGCTCACTGCAATACAGCTGTCCCTGAATTTGGTAGTAATAATCATGGTTTTCCTTTAATTGCAAATTTCTGTTGGAGTCGTAATATAAATAAATCACTGTAGCTGGCATTACGAATTTATCCCTAGACGCATATGAGCATTTCACTTCTAAGATTAGATCAGCAGCGACCACTCGATCTGGTGAGGCAGCCAGAATAGATGATGCTGAGCAAACGAATAATCCGCATTCTTGTGTTTTACATCCTGTTAAGGCCTCATACTTTTCCACTGCAAATGATTCATATTTTTGTCCATGTAGTAGGATAGGTTTACATTTTAACCGAGTGGAACTAAGTTTAATTTGAATTTGTCTAGTCTCACTGTGCACTTTACAATTGTTCCAAAATTTGATGCTGTTATTCGAAGGCAACGTTCTTTTTTCCATTCTTTATTCAAAACTTGCCCACGAGTTCTCTTAATCTCCTTAGCCTAATCACTTGAAATTGTAGTAAGCTAAAAATAAACAAAAAATTTCCTGGAGTTTGATTTTTTTTTAAATTTACCCCATTAACCATAAATTTTCAAGCTACCCCAGAAGTTATCATCAATTCATTTTCATTCTAAAAGACATAGGCATACATATGCATGTTGTAATATAGGGCTAAAATGCTCTGCTTAATTTTACCTTTTCATCAATAAAAAATTTTTTGATAATCTCCATATAGTCGTGATCCATGACTACTGCATGGGGGTTTGCAGGATGGAAAAGCTGCATAATTGGCATTGAGCCTCCATTGGTTACCTGTAACCTACAAACATAATTTGGTAAATAGTTTATATCCGTACATGTATCATGATAATAGACAGACCTTTGTGATTGGTTGCAAAAATACCAACCTGATAACTAATTGCCATATTTCTGATATTAGATGTCACATGTTCCGGATCTCTGTCTTGTTGTTTTCTTGGATCAAAGTTAATTTTTGATGACTTGGCCGAGCTTTCTCTGTTTAATTTCAGAGGGGTTTCCTGGTGTGGCTTGACACGATGGAAAGTCTGTAAAACCTGGAAAAATAGTATGGTTCTCATAGAAAAAATGACATATTTTTAAATATAAATTCCTGCTCAGAAAGATTTCATATATTACTCACTTGCGTATATGTGACTTCCGTGATGAGATTATCTCCAAGTAAAAACTTACACACTGCGTACGACACCGTTGCTACATGCTGCATTCGCACTGGGCGTCAGTGACTACCCCTTCACCGTCTAAATGGTAAACCTTGTAAGATGTGGACTTCTTGTATTCTGCCCACACAATCAATGTAAGGTAGACAGATTTCCCAACCCCACTTGCCATACATAGAAATCTAAGAAACCTAAAAATAACAAATGAAAGCCCATTTTCTAGACCATGATTGGTTGGCAAAACCTGTTTAAATATTTTCACGAGTAATTTTGAGCTGCAGATTTAAATTCACACTATTTACCTCTGAGTGTAGAAATCTTTACACTTCTCATAGAGTGGCATATCAAACAGTGTAAGATATTCCTCGAGACGCTTTATTGTAAAATTTGGTATCGATGTAATCATTCCTTTATGTACGTCTTTAAAAAGTATTGGATATGGAATATCCATTTTATATTCCATTTCCAGATTAACAGGTACACTTGTCCTTCTGTAGAATTCTAATCTGTAAATAACAAAGATAGCCTTATTGTCACATAAACCAAACAGGAATCTTTCAGTTGAAGTGGGTGTAGGCTGGCCTTAGAGACCAGAGTAGACTAGAGTTAGGCCTAATAGTAATAACATTGTGACCGTCCATGGATTTTTTTAGCTACTCGAACTAAAGCCATCCAAAAACATATATTTATTGAATATCATTCTATCCACTGTAATCATGCACTTATTCTTTTTCTATCTAGTAAAAAATCGTTCTCTGTGCTTGTGCCGAAACCGGGAGTAAAATGCACGAAAATAGACAGACAATTCAATTCAATTCGGACATAAAAATAAAATATACATAAAAATTACCTCTCACAAAGCACCTTTTTTCTACCAGACACCCTTGCCCCGAACGTTTTCAGCTCGAATTTCAATTCTGGTAATGTCATTTCATTTATATCTTGTTTGGAATTCATTGACTCGTGGCAGCAGCATTTATTCACGATTACCTCGTGGAAGTAAGCCGTTAAAAAACTTGAAAATAACGAAGCAATACTGCAGCGCCATGTTGCGGTGAGACTGAGTTGCTTATCAGTGCCGCTTATCGCCGTCGGATTTTAGCTCCCCATTAGACGGTAGATTTAACTTAGCGATCACATCAACTGCAATCTCCTTGCAGTTTTCGTCCTTGGATGTCTGGGGCAGTTATTTACCATAAATCCATAAGTTACATTTACGCGAATACTGGTTATTCTCAATCGTTGCGTGTTTAAGGGAAGTTATGCTCTCTTTGAGGTTCTTATTTTCTTACGACTTTCACAATTTTTCAATCTATCTTCTTAAGGTGTAATTATAGTTTTTGATCGCTTAGATTTTTCAAGGCACCAGCTTAAATAAAGGGGAGTGATCCATGTCAGTGTCACTCACAGAAGATGCTGGACGTGGTCACTTTTTGTCACTATTGTCATTGCTATTTTCATTTTCATTACAACTATCGACTGTGTCTCCAGGAATATCGTGTCGCTGGTTCTGGACAAGGTTGCATGGAAAACATGTTTACTGCATCTCGATGACGTTATAGTTTTCAGTCCTGACCTGAAGAGTCACCTGGGACTTCTGAAGTAGTGTTTGCCTTTTTTCCCACCGAAAACTTGAAGTTGAAGCCACGTAAGTGCCATTCATTTCAACAACAAGTTGCATTCCTGGGCCATGTCGTGAGTGAAAATGGACTCCAGACGGATGTGCAGAAATGTGAACGTGTCAGGGATTGGCCGAAACCTTGTAATTTAACTGAGCCCCACAGATTCATCGGGCTAGTTTCATACTACTCAATGTTCATCAGAGATTACTCTAATATAGTGGCACTGCTGTACCAACTAACGAAGAAAGGTGTCATTTAAAAATGGACCACTGAGCATCAGATGGCCATTGAGAGTTTGAAACAAAGTCCGCTGAATCAGCCCATCCTCAGTTTTCCGGACTTCAGCCAGATGGCAAGTTCAGTCTTGAATAAACCCAATTTTAAATAAGCTTCTGGCCCAAGTGATATCCTAATTGTGTACCAAGGTTGAAATGATTCGGTCAACAATTGTGACCTCCAGGCTGTTAACATCGTTTTTCATGTTGGCCAACTGGTGGCCATAATTTGAATCGAATCAACCCAATTTTAAATAGGGTTCTGGGCCAAGTGATATCCTACTTTTGTACCAAGTTTGAAATGAATCGGTCAACAATTGCGGCCTGTGGACTGTTAACGTCGTTTTTCATGTTGGCCCCCTAGTGGCCATTACTTAAATCGAATCCACCCATTTCTAAATAGGGTTCTGGCCCAAGTGATGCCCTACTTGTGTACAAAGTTTGAAATGAATTGGTCACCAATTGCAGCGTCTAGGCTGTTAACAACGTGTTTAATGTTGGCCTTAATTTGAATCAAATCAACCCAATTTTAAATAGGGTTCTGGCCCAAGTGAAACCTACTTGTGTACTTAGTTTGAAATGAATCGGTCACCAATTGCGGCCTCTAGGCTGTAAACATCATTTGCGCGGGTAAATCTATATGCCCCCTCTCAATTAAAGTTGAACCGGGGGCATAAAAATGTGTCTCAAATTTTAAAAGTTTATTCATATAGCCCTGGCACCAGTTCCTCAGTTGTGAGTTAGAGTTAACGTTAGTTCATTTTCAATGATTTATCAGTGGAACTGGGCCATGGGGTTAACTAGATGACTAAAAACATAGCCAGTGGATATTTAGTGCATACTTTTATTTACCTTTCCCCTGCGCTCCTTAGCTGGATCCGACTGACAATCTGTGTCAATGTGTTGACTGACTTTATCATCTGCCAATTCACCTGGTTTCAAAGGTATTGGCTTATTGCAGAGGGGACATGTGGGTACTTGATTATCCTGCAAACGAATATTTTGTACTGCAGTTTCGGAAGTTTTTACTGTCACTTTATTGTCGTGGTTGATGAATTTTCTATTCACTTTAGTGATAATCTATTACTAACCCATAAGCCCTCCAGCCACATGTATCTGACCTCCCAATTACTCCTCATGCCAACCAAATCCACCCTGACACTTTTTTTGTGTGCTGTACAATGAGCTCATAAGCTTACGAGGTGAGGCGCTTATGATAAACTAGACTCCCTAAAGTCATCTAAAAACTGTAGGCCTACAGAAATCAACGAAATGCTCAAGTATTTGGAGTAAGAACATGACAGCTCTAAGCACTCACTTCAAATTGAAGTTTGGTTGAATTTTGGGGGCCAAAAGGTCATGATTGAGGAGGCCCACCTCATCAAATCTTATATCATATGAACGCCTCATGCATGAAGATAAACAGAAAATGAGCTATTCGGTATTGTGATAACCTCAGATTTTCCTTTGAATTTTCTGAGGAGTAATTGACACTACATAGTGAAATTCCTGAGTGCTAATGGGTTAAACAATGTTATCTATAACAAATCTACAATATATGTATCTATAATACATAAATACATACCTTTTTATACGATTCTGAGCATTGGTGCTCGTCATATCTTATGTGGTCTTTGCTGAAAATGTACCAAAGCAGTTTCATTAAACTAAGATTTAATTTCCTATTTTCGAATGAAAGGGTACAGAAAGAGCACTATCAAATTTTTCCATATCAATTCCAACACAAAGCTTTGATTCTGAGGTGCGACTCTTAAGTGTACTTAAACTCATTCATGTACATTAACTAAGTGTACATAATGGTCAGTTGCACAGTCAAAGGGCCATTCCTCTGGAAACCATGTCATTTAAATTGACTCTATTTGTATAGTTATAGGCTCAGTTTACGGAAATGAAAAGGAACTTCTAAAGTGTTGGAAATCTCATGTTGGTAACGCCGCATTGTTTGCAAGTTATGAACAATTGGACTAGAGCCAACCTGGAGACCGTAAATCGTATCGTAAATCGTCTGCAGTCCATCCAAAAAGTCACATAGAAAAAACTCAGAAGATATTAGGCATGTTCTCTCCCAATTTCAAAGACTTTTGTGATAGTAAAAATTCATTCTATTTTTCCCTGCATCAGTTTTGGGATTTTTTAGGTGTTTTTTCATAAGAATCGGGCCCGGGGGTAAGACATGGACCCCAGAAAAATTTGGACCCCGAGCCTGGTATAAGAAAACTTAGTTTTTTTAGAAAGTACGTAGTGTTTTGTAGTCCTGGTAAAAATTTCACAGTACAGTATTAATATTATTGAATAACATCATAATAACATCATCAAACATCATAACATCATCATAACATCATAATATCATCTTGATTCTGACAGGGCCAGTTTTTGGGCCGAAGATGTATCTAGGGTATTTACATGTGTAACCCAAATATCAAGACATTACATTGAAGCGTCTTCAAAACTTCCCAAAATAACTGGATTCCGTCTACAGATTGACGGACGGACGGACGGACGACGGACAAAAAGTAAACGCAATAGCCCGCTGGGACTAAAGTCCCAAGTGGGCTAAAAAGGCTACTTGTAAATTCGACAGCGACTGTTGTACAATTCTGCTCATGTTGTTTACGTTAGTAGATCAAGATGACATCACACTACATCGCTAAAATTCCCCCAAAACGGCATAAAACTACCAATTTACCCAATTTAGGCTTCATCAATAGCCTTCAAAAGCAGTTGCCACTTAGCTGCCATTATAACAGCCAACTTAATGCAGACCTAAGCCCGTGAATCATTTCACACTCCGAGGAGATAGCGGTTCACCTGAATTCAGCACTCCATTTCATACTAACAGGTTCAGTTGTGCTGAATCTAAAAATTGACAGGGGTTTGTGTGAATTTTTTTACAATATAGAGTGATAATGAAAATGCAGGAGACCCAGAGAAGTCAAAATGATACTTACACGAATCTGGGCCCCCTAACTTGAAAAAGACACATGCGCGCACACACGCACCATATGCCGTATAAAAGATTTCTTGGCGTCTGAGAAAAAAAACATCCATACCTGCAGGGCTCAGATTTTGAGGAGCGCAACCTTGTAGAAGTGCCATTCACAGAGCACTTAGATAACAGCGTCTTAAGAACAGCTGGCAGAAAATTGTAGAAACGAGAGAAATCCCACAATAAATTCAGCCAAAACGAGAAATTTGAATAGACGTGTATATATATTTTCGCAATGTTTCGCCTAAAGACTATTAGCCATCATCAGGTGTACATCATTCAGTATGCCTGATGATGGTTTAGTAGTCTTTAGCCGAAACATTGCACAAATATATTTACTCTTCTATTCAAATTTCTCGTTTTGGCTGAATTTATCGTGGGATTTCAATCATTATCATCATACACGGATATTGTGTATCTTCTCGTCTCAAAATTGTAGAAAATTTATTGATTTCTCAATAACTTGGTGTAAAATACATACATGCCAACATTAGGATTACCACTTTCAGTAGAAAGATAACCACACTCAAACATGGTGAATGGATAATAAGATAAAAACCCACTATCTACAGATTACAAGAATTTAAAAAAAAGAATTTATTTAATCAATCTAAAATATATAGAATACATGAATAGATCGAAACGTCGTGTATTCTATATATTTTAGATTGAATAAATAAATTCTTGTTTTTAAATTCTTTTAATCTGTAGATAGTGGTTTTTATCTTATTACCACTTTCAGTATTTTTGGTTAAAAATTCCATTTTTTTCCCCAGTAATTTGTATCCATTTTCAGTAACATTTTCTTTAGCAACATTCTCAGTATTTTAATATCTCAATCAGTATTTTCTTATTTTACCTTAAGAATCATCAGTACTCAGTTCATTAGATCAGTAGCATTTCGTAAAAGAATGGTCTGGACAGCTAGCAATAAAGCAAATTGGCTTCCTTTCTTGAAAAGGAAAAAACATGCAGAAATAGATGGCTGTCATTGTCTTTTTGACTCACCCAGTTTTTTAGTGGTAAGACGAGAAGATACACAATATCCTCGAATGATGATAACGAGAGAAATCCCACAATAACGAAGCAAAGATTGAAAAATTCTACATCAGAATGATTATATTTGAGGAGCGACGTTTTGGCTAACAACTGCTAGCCTTCATCCTGCGTACTGATGATGGCTAACAGTTGTTAGCCGAAACGTCGCTCCAAAAATATAATCATTCTGATGTAGAATTTTTCAATCTTTGCTTCGTTATTGAGGGATTTCTCTGGTTCTTTAGTGGTACTGGCATGTCTGAATAGTTACCCTTGCCCTTTCTTGACATATCAAACTTAACTTCACAAAATTTTTTATTTTCACAATCTTAAAAAGCGCCATCAAAGCTGCATCAGACTAATGGATCGGATATGTTCAAACAGGGAAAACAAACAGGACTTCACTAACAGTAAATTTTGAATTGAATTGAATGCAATTTTTCTCAAACCTCGGCCGATATTAGTTATGTGCAAACGAGATATCATCAAAACTTAACTATCATAAAGCTAAACTATCGTATTCGTGAATACAAAATTGTAGTTTTAAAATTTCTTGAGGTGAAAAAATCGTATTTTGCTGATTTAAACGTACTTCAACATTACTGACCATACTACCGTACTGACAATCTTTTTGAGTGAAAAAAAAAACGAAACGTAACGAATACGGACCAATCGTACGGGTTGGCATGTATGAAAATAGTTTTACTTCTTTAATGTCGGTTTGTCTAACGGCGAAACCCAGCGAAACCAAATTTTTTTAAACCTAAAGGTACCAGACCTGCCAACATTGAATTTTTCAAGATAGTAACATTTTTCAAATTTGCCAGTATTTTTTAGATTTTGCCAGTGACCCACTAGACTTGATGTGACCTTTGCCAGTAACATTTTCAATATGGCCAGTAACGAATTTTCGGATTAAAATCAGAATATAGAATATTAAAACTACTAAAGAAATTAATTTTAACGAAGAAGACGGAGAACCCTCCGAATTTTCCAGATTTGACAAAACGTCGTGAACTTCGTCCGCCATTGGCAACATTCATGACAATTTGAGCGATGAAAATTACTCGTTGTAAATGAAAATTCGCTAGACTGGTTCCCAGTATTACTTGTTGTAACCGAAAATTCGCTAGACTGGTTCCCGGCTGTATGGAAACTTCGTGACAATTACTCAAATAAAAACCAAATTTCCCCGTAATAAATGTTAATAAACCATTAAAATACCGATTATGTACTGCAAAATTACCTTTATTGACATAATATAAGGAGATTTTTATTGAGGCCGTATTTATTTGCTCATTCGCGTAACATCGGAACGATATCGGAAAAAAGCGTATTCCATTGCCTGTGCCAGTAACGCCGTATTACCGCGGGTAGCACCGGAACGGAATAAGGCAAAAACGTAACGGTTGGCAGGTGTGAGGTACTGACAGTCAAATTTCTGGCAAAATACCGAAATTCCGTTCTATGCATTAGACCAATGAAGGGTCTGCCACCAGGGCTTGTTTTGGAGTGAGCTTCAACAGGAGGCAATCAAAACCTAGCAAGCAAGGATCCTTCGATGCTTCGCACGAGGGTACATGGTTTCTGGGTGAGACAAATTGCCATAAAAAACAAACAAAACTGTTTTCAGATGTGCAATTTTGACATGACATTTTAAAGCTGCAAGTTGCAATGTCAAACTAAAATCACTGCCATTACCAATCATACACGGAGAAAGTGTGAAACATCCATATTTGTAAACCGAATTTGCTCTTAATGGTATCACAAAGAGTTGACTTCTCTTAGAGAACAGCATCTGACATCCCGCAATAATTAGAAAAAGTACAAATTGGGGATGATGTTCAAGCATATAACAACTCACTAAGGTTGAATTAGAAACGTGCATAAACGAATGTTTATATAGCCACAGCCAAAAGTTCAGGGTCAATAGATAAGCTACACACTCTTGATGACATTGTCGGTTAATCCACCAATCGAAACTAAGCCAAATTTTTCTCAGAGATTGAAAACAGTAGCCCTTGATTGTATCAGTACTGTAGCTCAGTGGATAAAATGTTTGAAAATTTATGTTAAGCGTATTTACCGTATTCAACCTTAAATATTAACACTCTAATCGTTTCTAATTTCATGGTTGTATAAACTTATAGGCCTACTCAGATATATAAATTAGGAGACATAAAGTTTCAATAAGGAAATACTTGTATTGGTTTCTGTTTGTGGTAGCCTGTCGCAGTTCCAAATAGAAAGCCTGTTCTGCTTAACTGAAAAATCCTCCCAAAAAAGCAGATTGATACCTGCAGAACTAATACTGGTACGTACCAAAATATTTTTGAGCAAGCGTCACACGTAAAAGGAAGAAAATCTGTAAAGAGAAGACAATAAAGGTTGGAGGTTAAACAAAAATAAACAAAATGCGGAGACCTTCATGACAAAGAAAATTTATTCTGTGTTTAAAGGTCTACAACAATCTTTACGCCGAGTGATGGCATGTTTCACTGCGCAATGATTCTTCGTGCATTTCATCAAAGTCAGGCTTGAATTACTAAGTGTGGACTTTTAGGGAAGGATTCAAATTAGGCAACTAGAAATGTGCTGCTATGAAGCATGCTCATGAAACAGCTTGAAGAGTAGGTCCCTTTATAATCACTCAATTCTAGGGATTCAAATAACTCAGCTGCAGAACTGACAGCAGCTCCAAAAAGAAAGATCTGGCTAGAGTCATAATTCAGTTCAAGGAGTGTGCTGTGGGCCCAAAAAGAATGCGACATATTTAGGCCTATGTCATTTGTTTAATAGCCAGAATCGAGACTAGGGGTCCAGGGACACAATGTCCATTTGAAAAGTGGTTTCAAATGCTCATCAATGGAACAATTTCAATATTCAACACCCCTGTCGACAGGAATTACCAAGGACAGCACACACAACTCGGATTTCAGTATTATAAGAGTGCATTTATCTGCTTACCAAAATTATATTTATACCACGAACAACAATACTCACAGACATGCACACTCATCATCACTACAGCCATGATAATACTGATATAATACAAGTACAAATATAGCAATAACGGGTTTTCTAGAGTACAACTGCATTCGCACTATCTTAGAACATTGACTGGGCATTGTTTTGTCGCTCGATCGTATGGAAAGTCACCACATTAAATCAGTCGAATAACACAGGCTTCATTTGGGATACTGCAAAAATTATAGAAACAGGGAGTACTTGTTACGTAATCCAAAACATATTTGGAAATCCAATTGTGATGTTAAATTACTTCCAAATTCTCAATTTTTGACTCAAATTGTATCCTAGATAATTGAGTTAGAGGCTTTTTGGCACTGTAAATACATAAATTCATGTTTGATACTATATCAAATAATCATATGTTTACTGTTTATTAACATTTTTCATATTTGTATATCATCTAATGTTTAAAATCATTATGGAGCAATAAAGGTATTTTGAATTTGAATTGTCTTAGATCATCTTCACTTGCCTGGTTTTGATTGCTTCTTGCCAAAGCTCATGCTTAAACAAAGCCTGGCCACATACCCTTCATAAGTCTATACAGGATATCATCAAATTCAAGTTCTGGAATTTCTCGTTCGATGGCGCAAGTGAGAACCGGAAATTGGAATCTAGATCCACCATGTTCTAGTTCATTTGCGATAAAAATCTTGGACTACTATCGTATCCATAATGAAAATAAGTACCAGGACTCAAACCGCAAAAATCAAAATTGGGCCGTCATGTGCTGGCAACCAGTCTTTACATCATCAGCTGTCACCAAATGTTTTTTAATAACTATAGGACATTTATAATGATTTCTGGCCTTTGCAATGGGGTTTTATCGTATCCAACGTAACGATAGGATATCATATTTTGAAGGATTAATCATGTCGAAACATAGAAAGTAAATAAAACGCTCATTAAAAACATGAAGCAAGAGATCTTTATTGCAAATGAACTAAAACATCGCAGATTTAGGTTCCAATTTCCGGTTCTGAGTAGCGCAATCAAACGAGTAATTCCAGAACTTGAAATTTGTCGATATCCCGTATCATTACTTCCCAAGATTTCTTTTGTGGTCAGTTTGCCACTCAGAATCCACACGTCTAGGTATTAAGCAAATCAGATGCGTTGTTTTACACTGGGAGGTTCGCTCTATCAATGCCAAGCATCTATGTCACTAGTGGCTACTAAGTGGCAACCTGTCCACCCAAAAAATCTTAGACCAGAGTAACACACCAATTAGCTATGCAGTCAGGGTTTGTGTTGGTCTGAGCTTCGGCAGGAGGCAATAAAACCCCTGCAAGTGAGGATGCTTAAAGTAAAGGTACTCAAGTTAGTGAAAAGATGTAACAATGATAGCATAATTAGGGTTTTCTGACTTTCGTCTAAAACCCTCTTGTAATTCTGTTGATTGTAATTATTATTATTTACATATTTTCCACCTACTAAACGGAATGTAGAATTCTGATAGAAATATATTAGACTTTCTCTATTTTAAACTTAAAATTACTTTCAGACTGCTAACACCGGCGGAAATATATTACGCCGGTGATCAGCTATTGGTATGTCCCTTCAGGTGTTCCGTACTCCTGCATACGGTATACCTGAATGCGCCGCTGAAACGATAATACGTCCAAGAAATGCTCCGATATCGGGTCCAAGTCCAAGAGCCGGCGTTTGCGTGTCCGACAGGTTTAAAGGCATTTGTTCGTTGTTACCTCTTATATATTATTGATTTCCTGTTATTCCGGTTATTTCATTTAAATATAATGCTGATCTGTGCATGTAAACAAAAGCGCCAATAAATACACTTTGAATTGATCGAGTTTAAATCAAGGTCATTGAGTCTCAGGTGGCTACTAGAATTACGTTCGACTACATTCAGAGAGACTTTTACTTCAACTTTTAAGCACAGCAGAGCGGGGAAACAAGGTATCAATTTCTTTTAGCCTAGCGTAAGTACTACATTTCAACAAACTAGTCAGAAAACCCGTTATCGCTGCTTTGCAGCTAACCTATATTTAGCAAATACATCATTGAGCGCAGAGGTTAGATTCTAAAAATTGTAGGTGCTCTAGGCTACTAATTGAGCACCTAGATTTGGTTAGGTGCTCAACTGGAATGTGACGAAATGAGCGCCGTTGGCGCGGGGGTCCTAAGGCTCTCCCCCAGAAAAATTTTGAACTCTAGGGGCTTGGAAGCGATTACGCGCCTCAAAATCTAACCCCTGGAGCGCTCAGCGCTGCATAGCTTAAAAAACAGGTGTTGAAAGACGAAACAACACTGACAAAATACTGAACACAAAATAACTGTTGATAAGATGAATAGCTGTTAGCATTCCACTGCTAATTGTAGGCCCACTATTGACTATCGAGTCAATTTTGTTATCATGGCTCAGAATTCCATTCAAGACCGTACTAAATAGAGTGACCGTAACACCGTACACAACAGCCCACAGACGTATGAAGATACAGAGAAACCGTATGGGGTTGGCAGGTCTGTGTCTGACACCTAGTTCTCACGACACTTCATACTCATGATTCTGTATAGGCCTATAAAGACTAGGCCATCCCAAAATAATTGTCTGTTTGCCTTAACACTGACTCAAGTTTTCAGGATGAGTCGGTAGGTAGGTAGAAATATTCTTTTTGCAAAACTTCAGGCCAAAAAAAGATTTATCACCTTTTCTGTATGGCAACAATATCAAAAATAAAATTTATTTCAATGAAAGCTTTCACTCTGTACCTCTGAAGTCGGGTCGGTCGGCTAACGGCAAACAGACCATTATTTTGGGATGGCCCTATGTAAAAGATAATCATTCTCATTCCGGGATGCAATATAGGCCTAAGGTTAAACTGCCTTGTTGTTCCTGATGGATGGAATCCTGTACCGCTGGTGTATATGCTTGTTCCTCAGCCAGCCTGCCTATATTACATATTAGAGATGGTGGAGAACCCGGGCATCGATCCCGGTACCTCTCGCAGAACTGAGTAGGCCTATGCGATAAATTCACTATACAACATTGCCAAATTGGCAAATAGCATTGGCAAATTATTTACTTCCCATTATTTTTTGCTTACCAAGTTGTTTACAAGATTGTTTGTGACAGTTCTGTCCTAATTCGGGAAGCTCCATAGGACGCGTTGCTGTCAGATCACCTAGGCCCTAACTCATTTACACCTTCTCTGCAACGCAATTTGGTTGATGTTTGCCTGTAAATGGAATGAAGAGATTCCGAGCTCAGACCACTAGGCCTATTCCAAAATCATCTATATCCTATATAAACTAGGGTTCCAGGGACACCATGCCCACTTGGTAAGTGGTTTCAGATGCTCAACAATCTAACAATTTCAATATTCAATGCCCCATCCAATGACCTTGAAGAAATCTAATGACCTTGAAATTCACCACAATCATAGCACATGTCAGCAGCTACAACTTTGCAATTGATCATGGTAACAAAATATGCCTAGGTACCAATATAATAAGGAAATACTAAGTAATTCTACTCTTCAACGCCCCCCTAGTGACCATATAGAATAATTTACGTCCTTGAAACTTACCACAATCATAGACCATGTCATAAGCTACAACTTTCCAATTGATTGTGGCAGGCCTATCCAAAATATGCATAGATACGAATATAGACCTAATATAGAAATACTTCGTTATTGTATTGTTCAACGCCCCCTGGTGGCCATATACAAAAACCGATGGGCTTGAAACTCATCACAATCATAGAACTTGTCATGTGCTACAACTTTGCAATTGACTGTGATAACAAAATATGCTTAAGTATCAATATAACGTGGGAAAACCTTTTTCCACCTACGAATGAGTACTGATGACACCAAGATGGCCGCCAATTGCGTCATAATTGCCTGATCAAAAATACTTGTCTCGGGTAGGCCCCTATAAAAGATCTATTTTCAAAGAATACCCATCACAAATTGCAATGAGAAATGCCAAACCAGTAGGAAACTACAGGAATCAGAATTCGGGCCAAAATTCACATTTTGAGCACTAAAAAGGTCATAGGACAACGATCTTGCGTCCGATCGACCGAATTTTTCTTAAGGTGATGGGCCCTTGGGGGATTCAAATATATACGAAAGGTCAAGGTAATTGATTTCAGGGCCTTCAAAATTTCCCTCATAAAGTTCAAAAATGTGTAAAAAGTGCCGATTTTGGCGAACAACAATGGCTGCCAGTCGGCCATCTTGAATCTGACAGGGCCAGTTTTTGGGCAGAAGATGTGTCTAGGGTAGATACATGTATAAACAAAATATCAAGACATAAATAACCTTGAAGCATCTTTCCAAAATAACTGGATTCTGTCTATGGACAGACGGACGAACGAAAAGTGAACGCAAAAGTCCGCTGGGACTGAGTCCCAAGTGGACTAAAAATGGGGAAGAATCTCCCGTTTTTCTGACTCCCCCTCTGCCCTTGTACCACCTTTGTACCAAATTCACCGACCTCCTCATAGGTACATACCATGGTACCCATGACCATCCCCCCCCCAATTATATTGAAAGAACACGTACAAATCAAAACAAAATATAAAAAATATAAATACCTGATTTCAACAAATGCGTGTAAGATTGATGCTGGTACCTGGTAGGCCTATGGGGAATTCCCAGTTGAAGTCTACTGCAAGTCACTTGAACAAGACACTAAAAGCCGATAAAACGCCAGTATCGGCTATTTTCATTTGAGTGCATAAAGTATGTACCAAGATTGATTAATACCCCCTCCCTCCAAAGTACCTTTTTTGCTGACCCCCTCCCCATGTACCACTTTGTTCCAAAATTCAGTAACCCCCTTCCCCAATTAGAGGTACGTAATTTTTGGACGCTCCCTCAGACGTTTCACAAATTGACAGTGTCACACAGTCAGATGGAATAATAGGATATATAACTGTTATATATAACTGTTATCACAAGTAGGCCTAAGTGCCATAGAAAATAAAAGTTTTAATTTTCGATTGAAAAACGATATTTGTTTGAAAAACGATGTTTGTCAGTATTTTGTGGGGTCGCCGTGTGTGGAGCTAGCGGCCATCATCTTTTGAACAGCCTCAGAGGTACCCGTGCGGTTGGTCTGACGGACCAATAATTAACAAGGTGGTTTTTCTGATTCCTTCAAATTTGCATAGAAAAGTTTTGGAAGGGGGTTAGTTTAGGATTCATTTTTCTCGTAATTTTATTAAACAAGTCAATGGTATACAAAATAGATACATGCTAAGGTCCAGAGGACATTACAAGCAATTACAGAGGTCATTACTGACAGGCCTCGAAATTAACGGTGGCAGTGGCGGCATTTGCCACTGGCTACACAACCACTGCTGCCGGTTGGTCTCCTTACCGGCGGCAATGAAATGCTGTCGGTGAATTTATTTCTATTATTGCCGTAGGTGATATAAATAACCCACGGCACACCTGGTTCACAATATAGGTCAGCCGTCAATCACCCGCAGTTCTTGACGCTGCATTATAACATATAAATTAGCGCTGCCACTTGACCTATTTATCTAACTTCAGTCAGAGCTCCACCCAAATTTACTGATAAACAATGCCCAGCATACATCTATAAGAAATACGGGCAGCGTCAGCAGTGAGCCGCGCATGTGTCTGTCTATATAGGTTTCAATAATCGCATGCATAGAATAGTCACGGCAATGAATAAACACATTTGCTTGGCGACTATTGAGCTTAGTGTTTTTCTTATGTTTTTTAAGGCTAAAAACTGCCATCGGCTTAAATTCAGTATTGCATTATCCCCTTCAAATTTAGTTTGGATTGGTTTACCTTTTATTAATTTTATGATTTTTTACTAGGCCTACCCCTAATTTGTATCACATCTAACTAAAATAAGTATCTATGTTGTTCTGGATTCTCTCACTCTTTCTATTTAATCAATAACTGACATTGTAAGTACCCCTAGCATGACTTTAATTAGTTTTTAGTTTGTAACTCTTTTATTCCTTTTATTCTACCCCTAAGCATTTTTTGCCGTTGGTTTTTCAACTTACGGAGGCAAATTGGGATTCTAAAATGCTGATGGTCTTTGGTAAAATGCTCTGGGTTGCTTTAGCAACCCGGAGCATTTTGAAATGCTCTTGCTCCAGGTCCGATTTTCCCAAATTCGAGGCCTTACAATTTTTGCTGCCATAGCAATTGCAGTACAGGATATATTGGGGGTCTCCGGCACATTTAATCGCGATTTTGAGTGGTGAAACGTTATCAAATGGCCTCCAAGTAGACATATTTAAATATAGGATGTTTTGAACAGTTTAAAAGAGATTTCATCGAAATCCTTTGGATATTTGAGGAGTTACAGCAGTTTTAAATCGAAGTGTCTGTATAGGAGTTTCCACCCTTTTTCTTTTTATATAATAGCCTATAGTACCAGGGATAATGGGTGATCTAAGCTACAGTTCACCCACAAACTTATGATACGAGCTCCTGTGTCCCAAGCCAATCGGCGAGTGCCTTAGTCTGAATACCAGTCGTTGTTACGGTTCCGTACAACGTCTGACGCTAAAGTATCATATAGAGGTTAACTCCTGTTAATTGCAATGCAACAACTGATTTTAGTGTCAAATCAAACCTTTGTACTAAAATAAAAAAATTAGTTAGCTTGTTGACTTTGAAAACATATCTTATAATAAATTTTTTGATGATTTAAATCGCGAACCGGGGAATTTATTGATTTGATTTGAATTGATTGCCACTATCGGGATTTCCAATACCGACTAAATTAATAAAATGTGAAAATTCAATAGGCCTATGTCTCTCTAAAATTACTCTAAATGTTGTTTTTTGTTGATAAAACCACAGGGACTTGTCACGATTGATAATGGATGAGACCAATGATGGGGGTACCAGTATCCTTGCAACTGTATAATAAAATAACAAGGGTGGCAACAAATTTTCAATCTGACAATGACTTCTCCACTTCAATCGACTGTAATCAAAAATTGGAAAATTCGCGTTTGCAAAGCTGGAAGATCGTATGGATTAACGAAACAACCGCAATATTTAGAAAATATAGAATGTTTTGCGCATTTGAAGCCCTAGACCATCAAAATCGGTAAAGGATTTCGTGTCGAAATCAACGTTTTAAATTTCGAAATCGGCAAAAACCGGCGTCATAGCATTTTCGGTCCAGGCGAATTCGGCCCTAATTTCGCGATCAAAGACATATAATTCAGGAACTATTCATCGGAAGTTAACGGGATTAGTTTCGTTAGAAGCAGGAAGCTATTAGCTTTCATATCATGCCTGGATTATTAAAATCGGACGAGAAATAACAAATTAGTAAGCGACTGAAGTTGAGTAGTTTGTGAGCGTCGTTAGCCCCCTTGTTATGTTATATATAGGCGACTAGGCCTATACATTGGATTAGGCTAACAGATTATCGTTTTTACATTACCTACAACTCTGATACGAGCCTTAGTTAGTTACCTAATCGTTGGTGGTAAGCTTTTTATAATCGGATGGGCTTATACCAACGTTAGGGATGACAAGGACCAAAACGCGGTTGAAAAAAGTAACACTTCAAAAATATACTTTCTATTCACTTCAGTCCACAATTAATGGATTAATTCACAAACTAACACAGGTACCTTTCGAAATAATCCAATTTTATGTATGTTTCGAGTGATTAATCAACATTATTTTGAGAAATTAATTAATTTCTCCACAAATTTCGCCATTGTTGCCATTTCTCTGTATTGCACATGTGGCATGATAAGACAAGGGGACCTGCAAGGATTTATATAAAACTTCCAAGACGAAACGACAATTTTCATTTTTGATGGTTTTCCAACTTTTATTTCAAATCTTCGTTTTTTCCATAACAAATAATGAAATCGTAAATTTCTGGTAAAAGAAAAATGGGAATAAGTGTTGATTTCTTAATTCTTTTAATTTCGTCGTTTCGCTTCGTTAGTTTGTGCTGTTGTCCTGGCCTCAGTCCACAGGTGCCAGCACCTCCAGTAATTTTCAAAATGGCAGCTGTTGACTGGACGGAAATTTACTCTCACTTTTCGGCCGATTTGCACATGGATTAAGATCGTCAGGTGAGGTGTTATAGGTCGCTCCTACTAAAAGCCGACCAGCGCCGACTAGCGCCGACCAGCGCCGACCAGCGCCCACTAGCGCCGACCAGCGCCCACTAGCGCCGACCAGCGCCGTCCAAGCGCCGTCCAAGCCCCGATTTCCTAGACAATTCGTTAAAAATGTATGCTGCTGTCTTACCTATGACTACATGCAAAATTAGATTCAAATGGTTATATTTACTTGGATTGCATTGTGTTCGTGTTTATTTTTTACTGAGTTTTCATGTCCAAGACAATATTCGTTAAAATGTATTCTGCTGTCTGATGTACTTTTAGATTTATAATTTCATATGGCAAAATTAAATTGAAATTGGTATATTGATCAGGTTTATTTTTTCATGTTAAGCTTGCATTAAATATGACTGGGATTTCATATACTATCGTTATTTGAAATAAAATAAAATGCAAACAACTTAAAATCTTTCTTTCTTTTTCATGTATGTTTATGTGTATATCATACATCTCGTATGATATTTGCCTAATAGATTTTTACGCAAGACTACTCTCGTCACGTACACGCGCTAAAATTAATAAGGACGTTCATAACAGCTTTGATCATTGGTCCAGGGGAAGTAGCATGTGAACTGAAGTCAAGAACGCACTTCTCAATTAAATAAAAGAAAGGAATTACTGATGAAAGGAATAAAATAACTGTGATCATCCACTAATTAGATGTGTGCAATCATTCGACACACGCAACTTTAAGATATAATTACTTAAACCGTTTGAATTTTACTGGGCTTGTCATCAAAAACCAATTTAGTAATTCTTTTGATCTGTTAAAACAATGACCCGTTGACCAATTGACTTTAAGATCAATGGACATAAAATAAACTTATAAATATATCAATTCCATTGACTAATTACATTGGTTTTTAATTAGTCATCCCTGAATTGTATATAAACTGAGAAATATAGTGAATATAAGCCTGAATGTAAATTGTTAACATGTAAATTTGTATATTGGTATATTTCTGTTATTTAATTCAATGAAAAAAGTTAAATAAGTATTTCTTTGCAAATGTATTGTAGCTCTAAGTATCTTGTTTTTGACTTTTGATGCCGACACACTAGTTTAAACGATCAATCGAGTTAATCGTGTTAAATAGATAAAAGTAAAAAGATAAAAATAAAAGTTATTATTTCAATTTAAGAATTTGTTATCCGTTTTGGTAAGCGTATCTGGTCGGCGCTTTTGATAGCTGGTCGGCGCTGGTCGGCGCTAGTCGGCGCTGGTCGGCTTTTAGTAGGAGCCTTATAGGTATCAGACAAACTACGAATCCGTTGTGCGTCGATTACAACAAAAATTAGACAGATATCTTAAGAGACAATGAAATGCCAGGCAAATTACTCGTCAGTCAAATTGGCTGACGAAGATTTCATACAAAAATGACCTTCCCATTCCTGACTGTGGTTTGTGAAAATATCCGATCGTGAAACTAAACCACAGACAGGTTACTGACTAATACGAGCCCCTGCCCTGCTGTGGTGGTGATATATGTCACTGATTTGAAACTATTGAGAAAAAATCGTGTCTTAGTGTCTGTGATAAACACTAATGTCTATTTCAACTTGGCTTGAGAGCACATCAATATTGGCCTAGCTCAGTCAGTTTTGGTAGTACATACCTGAAACAAGTCTTATTAGGCCAAGGACCAGGAAGCACTGGCAGTGTGTTACGAGTATTGTGTTAATATGAAGTATGTAATCTAACCATCGGGCTTTGACGTATGGGATCTAACCTTTGGTTTAAAGCAATAAACTGTAGACTGGTTGCCAGTCCCATTCGATATGGGACAGAGGCGTTTTTGTTACGCCCCAAGTGAGAATACAACCCAAGTTGAAATATAGTTGCATCTAAAATCCGGCAAAAGGTAGAAAGTTTCTTTTGTCCAATGTCGTATAGCGCCGCCGCGGTCGAAAATCGAACTAATCTGTCAAGTCGATAATTTTCTAAGTGAGAAGACGCCGCTTTCAGTTCGCGGTACACTGTACGTACAGTTTTTCGATACACTGCTGTTCGACAAATTTGGTTAGAAGTTGGAGTTCACAGCGCGCTATTCAGTTTTCAGAAGTAGAGGGCTAAAAATAACATCATTCGTAAGATCTCAGATTGAATATTTTCATCAGATTCAGAGCCCAGTTCATTGTATAAAATGTGTTATTTCATGTATTAGACAGTTACTTCTATTACTCTGACAGGAGTTTTTATGTCATAATTTTTTTACCTCATGTGTAACTCAATTATAGCAGAGTTAATAGTTTAATTATCAATTATTAATTTATAAATAAATTAGTATTATTAATTTAATTATTGGATTGATTATTATTAAGAGATATGACATTATAAACATATATATAATGCACAGATATGGATGTTATATATAATGCAAAGATATGGATGTTATAATGATAATGTATTTCTACTCGCATAGAAATGAGACTAAAGTTTTCCTGTTTGGATATTCTAAAAGCTTATAAGTCCTTTGCCAAGGATATGAATGGTTTGTGATGATATTATGTTAACTAAATTCATTTGTTGGTTGAACGATTTCAATTAATATCGCAATATTTAGCATTCGTGATATAATTAATATGATAGAGATATGGCCATTTGTCTATTGTTTATGTTAGCAAAAGATTGCATTTGATATAGAAGGCTTTAAAATGTTTTGATGTATGGTTGAGATTTTCAAAATAAATGTTATGCTTACATGAGATAATTGGAACTAGATGTTTTATTTCATTTTTATCAAGTATCGATGGATGAGAAGTCTTTCGACGATGTGCAGTTAGCCCATTAGAGTTTGCCTTAAAATACTTTACTCTCAGTCTAAGCTGAATTTAATTCATACCGCCGTTACAGTACCATAAAATTCACACAAAATCTTTAGCGTCATTGGAATAGGACGTCCCCTGTTACACATCCGGCAGGTGTGTTGACGGTGGGTAAGTTTAATAAGGTGCACCAAATCTATTAAAACGATCGCTATTCTAAAATCAAATCATCCCGAAGAAATTGGGGATTTGAACCTATCGGATATATACTGGTACTCGGCGTCTTTCCACTTAACAAAACATCGTCAATAACATTAGTTCTTATTATTGCTAAGTAGCGGCGCTACCGGTACTGTCGATCGGACATTAGAAACTTTCTACCTTTTGCTAAAATCCGAACGAAGAGATATAGCGGAGAAAAGCTGTTATGTCGACGAGGTATCAAAATAAAAGAATATATTACTTTATTTGGCCGCGGGCTTCAACCTCAGTAATTAGAAGATGTGGCTTTCAGATCAGAGTACGAGAGTACGAGACACCACTCATCACCACAAGTAATTTTTTTTCCTTATAAATGGGAGAGAGTGAGTACCAGACAGAAAACAATAATGTTAATGAAAATCAATATTATTGCCCATATTGTAAAAAATACATCGATAAATCTAATAAATCTAAACATGAAAAATCTTCAAATCATATAAAAAATGTTATAGATTTTGAAACTCCAGAAAATTCCAATGAAAGAAAAGAACGATTAGAAAATATGAATGTGGATGAAATAAAATGTGAAGTTTGTAATGAATTTATAGTAAAAAGGAATTATAATAGACATCTCGAATCACAAAAACACCATCAAAATTTGAGTAATAATGTTTTAGGAAAAGATTATTTTGATGATAAACCTCAACAAGTAAAAAAACCAACTTCAAAAACTAAATCCATTTCAAATAAACCTTACATGGAAAATGTTAGAAATTATATTGATTCACTAGAAATAAAAGATACAATTGAAATATTAGAAACATTACGTAGTAAAATTGGTCCTGCAGCTATTATATTTAGATTTTTAAAGGTACAACAATAGAACATTAAAGTAAATTTAATGAAATAATAGAAAAAATACTAGATTTGATAACAGATGTTGAATATCCAAAAATTAGTATCTCTGGGAAAGTAAGTTTTTTAAAGTCAGAAGATAAAATGGATTATAATATTCAAACACTTTCTGAAGAAATAATTTCAAAAACACAAATAAAAGAGAAGTTAGAAAAAATATTTAATGAATTTAAACGTCATATTGAAGAAAGATATTTTGAGGGTTCTGGCTTAACATTGAATGAAATTATATTTTTAGATTTAAATGTTTATAGTACAAAAAGAAATAAAACATCAAAAAGTAATAAAATGTTTAAAAATGATTGAAACTTTACAACAGAAAAGGAGGATATTAAAGCATCATCTTATATTAAATTACCATTTACAACAAAAGCAGTAATAAATATTCAAAATGAAGATAATAAATGTTTTCTATGGTCAATTATTAGTTGCTTACATCCAACACAGGAAAATGTTTGTAGAATAACATATTACCGGGAATATGAAACATTATATAAAATTGATCAATATCCAGTAACTATAAAAATGATACCCAAAATAGAAAAAATTAATAATTTAAAAATAAATGTATTTGAATTAATGCAATTACCAAAGACAAAAGGTCAAAATATTAAAGATTATACATTGGAAGCTTTATATTTAACAGAATATTATGATGATGAAAATGCTATAGATTTGTTATATTACAAAAAAGATGAAAGTGAACATTATATGTGGTTAAACAAATTGATTTATTCTTTAGAACAGAAAGTGATCATCATCATAAAATGTATCTATGTAGAAAATGTTTATCTAAATTTATGACTGAGAATACATTATTAAAACATAAAGAATTACGTGATAATAAAGATTTTTGTAAATTAATAATGCCAACAGGAAAAGATTATAAATTGAAATTTACTAATCATAAATTTAAGAATATTGTTCCATTTGTAATTTATGGGGATTTTGAATCGTTGAATAAAGAATTAACTGATCAAGATAGAAAAGAAATATATAACAAAAAGCAATTATTAAAATCAATGGATAAAGGAAATGAATTAAATGAAGACACAATACAAGACCCACCAATTATAAATACAATTAAAAAAGTTCATCAAAGAGCTGCTGCTTATGGAATACTTGTAAATAATCCTAAAGATTTTGCTATAAAATATAATGATGAATTCTATATTCATGCAATAGTGAAAAGTAATACTTCAACTAAAGAAAAGATAGTTCCAGATTATGTATTAAATGCAAAAAATAATTTAAGAAAATGGCTCTTCATTGGATTCTACGCAGCAGATGGTGCTAAAAAATTTACAAAGGATAAAAAGATAACCTTTGCACAGAAAGGAAAAGTTGCTATATCAGGGTTAGATATATTATGTAATTCATTAGGCTTCAATATGAATATTGGATTGATTAAATCTAAACCAAATTGCTTTAATTTAAGCCACACAGAAAAAGATTTAACTGAAGAAGTTAAAGATTTAATTGAAATATATAACCCAACAGATTATGTTTATGATTTATCAACTGAAGATGGCACATTCAACTGTGGATTTCCATTAATTTGCTTCAATACGGATGCGTACATACTAAAAATCAAGACAAATGACATAACGAAAGACTTAAAAACATTAAAACATCATTTTGATTTTAGCAATTATCCCAAAGATCTTGAACTATTTTGCAATGATAATAAAAAGATTCCTGGTAAGTTTAAAGATGAATTAGGGGGTGATGAAATGATTGAATTTGTTGGGATAAGAAGTAAAATGTATAGTTACAGAACAAAAGATCATGAAGCTAAAAAGTTAAAAGGAATAACAAAACATGTGGTTGATAAACATATAGAATTTCAAGATTATATAAAGTGTTTATATAACTCAATTGTAATGAAACATAAAATGAATTGTTTAAGATCAGAAAATCACGAGATGTACATTAATGAAGTTGAAAAAACTAGTTTGAATCCATTTGATGATAAAAGGCATATTTTAGATGATGGTATAAAAACATTACCTTATGGCCATTAAAACAGAAAATCAATATCATCATACTCGAAATCACTATTGGCTTCTTCATTTTCATTTAATTGTTCTTGTATAATTTGTTTAGGTTCTTCCATTTCATTTTTCTCATTTAAATTATGTTCTATCTTGTACCACATTTCATATCGCTCTCTTTGTTTCTTTTTGTTTGTTAATTCGTCAAATGGAATAATAATATCGATGTTTAAATAATTTACAATCTTATTTAAAAAGAATTCATAATTAATTGAATCTGTTATTCTATTTTCCAAATGATACATTAATATTTGTTTCAATGTTTTTTTTATATTTTCCATATCTTCTTCTGTTAATTTAGGTTTTTCATAATAATCATTAAATAATAAATATGAATACATTTTCTTTTGTTTTGTGTTAAATATTGATGGAATAATTGTTTTTATAATATCTTTTTTAGTTATTTCACCATTTTTATTTTCTATTATTTTCATTTTTTCAAGCCATTGCATATATTCTGGTGTATGATCTTCTATAGAAAATATTTTAAAAATTTCATCTAGATAATTTAATTTTGGTTCTATGAGAAAATCTCTAGTTTTTTCTTCACCCCATAAATTCTTTTGCCATCCACATTAATTACAAAATAACACAGTACCTTCTTGCCTTAAGGTCGCATAATTACATTGTGGGCATTTTTGTTTATAATTTATTGGTAATAGATCTTCATTAAGCTCCTGGTATTTTCTTACGTTTTCTTTATGTTTTATTGTTCTATTATGTAGATTTGAATTACTCGTTGTAATAATCAATTTACAATATCTACAATAATATGTTTTTCTTGTTAATTCATTATATTGTTTTTCTAACTCTTCAACTGTTTCTTTATTATCTGGTAACGTTTTCTCATATTTTATTTTTTCTAATAAACTATTTCTTCTTTCATTGAATTCAGTTTCAAATTTATTAGAAATTTTATCTATATGTACTTTACGAAATTGATGATTCTCCCAATCTTCTATATTTTCACGGTTATATTTTTTTCGACAAGGCTCACAGAAATGATCTTTTATATTATCCTTGTCATAGAATAAGAAAGGTCTTTTCCAAATAATTTCAGGTTCAACTTCAACAGAATTACTATTACTTTCGTTACTATCAACATTAGCCGTTGCGCCATTAATTTTGCACTTCTCTGAATGTTTTTTAACATAATTTCTTGAGAATAATTTATTACATTTTGGGCAGTTTAGTTTAGGGGGTTTATATATTTCATCATGTTTTTTCATATGTCGAGCCATATTACTTTTTCTTAGAGGTTCACCACAAATTTCGCATGGTATCTTCTCGTCCATTTATTTAGGAAAAATCTTATTGAAATTAATTTTTTAGTGATGAGCGGTAATTTTTTTATGTTATAAATAATGGTAGAATTAAAAGAATACAGAATATCTGTTGATTCTAGAAAACTTACAAATTATAAATCACATAATTTACTAATACAATTAGAGAATTTAAGAATTGTGTAGATTTAAAATTAGTAAATATAAGTTTATCTAATTCTTTTTATAATGTATCGGATAAAAGCCTTGAACATTTATTTTTTTCAATCAGGAGTAAGAATAAATGGAATTATCTATTTTAAAACCAGGATTATATAATTTAGAATCATTAACGCAAGAAATTAATAAAAGAGCTCGGATCAAATTAGGTAGTGATGCTGGATTTGAAATTAAATTTATCAAAAGTGATAATTCTAATAAAATTAAGATAAGGTTAGCTCATAATGAAAAATATCAATTTTCAGTTAAAAAACCTGTAGCTAAACTGTTAGGAATTACACCAGATAAACTTTATTCAAATGTTCATACTACACCAAATATAATACCTTACACACATTTCTATATTTATTGCAATTTAATTGATCCTACAAAATCATTCGAAGCAACTAAAGATAAAACTTGCAATTCTAGTATATTAAATATTTTACCATTAAAAATGCTAAACAATTTGGAACGCAAATAAATTATAATTTAGCTGAATGTGATTTTAAACCTTGTATACCACAATTTAATAATTTTAAATTAGAAATAAGAAATCATAATGGATATTTAATTGATTTAAATAACTTTCCTGTGATATATGAATTAGTTATAAGATGTAGAGAGTAATTTGTTCATTATATAAATGAATATAACTGTTGGACCGAGTATATGTTTTGGATTTGATTTTAAACGTGAGAAAGAAATGAAATTTAACATTAATGATGTAATAACTCATATCAAAAATATTACATTTTTTAATGAAACAACATTTGAGTATGAAAAAACAATAGATAAAGAAATTTTAATGTAGAAAAGATTACCGATTTAATTAGAGAATCTTTAAGATTTTATGAATTAGATGAAGATTTTATCATCGATGATATTAAAAGAATAATAATTGAAATATATACAAATGAAACTAGTAATGAAATAAATGTTGAATTAATCATAAATAAGATAACTAAATATTTTGAAGATAGTAATTTTTTTGATAAATAAATTAGTGATAATAAGTGGATAATAACTGGCTTATATAATGGAGCATTACTATCAGTTGGAACTGTTGGTTATTCAATGGTATTAAAAAAAGTATTTAAAATGGGAAGTGTTAATGTTGATAGATTTGATATCAATGATATCTTAAAATTAACATTAGCAGTTACTTTATCTAATTTAACTATTGATTATTTAGAAAAAAAAAATATATTCCTCCCATTTAAATACATAATTATTTTACTAAATAAATGGCTTCTGCAATTATAACTATTATAGGATCGGCAATTGTTAACGCTTTAGCATTTACTGGTGGCGGTTATTTATTTAAGCATATTGATAAAAATGGATCATTAACAGAACAAAAAAGACATAACTTAGCATTAGAGAAATACAATAAAGCAGCAGAAGAATATAGAGAAAAGAGACAAAACTATATGGATTATATTAACAAAGAATTATATGATCAGAAGATTTCACATAGAGATTTTCAATCAGTTGATGATGCAATGAGTTTTTATAACGCGGTAACCAATAAAGAAAAATTACATCTATACAAACCTAAATTATCAGATTATTATACCCCAAGTAAAGAACAACAGAAATATGAAATAATTTGGATTTTAGGTGGAACTGTTATTGTTATATTTGTAGCGTATAGATTTACTAATTAGTAATTTTTTTTGCTAAATAAACTGAAGATAAAGTTGATAATATTGATATTATTCCTCATGATATCAGTAAAACTAAATTAAACATATATTTAGAAAAACAAATATTAGAATTTGAAAGTGACTTAAAAATTAAAAAGAAAAAATATTTAAAAAGTAAAATTATATATTATTTGATTATAAGTGGTTCGGTTACAATTAGTTCTGTAATAACATTTCTAGCAATATTCAGTCCATTAACACCTTTAGCTATATCAATTGGTGTGTTAGGATTAAGTTCAAGCGTTTTAACCGGTATAAGTTCAAAATTAAATGTAAAAAGTAATAAAGAAACAAGAAAATTAATTTTAGAAAATTATTTGACGCCTGCGAAAAAAATATAGAATTTCTGGGCTAGGCTAATGTGGAATTGCAAATTTGAAATCGAAGTTTTAAGAAATTTGGGGAATGATGAGATTTGGCGATTGGGTAGATGATACAGGTCTTCGACTCTAGTAGTGGTTTAAATTTTTTTATTGAAAATTCTCAATAATTGATCGCGAACTTGCGACCGACTTCATTTACTTATGCCTCTAAGCTGGTCTGCAACTTCATTGCCTCCATGGTTGAAGAAAGAGCTCTTCTGATGTCTGCTTCATCATGACTTCGAGCATATCGTGTGGCCTAGCCAGCCGGCCCGGTCCCCGGGCCCGGGCCACGGGTTTGGCTGTCACTCGATATCCTAGAGTCTTGAGTCTGGGTGGGTTGAAGTAGACATTGTCATTTAAAATAACATGCTTATGTTGTTCTGTATGAATTACCCGTGTGTCATGTATGTTGTATTAATTTATTTTAAAATTTGTATTTATTGAATTTGGGAATTTTATCCCGGAATTTCAATGTAATAAGGATCAATAAAGAATTGAATTGAATTGTCACCTAATACACATGCCATCAGAGGACGCGGAGCCGTATATGACAGCTATGCTATTATAAATTGCTAATCTCACGAAACCTGCATACTCCTAATATCAAACATATTTTCTAAAACGTTTGAATATTGAAATTATATGTTTACACATTTTCATATTTACCGCTTGTAGCCGCTGATGAAATTCACGCCGGCCCTACACACATCGTAGATAGCTTCGTCATTCCGCCGGCATGCCCACGTCAGGGTCTGACTTTTATGTCAGACTTCCAAATCGTGTATACATCCGCCATTTAACCGAATAATCCGATTTACTTATCATTTCTATTTATGCCTGCCGCTTCTGATATAATCATACATCCTTTACTATTACAATACGTCTTCTAATGATATTCAATGCAATATAACATTTCGACGTTCAAATATAGGTCATTATATAATCACAGGAAGCCATTCTACATCTATGTCAATAATATCTTGCCAGATAGCTTGTTTGTGTACACATAGACCTGTGACGTTTTGCACATCGATTTACGGCTGTCGTTTGTAAAATGACGCTGAATGGTTAACATTGTTTAGGTTTCATAATGGTAACGTTTTATAAGGCGTCAAAAAATTAAAACTAATATAAAAGAAATTGATAAATTGAAGAATACACTAGATTATATAATAAGTTTAAATGGCCATATAACAGTTGAAGAACAAGATAAATTATTAAAAGAATTGATAAATTATTGATTTTTTAATTATATAAATGGTAGATAGTTTTCCAAAAGCTTTCCAATATAATAAATCAATTAAATATAATATTCCAGCAACAGATTTTAATAAAGATATTTCATATAGAAATGAAGTTTTAAATTCATTAATTGATTTATATATTTATGTTACTGAAAGTAATAATTTTCATGTAAAGATGGAAAATATATTTCATGTGTATACAATTAATTTCAAAAATTTAAATGAGGCAAAACAATGGTTATTAAAATCTAATATGAAGTATTGGCAGAACCAATTAAATTTTGCTGTTTATTGTGCAACAACAGGATGTGGAATAAGTTGGAATGATCATTTAAACAAACCAAGTTTACCATTGATGTTATCACTTTTTAGATTTCATACATATTTTCAAATAAAATTAATATTAGATGAATTAGAATGTCCTTTACCAGGTTCAAAATATTTTAAAGAATTGAATAATAATATTGATTTTTCTAAGTTTTATAAAATATGTAATGAATTTAATATTAATTCAAATAATGATTTTAGAGCAAAAATTGGAACAATGGGTGGATTAGGAATATTATATACTAAAGAATTTGGAAAAATAATGACAAATTCAGATATAAGAACACTGAATTGGAATGAATTACCAAAATATTATAATAATATACAACAACAAAACAATAATGGTTGGGTTAATTTCATTTTAGAAAATAGTGATGGTTTTACTAAAGCTGGTATACAAAGAATAAATCAATCTATTAGAACTTATTTGATTTGTATTTTAGGTGCACAAGTTGAAACAAGATCCCCAATAATTGGAAATGATAACACTTCATTCGATGCGCAGGAACAATTCAAAGTATTATTTGAAGATTCTATTCATAATGATAAAAATAGATCGATTCCAGAAAACATTGTAAGAAATCAGAATTATTTAGATAAATCACATATTAGATTAAGTTATTGTGTAGGCCCTAATCTATTAATTATTTCTAATGATTTAGTATTAAAGATGGGAAATATAATTGGTTACAATAATCTAATTAAAACTGCAACAATAAATAATTCATTTGGATTAAATGATATAAATAAAAAGATTATTACTGCTCCAAAATTAACGTAACGGAAGGTGAAAAAAATAAAAAACATATTCAATCAACAGAAACTAAAACTAAAAATATTAAATTGGATAATGATTCCAAAAGAAAAGATTACAATACTACAGAAAATATTAAAACTGATAATATTCAACATGATATAATTAAAACTGATAATGATAATAAATCCCATGAAAATACTAAATTAGCTTTAACTTGTATAGGAATTGTTATAGGAGGAATATTATATTTTAAATTTTAATTTTTTTATTATATAAATGGATGTAGAAGATATTGGAATGGATAGTTTTGATGAACCTGGCATAACTGATGAACAACCGCCTGATTTTAGTGAAACAAGTTTTAATGACGGTAATGAGCCAGAATATAATAATAATTTAAATATGCCTGATTATATTAAAAATGCAGAATCACAATTAAATCCTGAAAATTTAGACCCAGATTTAGTAAAACATGATTTAGATAATTCAAACAAAATACCTAAATTAGAACGTATGATTGAAAATTCGAAACTTAAAATAAATGATGAAGACGTTGGACCTTTAGCAGATCAATTAAAATTTTTAGATAATGGTAAATGGTATTATCATTTGAAAGGTGATTATTATATTGATATCACTTATAAAAATAATTAAAATGAAATATTAACAAAATCAACTTTGAAATAAATCAGAAACAGAAACAACTTCTGAACAGAATATAACTTCCAAAACTAGTAAACTTAAGTCAAATAAAGTTCCAATTGAAAAACTTTTACCAAATGGATTACTTGATGCAACAGATCAAGAATTAGAAGATTTAAATATACTTTCTGATGAAGCAATTAGAGAAATTATTGGTATAAGAAATGAAGCTGATAAAATTGCGCATGATAAAAGTATAAGAGATTTTAAAATTAGAACTTTAGAAAAAGAATTAACTGATAAAGATAAAGAAATAGAACAATTAAAGTCTGATCTTGATCGTCAAGTAATTGATGAAATGGAATAAAGGCAAAAAGAATTACGTTTAGAAAAAGAAATTAATAATTTTAAGATAATTTAGAATTACAAAAAGAAGAAATTAAATCATTATTAAAATCATATGATTATAATATTAATAGATTAAAAGTTATTTTTAAAGATTTGTTGATAAAACCAAATTCTGAAATATCATTGAAAGATAGAATAAAATTATTATTTAAGTTTGAAGGAATCACAATTCTTTCAATTCTAACAGCTGTAACTATGTTATTTACAACAATTGGTTTAGCTATATCAAATGCTTTAAAATCTACTCCTACTCCCAATAAACCGGATAAACCCCCGAATGATAATAATTCTATAAAGGATAAAGTTAAAGATGGTTTAAGAAAATTAGCAAAATATCTATGGGAACTATCTAAAAAATCTGCTGCAGCTTTACCAGGAATTATTGCATCAATTGTTGGTTTTATATTGAAATCTGCAGGGAATATTCTTTACTTTGCTGCTGAACATATTATCTTATTTTTAATTACAATTGTTAGTGCTATTATTTTTGGATTAGTGAATATGATAAAAAATAAATAATTCATTTTTTTGTTAAATAAATGAGTGGGCGTTATATCAATCCTTCTAAGAATCATAGAATATCTAATGCTATTAAAGCAGAAAATCACATCATATAATTACTCATAATCCTTCAAATATTAATCCCGATGAAACTTTATATGTTAGAATTCCTAGATTAACACAAAATACTTTTTATGTTCCAAATAGTATTTATTTATCAGCCGGTATAAAAGTAACTGGTCATGATAATAATTATGTTGTCGATAATGTTGGAAGATATTTGATTAAAAAATTAACAATAAAGATTGGTCCAGAAACAGTTTTCTCATTAGATGATTATAATTTATTTATGCATTATAAAGATTTATGGTTAACTAAAGAAAATAGAAATAATATGATATTTCAAGGCATCCAATCGGAAAACCATAATAAATTAAGATCAGAAGCTAATAATGCAATAATAACTAATGCTACAGATAATTTGATAAAAAAGATTTATGGAAGCAAATATAAAATTCCATTAGACTTTGAATTGATAGATAATAATGCACCTTTATATAAATATGTAATTCAAGAAGATATTATATTTGAGATAACATTTGCTCCTGTAAATGGAATTGTATTATCTAGCGTTGTTAAAGATATGGGTTATAAATTATCGAATATATGTTTAGAATATAAAACAGTAACTAATGAAAATATTGCTAACACAATTCAAACTCAATACAATCAAGGATTTTCATTATTATATGATTATATTGATAAATTTGAAACTGTAACTATTATTGCAAATGATGAAATAATTAATGAGAATATTAACTTCCCAAGAAGATCTATTAAAGGTATATTAATATTTTTTACCATTGCAACATATTCTAATGGCGCAATAAAGGTAGATAATTATTATAATCCTGAAATAACAAAAGTAGAAATAACTATCGAAGGAATAGCAAATAAAATATTTTGTCAAGGAATGAGAATGATAGATCAATGGCCAGAAATTAGAAAAAATTTTATGAATGAAAAAGTGAAATCATCTGAAAATTGTAATATTAATCAAATTGATTATTATACCGGTAATAAATATGCATTATGGTTAGATTTTAGAACAACAGAGGATAATTCATTACATGGTTCTGGGAAAAAACTACAGAACACTAAAGATGGAATACAATTATTCATGGCAAAGAAAAGAGGAAACAAAAATTTCAAAATGCACATTTATATTATATCTGACGCACAATTAAATATTGTAAATTCACAATTAGATAGTATTCAATATTAGAAATATATAAAGTTAAAATTAAGGATATATAAATGGGCGGTAAAAAAACTCCTAATACTAAAGAACAATATTTAAGAAATTTATATTACAACCCTGAGAGTTCGGTAGCTTATTCTTCTACCAAAAATATGCGGCGTCAAGTAAAACAAGATAAATTAGATAAGATAATCCCACAAAATTTAGTTAAATATAAAGATATAAATGAATTTATGTTAGAACAACCAACATACACAACACATAAAAAAATTGTTAGAAAATATAAAACTCGTAAAACTATGGTAAGTTATGTAGATCAACGGTGGCAAGGAGATTTAGTTGATATGAAAAATGTTAAGAAAGATAATGATGATTATTGGTGGATATTGAATATAATTGATATTTTAGTCGTTATGTATGGAGCTTCCCACTTTACAGAAAAGATGCTGCACAAACATCAAATGTTTTAAGAAAATTTCTTTCGGATAATAAAATAAAACCAGAAAAAATACAATTTGATGGTGGAAAAGAATTTGATAATTCACTTGTTCATGAACTCTTACATAATCATAATATCAAACATTTTTCAACAAAATCGGATAAAAAAGCGGCAGTTGTTGAACGATTTAATAGAACATTAAGAACAAGAATGTTGAAATATTTTACAGCAAATAATACTTTTAAATGGATTGATGCTTTACCAAAATTGATAGAAGGTTATAATAATTCTTATCATTCTTCTATTGGAATGAAACCTATTGATGCTAGAAAACCTGAAAATGCTGAAATTGTTTGGAATAATTTATATGGAGCATTTCTTGTAGATGATTTTGGTCAACCTAAATTTAAAGTTGGTCAAAATGTTAGAATTTCTAAGTATAAAAAGATATTTGATAAAGGATACGATCGAAATTTTACTAGAGAAATATATAAAATAAAAAAGGTAATAACAACAAAACCATATGTCTATAAATTAGAAGATTTAGATGGTGAAGAAGTTAAAGCTACTTTTATGAAGAAGAATTAAGTTTAACTACTGAAAATCTAGAACAAGAATATAAAATTGAAAAAGTATTAAAAACAAAAACTATTAAAAGAAAAAAAATATTCTTTAGTAAAATGGGTTGGATGGCCAGATAAATTCAATGAATGGATATTATCAAGTAAAACTAAAAATATATATATGAATGAGGAATTATTCATATTTGAGCCTCATAATATGTTAATTTCTGGTGTAACAAATTGTGGAAAAACTTATTTTATATTAAATTTTTTAGAAACTGTTTATGAAAACTATTTTGATAATATAGTATTATTTTGTCCAACATATGAATTTAATCAAACTTATGATAGAAATATTACTAGAAATAATAAATTTATTATATTAGATCCTAAAACAGTAAAAGAAAATTTAGATAATTGTATTAAAATAGCAATTGATATTTATAAAGGATCAAATACATTATTCATTATAGATGATTGTGCTTATCTACATGATTCAAAAGTTAGAGAAAGTGAGTTATGCTATTTAGCTTTCTCTGGGAGACATTTTGGGATAACAACTTGGGTTTTAAATCAAAAATATAATTCAATTGTTAAAGACTTTAGAGAAAACATTAGATTTCTAGTTTTATTCTACGATAAAGATAGAAAATCGATGAAAAATGCACTTGAGGAAAATGATATTATTCCACATGATTTACATAATGAATATATGGATAAGTTGAAAAATATTAAAAGATCAAAATTACTATTTAGATTACAACACCCATTTAAATATGAATTTATTTAAATTCAATTAGTTTGTTAATCTAGTTGAATTCTAGTTATTAGTAGTTGTAACAAAAATCAAATAGATTTAACAATATTTTAACTAGCTTGTTAATCTAGTTTAATTCTATTTGTTAGTAGTTGAAACAAAAATCAACTAGATTTAACAAGAAATAAACAAAAACAACAATATTTCAACTAGCTTGTTAATCTAGTTGAATTCTAGTTACATTCTAGTTGAATTCTAGTTGCAACATCACAACTAATTTTTTTGTTATATAAATGGTAGGTGAAAAGAAGATAAAATCTAAAAATGGTGATGTTCCAATTGAAAAAACTTTAGATGATTTAGGAATAACAGAAAACAAATTAATTCCAGATGATGGCGTTTTAAATAATGTTACAACAAATAATAATTATGAATATTATCTTTATTGCAAACATCAATTAGAAATATTAATAGCATCTGGAAAATGTAAAAAATTTGTCGATAAAAATTTAACTCATAATGAATTAGATACAATGAAATCAGTTGAAATTATTAGATTATTTAAGATTTATGAAGCCGCGAGAACAGCTAAAATTAATGACGCGATATCAGAAAATGTTGTAAAAGGTTATAGTAAATTATGTAATTATATACTACCAATTGAAGATGAAAATAGATTATATTCCGATTTAAAAAATGATTATTTAGTTATGACTGAATTAAATAAATGGATTCGATATTTATCATTTCAATTAGGTGGATTTATGACATTATTATCAACTGGGGTTATAACATTTTCAAATATTGAAAGTAAAAATATTTCTATAATAAATGAGCGAGGTGAAAGAAGTGAAGGAATTAACTGTGAAGAAAAAACCGAGAACTCAGA